>NC_141768.1:13632727-13945568 GCF_051362555.1 Lingula anatina
TTTGGTGACGTCATTTGGTCTGTTTAAGCACTTGCTTTGTAGCGCCATTATAGAGTTAGTTATGATACTCTTTTTGTATTATGTAAGTAATCCTTAAAACCTTTATTGTCCTATTTTATCCACCTCAAGTAGTGTAAATGTAAATGCTATAATAATAATAATAATAATAATAATAATAATAATAATAATAATAATAATAATAATAGCACCCACCGTACACTGAAACAGTAGGCCTTATACTTCAAATTTAATTTCCAGATATTTAACGGCCTTAACGACCCTCAGTTTTTGTACATCGACTTGGGACTTCTTGTGATCATTACCCTTTTCTGTGAGTATTTTTTGTGTTAGAATAATATCTATGATGTTCTACTATGTGCTGTGTTAGATGCATCCATAAAGTTCAAAGAGAGTCAACAAGAAATACAATATAATTTTACAGATCTCTCATTATCTCTCTAGATCTCTTTCTCTTTCATACACGCGTTGATACAACACACACGCGTTGATAATACAACAGTATCATAATACATGTGCCTGACATATATCTTTTCAGATGGTAACGTAGGCGCCTATCCGGTGCTTGTAAAGCGGCCGCCACCCTCAAAACTGATGGCCACCGTTCCCTTACTGTCCATCGGTTCCTTCTTAATTATTCAGTGTTGCTTTCTCACTTTCTGTTGGCTGCTTATGCAGGCTGAGCCATGGTAGATAGATTATTAGAATAGACAACCTAGAGACATTCGTCGTATTTTGATATTAATTAGAAATGTCTTTGTACTTCTGAACATTTTAAGGAAATTTCCATATTGGAGAGTGCAATGTTTCTTTTGTACATAGTTTGATAACAGTCAAATTTTAAAGATATTTAGAGAAATAGATTAAAATATTTTAAATTTGCAAAAGACATTTTTCTCATTGTCTCACCAATATTGCTGTCTTTTATCCAAATATCCAAAGATTTTAAAAGACAGGAGTCGAACAAATGTGTAATACATAGATTCCTGTTCTAGGTATTTGAAATGGGAATGGGATGATCAGCGTTTTGTTTGGGATTTGAAAGGATACGAGAATACCATGATGTTTTGTATGGGCTGCCTCTGCATCATCAACTCCGCCATTACGTTCTCACAAGGCGCGCCCTACCGCAAACATATGTTCACCAACTGTAAGCTACGTGTAACTTAACTGTCAAGCTTCGTTACATTTAGACTTAAAATAACCAAAACCATTCACTTAAAGCCTGTCAGATAATTCATCAAAGTTTATTGGTCCATGACAACTTTTATCAATAGTCATCGTTGAAAAATATTTTTTAATATTCTTAAAAGAAGAAATGTCCGTAGCCATTTTGAGTAGGGCAATGTTGGGATTTCATGAAATCCACGTACGTTGTACATGTAAAACCAACAAAGAATAAAAAATCCATATGCAGTATTTCAAATGAAAAAATCCGTTTCCACGGCACCGAAAAATGTCCATCGTTCTGTGTCAAAGGAAGTTTTAAATGCCTTGTTGGTCTATCTCAAATTTGAATCCCAAACTTATGAAGAAAAAGACATGTAGGATATTTTAGGGCCCCTGAGCTGCGATTCAAATGGATAAGCATTTTATTTGCGTTCTGTTTTAGTTCTGTTCGTTCTGTGTTTGTTGGCTGGCTTTATTTTGACTTCTATCATTTGGTTATGGCACGGCGGGAAATATAACCTTTTCACCGGTCTTTTTGATGTGAGTATAAAATCGGTTGCTTTTTCTGTCCTGACTATATATTAAAAGATTTTGTTACTATTTTTGAGAGTGTTGTGTGGTCTTTTGTTTTTATAAAACCAGCTACTTTTTTTTCATTATTTTCTTTTTTAAATTTTGGTTATCATTTCTATATGACTTTTACCTTATCTTTTTTGCGTGAATTTTTTTTCTTTCTAATTTTTTTCTTATTTCGTGACAATGATTCCATTTGGTTTTTAAAAAAAATGACCATGCTTCGGTTGTTAAAATAGAGAATATAATTTATTGTATATTCTCATTTCAGCACATTGATTTCCCGTCTTATGGATTTTGTCTGCTACTCTACGCTAGTTTCTTTATCAATGTTTTTGTCAGCCTATCTTGTGAGGTAAGAACGAGACAGACGCTGTCGTGATCCCTATTAGAAAAATATAACGCCAATGGCACAAGGAGGTGGCATTTATTTCACTATATCAATACAAAAAATATTCTAAAATAACGTCAAGTTCGTTTTATCTTATTCTGGATTAAATATACTTAGATGACAAAAACACTGAAAAAATAATAGTGGCCATCTCTACTTCAACAGTTTTAGCAATGTGCGGCTCTACATGCATATGAGTACGTAAAGCAAGTTTTCAATCTGCTCCAATAAATCAAATTTACATTAAATACACATAAAATCTTACGGAGCTTATAGTACGTCTACTACCCAGCTGAAGTCCATTAAACATATATATATATATATATATATATATATATATATATATATATATATATATTTTTTTTTTTTTTTTTTTTCAGACATTTTTGATACAAGATTTACTGTATCAAAAACTAAGACCAAAAATGTCTAGGCCAAAGCTGAAGCACCAACGCTTGGAACTGGAGCTACGACATAATGAAACCTGGCCGCCCTTGGACACCACATTAATTGAGGGAGAGCGCTTCTCTGAAAAGGGCAATGGCGCACTGATACAAGGAACAGGCGCACAAAGTTGTGATACACATTTGTAACAATGATTTCCTGATATATTGGATAATATTTAAAAAATAAACTCGGCCTCCTACATTCCACAAAGTAAAGTGGGGTTGAATATAGCCAAAGATGATGTTGGGTTTGAGAAATTATCTACAGTATGTACTACAGTTGTTTTGCACGTTCAGTATGTACCTAATTAGTATTAGGATGTGCTCGCTTAAGGACACGTGTCTTAATAGCGAGCGGCTATACCGCGTACTGCAATGGTGTCCTGTAGGCGGCGCAGCTCACCTTCACAGAAGTAACCCTGAAGTCAGCTCTTGCAGGGATACAAGCAATTTTATATATATATATATATATATATATATATATATATATATATATATATATATATATATATGATTGCATAAGATTATGCAGTTTGTAATCTGCTACATCAGTACAACCTCAAGAATAGTTTCAAATTGTAAGTAGTAAGCGAATAGGCAGGGGTTTAAGATAAAGCTCAGCACAGTTGAAAGTGGAAAGGAGGTGAGGGGAGAGTCTTCACTTGCTCACATGTGCAATGCAAAGTACAAAAGATCAGGACATTGGGACATGAATCAAACGTATTTATTTATTAAATTGAATATTAAATAACTCATTTTAGTATTTTGAGGGAATGTAAAAGAAAGAAAACTTGATAAAACTGATGGAAGTTAAAATTCATCCAGTAATACAGTGTTTTATTTGATATATGTGAAATGATAATAAAATAAGAAAGGAATTTCAAGTCCCTTGTATTTTTTTTTTTTTTTTTTTTTTTTTTTTGCGTATCAATAACGGAAAATAATTAGGAAGACAAATTGTTGTACAGTTGGTACAAAAATAAATAGATAAATAAAATAAACGTTTTTTTTTTACATTTTAACAAAGGAAAATATAAAAACTAGTCGAGGCGCCTTACTCGTTTGAAAAATTGACGGGCCGTAATATGATGTTTTGCACGTACGTACTTTCATGGCTGAAGAAGTCCATAGCTTATTATTTATTTATGTTGTTGAAAACATCGTTTTAAACTTTGTACCTGGTTATAAATTCCAAAACACTTAGACTGAGCCCCGTGCTAGAAAGACAGATACTCCGTTCGTCTTGAGATCACATGGTGCCATCTCGTGGTCCCAAATATATTTGTCCAAGGTTATATTAAAAGATATCTCCTGTTAAATCAAACCACGCATTGAAATGTCTGTTATCAATGTCCTTATAGATGTGACCGTGAACTAGATACAGCACCATTAATAAACATGCAATCAGCCATTAACTTAATTCACGATCTGAAATGTGTATTATCAATGTCCAATTTACCTGACATTGTTATTGACACAATACTTAACATCATTTAAACAGTCAATAAGGATAAAGTTCAATCTCTCTAACAATATATAAATAGAAGCTGATGCGTAGTAAACCATTGTGTCAAATCGCTGTGCCAGGAGGACCACGACCCAACAAAAAAGGGCCAATATTAATCTCAGTACCATGCAATTAACGTCGTGTATTGTTATTTGTATATTAGGCCTACTACTCATAGACGTATGTTGGTGTAGGGCAGCTGGCAGTAGCTCACCTAGAACCGATCATGGTAGGTAAATTGTTAACATGACAGCCTAATAGTATTTCTGCATCAGTCGGCTAAAGATTAGAGCATGGCATGTAAAATTCAATAATGCTTTCTCGACCCTTCCGCAGTTTTTTTTTATTATAAAACTTGGAGCATGGATAAGAATAATAAAGTGGTCTTAATTTCTTCATGAAACGACTTTCTATTGACTTTTTATATCAAAAGAAGAGAAAACGACTTTCTTTTTCATTCTCAGGCGAAATGAAAATCATTTTGCCCCCTCCCCAATCTATAATGCTAAAAATGTCATTTGATTTTGTGCGTCAAAAAAGAACATTCATCGTTAAATGTATAAAAGTCGGTCTGAAACACTTTCAGAATTACGTTTTTTTGGTAAAATAATCAAAGGAATAAAGAGCTTTCTAGTACTAAAATAAAGCATATTTTGTAATTGATGACTATCATTTAACTGGAATATGGCACCTTTAGAACATTCAAACTTAATATTAAAATTTTAATAAAGAAGAAAAAATTGAGATGAGGCAATGATGAGCCTACTTATGGTGTGGTAATAATGTAGAACACGCATTTAGAGACGGTATTTTGATTGAACTAATCAGGCTAAGTTGACAGTAGAGATCACACAAAATCAGAATCCATCTGTCGGATATTTTGCGCCTATAACTTTCGACTTTGCCTGTAAAACCATTTCTTCCAGCTGTAGACATTTCACTGGAAGAGCTGCAACGACAGTTTGCCCACGACGCGGTACTTATCCGAGAAAATGGATGCCAGTGTTTGGCTTCAAGGTGTGGATGCTGTGCCGAGATTGTCTTCCCGCCACTTGCTATTGACAGTACAGGTAACTATGGCTTACTGCTTTTCAAATGGTCAACTTAATGTTAAACGTTGAAGAACCCTCCTCGATTTGCCATTTGTTTGGTGGCCTTAGCCAGGTAGAGGAATGCATTTTTTTCAAAACTTTATCGAAGTAAAATTTCAACCGAAATGTCCTGAATTCCTTATCAAACAACTCAAAATCTTGATTTTGTATTTACAGTTTGGGCCTATCATCCAAGGATACAGTAGTCTATTATCTAAGCATGTAATCCTGCGTCATGGAAAACGGTGTTCCATGTTGCAAAACATTGATCCGTTTATTTATGAGAAAATTTGATCGGGGCCAAAGGTTGGTTTCTAAGCTACAGTATGTTTTATTTTGTCAACTGCAAATTTAGGAAGGGGGGGGGGGGGGGCAGGGGATTCCTGCCCCCCGCCCCCTTCGGTTTCTGAAAATAAAAATCCAACTAATATTCTCCTCTCAAAATTAGAATTTTGACTAGCTGAATCATAGTTCTAAACCGTACCAAATGGCACCGTTGGCCCTCCAAAACTCCATAATTTTGGGGGCCCTTGAGTGGGCCCCGAAAACTGCGTCGTCAGTAATACTACCTTCTGTTTACTTAAAAGTCCTTAAAATGATGCTTAGGTGGGGATGGTCGTTGATTTCTATCCTTTACCAGCTACACCACAATATTAAAGTTGAATGGAGTCAATAGCTAACCCGGCATGACGACATGCACTGTCTTTTGACCATAAAGTGCTATCTTCTCGGCAGAATTATCAGCAAGAAGTGTAACGTCGCCGCTATTGCTTTACTCAATTATACATTTTTGTTTTTTATGCTCCCTCCCTCCTTGAGCGGGCCTCGAACCCCACGTCAAGGGAACCGAGGCTCGGCTTCGTATCCGAGGCCCTGTATCTGTGGGATAAAACTTGATCTGTGAATTTTCTTTTCTTTTCAGCATGTCTCAACTTCACATGGGATGAAGTGACAGACGTAAGTATTATGTACAATAATTACGTTATTATATTTTTTTATTCGTGGACAACATATCACACATAGATAACATATGTGGGTAACATTGCAAGTAACAGGCTACCCATTTTGTGGATAACATATCCGATTTTTATAGATAAAATAATATATCTCGAACTATATGAGATACATAATTATATGATATTGAAATGATAATGAATACATGCAAAAATTACTTTCATTATTTTCTCAAGGAACTTAACGTGGTATTTGCCGTTGACAAGTCGGTCCTACTTAATGAAACTATATCTGGTAAGGACTTAACCCTGTGAGTACAGATATGGTACAAAACGCGGTGTGTGTGTGTGTGTGAGAGAGAGAGAGAGGGAGAGAGAGAGAGAGATACTGTTCTGTAAAATAAGAGAATCCAAATGTATACATACATCACCTGAAAGTTTAATTCATTAAATGTACTTATTCGTTAGAAAAACCAATTAGAACAATAGTTAAATTTAACTGGTTTTGCTTTCAGCCGTCAACCCACCGCCTCTGTGCGCGGGTCTACCTGGCGTGGCAACGTGGTGCACTATATTCTATAACATGAGTTACGAGCCAGGGCACTTAGGGGGATGCCTGAGATACGAGTTACGATTCCTAACACAAACACTACTCAGAGTTCCAGCTGGTTGTTTTTACTTCCCGGGAAACCACCTGCACCCACAAATCATACAGCGCTACATGCGTCCTGTGCAACGAGTGGATCCTCTGCGTTCTCACACTAAGGAAGGCGGTCGAAATTATTTTCTTATGCACCAGGTCCGACAGCAACCGGGATCAGTATTTAGGGGGGTCATGCGGGAGTTTGATAATAGCATTGAACGATCTGGTTACCATGTGCTAACGTCCGATAATGGTAACGAACGGTTTGGTTACCACACGCTGAGGACAGAGGATGTGATGACCAAATCCAGTAATGGCACTGGATGTAGCTGCTCAGGAAACAAGTGTGGTTGCTGTGTCCAAGCGGTGTTTAAGCCATTGCAGATCAACGATACTGGTGAGTGATTGTCGGGTATAAGAAAATTACAAGTTTAAAAAATAATCACCTGGAAGGATGTGCATAGTGAGAACACCATGTAAAGCCATTTAGCAATTTATATGTAAAACGTTTCTACCATATCTCTACCATTGTATTTGATAGTAAATTTGCATGTGACAAATATTTGTTGAATTAAAAATGTTATCTAAAACAATTCCATCTTTTCATGTTCAGTTTGCGCCAATTTCACCTTGGATACGAAAAATGATGTAAGTTTTTGTCTGGGGGAGATTAAAGAAAAATTTTATATTTCTTAAAGTCGGGTACTATTGATTAAATCTGCACTTGGAATATTAGAATGTGTTGTTTCTTACTTTAAATGTAGACCCAGTACAATGAAACTGATCTAAATTTATCTTTACCTGCAAATGTCCCTTCCAGACCTTAAACGTTGTTGTTACCATCAACGACAAAGTTCTCCTTAACCAGACAGTGGATGGTAAGAATATGCACCTTACATTTATGGTCTACTTATTATTATTTGTATCTTTTTGCAACACAAATATTTGAAGCATTGCTTTGCTTGCTCTTTTATGCTGACAGTGCACAACAGAAAATCAAATGAACAGTTCTATTAACATCAATGCATTTAAACTGCCTGAAAATGGTATTCTCTCAAACTTTGTAAATGTAAAACATCCATAGTTTTGCTCAATAAGCCTTGTCTTAATGAATACTTCAGCCATCAAATGGAAATAACGATTGAATAAATAAACATATATTCAATTCCATTGTTTATCTTTTCAGCTCACAATCCCCCACCCCTTTGCCAAGGCATGCCTGGTATTGGTACATGGTGCACCATATTCTACAACATGACATACAACCCCTTTGGAGGCTGCATGAAGTTTGAGGTTCGCATCTTAGGAAAGACGGTGTTAACAATACCAGCTGGCTGCTTTCACTTCCCTGGAAAATTACATAGGCCTCACAGAAAACTAGAGGTATTGGACCATCTTGCCTATTTTCTTAAGAAACAGTAAATTTCCAGAGGGCCTTCACATCTTGAAAGCCACATGGAAAAGGGTGAAATTTTTGTACCCCACAAGTAGTTGTGATTTAGTGCAGTTGTGAATTTTGTTGGTGCCCTAGGCATGACTGGTTTCAAAGCAAAGGCCTGTTTCACTTAGTCTAAAGTTCTTGGGCTTAGTCGGCTAACACTGGATGGCAGAACAGATCAAAGGATATTTATGAAGCATAGAACAGAGTAAAAAAAATGACACATGGTAACTATACTTCAATAGTGTAATCTTTTATTCAATTGTTTATATTTAGTTTCATGTACAAGTACAATAATTTACACTAGTCCCCTTACTGTGTCAGTACATCTGTACAAATAAAAATGACTAGATCAATAAAATTCTTTTGAACACTGTTCACAGACAAGTTGCTTTCAAACCTTAGACTGCACCTACACAGATATTTCAAGTACACAATTCTAAAGAGGTTCAAGCATTTTCTCTTATTCAGTGAAAGGGGCACCAAATAATATCCCAGATTTATTTGTTGTCACCATGCACCATAATTGTTTTTTCCGATACCAATCTTCAGATGCATTTTTTTTCTGCTGAGATCCCTAATAAATAAAAAACTGGTTTAAGCAGATTGCAAACATTGTTCTGTACCATGTTAATGCATCGTTTTTCTCTCTACCTCAGTGAAAGCACAGCTCCAAATACATTTCCTATTCTCCCACTAAAGAAACACATATGCTATAATACTGATCCTTCACAACCCAGCTGTGGCTGCTATGACCATTAACAGATTTCAGATCCACTCTCCATTTTTTTGCCTACATATTTTTTCCAAAGTGCTTCAATCAATCCAATAGCAGAGACGTAATGTAATTGCAACAGTTAACTCTATAAAATAGGTCTAGATAATGCTGACTACTTTCTCATCTTATACAAGCACAATACATACACGAGGAATAATGCTAGCTCTGAGTAACCAACACAGTTAACAACTCCAATATATATCATGTATACGCATCTTTTTGAAAAATGAGTTATAATGGTTATACCAATTTTTCAGTTAATACCACAAAATACATAACCAGATACATCAAAACCATATCGGCAATTTTGTCCTGCCAATACAAAAACTTCCACATTCTGAATATCTACCAAGCAGCACTAGTTTACTGAGAGAACCGGAGAAGGCATAACCACAGGACAAGAAGCTGAATAAACTGCTTTTACCACTATTATATAAATATGTATATCTGTTCATGTCTGTGTATGCACATCTTACATATACCTAACAAGAATACAAAACAGGACGTTTGTCATCCATATGGGTACTATGATAACTGCAAGCATTTGCCTACTGAATGATTTCTTACATCTAAATGCAACCAGTGCATGTGGGCTTATTTTTGATACACACACCACTGAAAGTCACAAGCTAGGTGCTACCTAGCCTTCTTGAATTCTACCAGATAGCATCCTGGGTTTCCCAAGGTTTTGGATTGATTTAAACAATTGGCCCTTCTAGCTCCTATACTTAAACATATATTCCAGTAGCTACATCCTTGGGAACGTATCTTTGTACACAGAGGACTCTGAAAGAAAATGTATTCCAGGAAATACTTCAGGGATGTCCATTCCATGTGTTTAAGACTAAAAATGTGACGTCCTGGGCCAATTCTTTTTGCTCTTTTCCTTGCACTGTATTCTTGAGGCTCATTTCTTGACAACTTTAGGGGTCCCAAAATACCTATCCCACACTTCCTGTATTGATTTCACCCACTCTAGAGCATAGCCATCTGGGTCATCTAAATAGTATGTTCTTTTTGGCTAAAATCAGAAAATAAAAATATTTGAGTAAAGATGCATTTGAGCATTTTTTATGCATTGTATAATGAAAGCTCACTTGAATGTTATACACTGCAAGTTTGTAACCTTAAATAAACAACAAATGTGCAAAGTTGTCTTATTTCAGCCTCATATACATCAAATCAAAGGCATAAAATGTAAGAACATGATGCTCACAGTATGAACATAGAAAATGTGGAAATTTTTAGCCTCTGGTCTCAGTTCTCTGGACCATGGTATCTGTCCCTTAAGAACCATATTAACTGGATCCACATAGTAAAGGTGTGGCCCCTCTGTTAGCAACATCATCCTTCTTCTAGAGAACAAACCCTAAAAAGATTACCAAACATTTAAGACGGTTAATCTTTATCAAAACTCCTGTATTCTCTTTACAGTGTACATAAATAATCTATATGTCATATACTCCCAAAGACTAACAAAGTTTTGGGTAATTAAATGTTCTGGTCATTTGAAAATTTAAAGAATATCCAAGTTATGGTCGTATTCCAAAAAGAGCACACACATATGCATTTGGTACAGGATTATTTCCTGAAAACATTCTTGAATCATGCCTACCCTTTTTTTATCCACCAAGCCTTGTTTCAGTACTAAGTGATTTTCTACAAACTTATGGTAGATGTTTTCCCGCTTCTGTTTTTCTATCAGTTCACTATGCTCTTGTTCTGTCATCCTAAAAGTAAGTCAAATTCATATTAAGTGGCTTTATTCTGTCCAACACCTGACTGCTTACAAAAGTGTTATATTTATTTCAACATCAGAAATATACATTACAAAACAACTATTTCAAAGTTTAACAGCCAACATATTAACTACCCTTCACTAAATTCAAAACTGCATTTTGTTCCCCATTGCTACATATATATACCTGCAAACATGTGTGACTTTGATTCAGAACATTAATTCGAAGACAGTTTACAAATCTTAAAAAGTTACTTACATGTTGTCAAAGCTCTCCTCATGCATGCAGTCTGTCTTGTCATCCACTTCTACCTTGCATAACAGCTGACTGATGTGCATTTCATCATAACCAGGCTACAAATAACACAAAAACAACTTTTATTACATCTTATTGCAAGGAATTATAATTCTTAAAAGAGTATTGCACATAAAGTGGCCAGACAATTAAGCTGATCATACTGAGTGCATTTAAGTGAGAATCTTCACAGATATAGATTGATCCTGCGGGACGGATAACTTTTAATCTGAACACAGCCCAAATCTATAGTCATTATAATTACTGTGTAGAAAATGGCAAGCTAACCAACCTTGAGATCCTTGTACAGATTGTCATTGTCTCTGTTTTTGTTTAGGGGTTCTAAAGGGGGTTTCTGATTGATCAAATCATCCCATTTTATGCCTTTGAGAAATGAATGGGTCTTCAATGGTCCATAACCACCTTCTTCCTCACAGCCAATACGCTTTGTGGGATCCAGTTGCTATAGAAATATGTAAATTAATATCAGAAAAGCAAGGGCTCAAATAGAAGTAAAGTAGCATACCCTTTAAGCCTACAAGTAACATTAATGCAATCACAAATTAAGTTCTTAAGAAAAAACAACAGCAACCTAAAAATTACTTATGTAATCTATGGCAAAGGAGCTTTGAAGTAGAATGAAGTGGACCTTTTCCAATAATGCAGTATTCAATTTTACAATTGTACTTACTATTAGCTTGTCCACAAGATCTCTAGCATCTGGATCAAATCCTTCAGGAAAGGCATAATCAACTTTCACAATTTTCTGGAAAATTTCGTATTCATGTCTGAAAGATAAAAGAAGCATTTTAAATATGATGGACAAATCAAGTCACCAACAGAAAACATTTTAACTAAGAATGAAACACTTAATTAAAACCAGTGAAAACAGAATAAAAGTTAAAAATCATTTCAGTTACCTTAATAATTTCCTAAACCCAATATTTTTTAATCGGAAGAGCACATATGTAATATCGCATTCATCCATAAACTTAGCATTTCATTACCATCAAAGATTATATATTCATTCCAATATGAAAGAGGTGTGTGTATATACTGACCTTCCTCTAAATGGTGTCAATCCACCTAATAATTGGTATATTATACAACCCAAAGCCCATAAGTCCGAGCTATAAGAAGAGAGAGTTTATAATCAAGTTTTTATAAATACACACAAAAAGCTGACAGAAATTCATTTTAATTCAAATTTAAGCATAAAGTGTGCAAGTTAATTATTCACTGTAACTATTGCTCTGATTGATAAGGACTGTTGTGCATCTTTCATCAGTCGATCAGTTATTTTAGCATATGAATAGAAAAGGCACAGCATTATCAGCTCTAATACACCTTCTTCTTACTAAAAAATAACTTTATTAAATATTATAGTTTCTTCTAGTCCAGCTACACTTACCTGCAATACGTTGTCTTACTAGTGAGCACTTCTGGAGAAACATACTGAGCTGTTCCTACAAATGAATTACGCCGCCTTCCAGCATTAGAGTCTAAAACAAGAATGGTAACAGGTGAACAATCGATCCACTCAGATATTAAGGATACTGTTAGTGTTTTCCAAAATCTCCTTATGTACTGCCTAACATACATTCTTTTAGATAAAAAAATAAATCTTCAGTGTTCAGTGACTTAATTAATTAACATTGACACAGATGTCATCTTACGGGTGATGTCATAACTGCAATTTTGGGGTAAAAATTGAAAATTTGGTTTCTCTAATTTCTCCTTTACCTGAGAACCCACGAACATGGTTTTAACACAAATTTAATGACACCATTTAGTACTCAGAAACCCTGCCAGCAATTTTTCTTAAAAGTCTTAGTTTCGATATTATCATTATCCAGCTTTTTCTTTTTTTCAAAATACTTTGTTTACACATAATGATGATAACAACAGCATCTTTTAGTTTTAGCTGCTAGAATAAAGTTCAAATTTTCACTAAATGAATTAAGTGACAACATAACATCACAATGATGTTAATCATAACAGGCCCAAAAACTATTAATATTAGTTTGATCTTGGATATGAATCTTATACAATTATTTTCAAATTCCTTACCTTCATTTGTGTTGTTTTGAACCTCTCTTTTTATAATTTTAGCTGAGCCAAAATCTGTTATTTGTATGTGCATGTTGTCACCAAACAGAATGTTTTCAGGCTTCAAATCTCTGAAATAAAAATTTGCAAGAAATTGATAGTATATATACCAACACCTTTTGCCCTCTACCCCATCTAATTTGTCAACTTATTCATTTTATTTCATCAACACAATGTTAAACATATATCCCATAACTGACTGTAAATCTCAAGAGAATCATGTGACTACTTCAATAAATGCTTTCTACTTACCTATGGATAATCCCTTTTCCATGTAAGTGTTCTAATGCTGATACAATTTCTGCTGTATAAAAGCGAGTCTGTTCCAGACTAAAAGAACCCATTTTATTCAGATATTCAAACAATTCTCCTCTTCTTGCATAACTCAAACAAAAGTCTACACACACTGTTAAGGTTACACAACAGTCCTTAGTCAAATATTGTATACAATTACTAATAATAAATTATATAATAAATAAGAAAAAAATATTTTAGGTGCTTCAACTGACATGCCAAATTGGGTATCCACGCAAAACATGAAGTGTGAAATAGCAAAAATTTGCTTACTTTCATTTTTTTTGTTGACATTACGCGTGTCAATTTTTGAAGGATGAGTCTAGTGACAGTTTCTGATGACAGAGTCATATTTCAAGTACTGTTTATATAACCACCACTGACAAGTATGATAAGACCTTCGAGGCAAGAAGGAAAATTTAAAAAAAAAAAAAAGAAGAAGAAATTTCCTATACATAAAAAAGTTCTACCTTTTTGACATTTACAATTATTTACAACAAATGTTACAGCTATTTTCTATAATGACAGAATGAGTATTACCACAACCATGGGATTTGCATAATGTTCTTGATATTATAAGGATACATAACCTATCCATGTCTTGAAATGTGAAGTACATCCTTACAAAAAATGGGTGGTTTATCATAGCAAATACTTCCTTCTCTCTGTGAACATATTCCGTTTTATGCTCTTTGATGATGAAACGTTTTTCAAGTACTTTCACTAAAAATGAAATTAAATACACAAATCAAGTTAAATTATTCCAGGTAATCCATAAAATTATCTTTACTTTGAGAGGATAAGTATTTCTGTAGATGTTAATTTAAACTAACGGATGGAATGTGATAACTTAAAAGTTTCCTGAACATAAAAATATTTTAACGGAAAACAAGTTTTTTTTTCTTAAATTCATGTCGAAATTGAGAGAGAAAATCTAATACAATGAACAACATTTTAATCTTCAGTAATGCAAATAAAAGTGGCCTTATGTCCCACGCGGGACGAAGAGCAATGATGATGATGAATGCAAATAAAATAAAGTGATTTAAATATTATCCCTTTAGTGTTACCAAGTCATCATTGAAGAATTCTGCCACTTTTACCATGCTTAAAGCTTATTATATAAATAAATAAAAAAAAAACATACTTGCGTATTCTTTTCCTGTGCTTACTTCTTTAACCAAAAATACCTAAATTAGAAAAGGGCTTAGTGTGAGTAACATTGTACACTTTGACTGCCAATTAACCTAAATGGTATATAGTGTAATTTTCAAAGCCAAAATTTCAAAATTAAGGACAAAGAATCTGACGAAACAGTGAAAGTCCCGTTAAAAAAATCACATTCAGGAAATGGAGGGTTAATGTCAATTTTAGCATTTAACAGCACCGAATTGAAACTGCTTCCTAATGACCTAATACCAAAATGTTAGGTCTGACATACACAGGTAAACCACAGAATTGGTACAGGTGCCAGTTAATTAAATTTCTGTGATTCATGCAACCAAAACATTACTATTAAAAAAAGTTAAAGTTCACTCAGCATGAAATGTCAAGGGGTTCTGGGCATAGGAATGACTGACTCACTGTTGAATAAGATCCCTCTCCTATGACCTTTCCAAACAGAAAGTCTTCTGGCTTCTTTTTCATCTGCTTCATACTACTTCTTTTACTCATTTTGTTGTCTGTTCCTTGGCCATCACTCCGTTCTCCTTGGGGTACTGGACTAGAGGGTTCTTGGGAAGAGGGGCTCTTCCGCTGAGTTTCACTCTGAGTAAAAAAAAGTTGAATATACTTAACATCATCTTTTATAACTTTCAAATCATTTTGTCTATTTATATCAAATTTTGTGGTTTACTTGGAAGACATTAAAAGAAGAAAAAAAATCTTGAACACTTTTCTGAAACCTTCATTTGGTTTACCTGAAATATTTTTAAAAGATGGTACATTTAACAAAAATATAATTTAATGGAGAACTAGGTCGTATTGTGGGTATCAGCACATTCAGGTTGAACAGGTGCTCATTTGGACTAACGTAATATCTTTTCCACAAGAAATATGGAGGTGAAATTGTCTTTCATTCTTATGTTTCACAGGATCTATAATTGTGTTTTGCTGATCATGAGTAATAATCACCTCTCAATCTGTCATAACAAGAACATGACAATATGTTGTCTTAATAAATAATAGATGAGATTGGTGTCTGACCTTTCCATGTCCCACAGTGAAAGTAATAAAACCCTAGACATCATGCAGACTAGAACATTTCAGGGAATTCAGAACAGAATGCACTCAATCAATAATACTGCTTTCAGTGTGGCATAATAAACCAATTTCAACAAACTGATAGCACCATTAAGATCATAAACTTGTTATATATCTTTCTCCTAAAAAAAAAAAAAAAAAAGAAAAAAAAAAAACTCTTCTAGCACAAAATTGGTCACATATGATCACAATGCAGTGCATTAATGCTGTCACACTGGCCCGTTCTAATGCTTTTGCTTTGTCTCCTGTGTAGAGCCCCAAATTCATGTTGTAGGACTTCTGTTTAACTTCTTCCTTACTTAAGAAATTACAGACAAAGAGCCCACTGGTACTAAGAATATCAGATGAAGAATAGAACAAAGAATTATTATCTGAAGTGTTATCTTAACCGTTGCATACATTAGTCTAATTCAATGTACATGCCCTAGAATCACCATTAGCTATCCATATTTCATCATTTGCTGTAACAAAGGTTCAAAAAACTTTGAATAATTGGATTTGTCAAATTAAATATTGCGTAAATCTCATTCTTAAATTGATGCATTTTCAGGCAAAATGAGAAAATAAAAATATTTAAATGTATAACCATTAATCAAGACAGGCAGTGATAATGAATTTTTATGCCCCCCCCCCCCCAAAAAAAAAAAAAAAAAAAAAAAAAAAAAAAAAAAAAAAAAAAGATTCTTTTCTGGCAGAGTTCAAATTCTCAAGAATGCAAACATCATCATGTTTCTGCCCTTTCACTAGTATTCTAAATATTAGCTTATTTGGATTGTAATTTTTAATATAACTATGTAGCAGGATGTAACTCTATAATCTTATTATAAAATCATGACAGTCATTCAGAAGGAAATATACAGTGAAATGTAAGAAATTATTATGCTGAATCACAACTGAATGTCAAAAGCCCAACAAAACAAAAAGAATATCACATATTATGACAGATAATGTAGATTTTAATGCCACCTACAACACCTATGAGTGGTTTCATTTCAAAAGTACTACTAGCATTAACGTCGGTAAAAAAGGAATCAAAATCGCGGTACTAAATTAATATTTCTACCTTATAAAATAGATACGTTACTGTACACACGAGTTTCTGAATAACTCTGTTGGGCCTGCTAGTATTCATTAAAGCACACTGTGTAACTGGATCATCCGAACACATTGTTACTTTCTACCGACAAAGCAAGGCTGTTATTAAAACTTGAGTGGCAATAACAAAACTGCAACAGGAAGCTCGTGGTTTGAAGCATGTTTTCACATTAATAGACAACATTCAAATATATTGCAGGGCGACCAGAACACCAAACCACATCAAAACAAGTCACCAATTCAGTTGGTATGAAAAATAATCTTACCATGGCCTTTATATTCGATGTTTTTATCTTCTACTGCCAACAGTTCTGTCTGGTGGCGGCCATCTTCCTGCATAGACGGAAGAAACACTGATTCTTGCGTAAGTGCTTCCTGTCTAAAATCCAGATTTAGGCACGTTTTATGGATGAATGTATTAGCTAATAAAATTTTAAATGAAAAGAAAAGTTCTATCTGTATACGGATAAGTTAGTTTTAAGATAGATTTACGTAAACTTTATCATTTTGCCAACTTTTCATATGAATTTTCCTTACGGTTCTCACGTTGACGTCATTTCAATCTGAATCATCCGGGTATCGATGATGGCTGCACTATTTACCCACGACGACTGATTCATTGCTAAGCAGTCAAGTAAATTTCAGGTTTGTAGAATCCGACTTTATTGATACATAACACGTGCAATAGAGAGACAGCTGTTTTATTTTATATATTAGAAACTCTTAACGTTCGGGTTAGGCAAATTGCAATAGACGTCTGTCAACAAGGGCACCTATTTCCTGATTTGGAGGTAGGGGAAATTGACACCCTTTTGCAAGATGATCCTATTTTTACCTTGGCTTACCTGTATCATGAACATTTAACAAATCGACTGAGAGACGTTTTACTTGAATGTTGCGTGTTTGACGGTTTTTTAACTCTCTTGTGCTAACCTGACAGTGATTTGCATCAATGTTTTATACAGACTTGGTACTCGTAATTCAATTATCCAGACTCATCAGACGTGTCCTGTTTGTTGACTGTTACATAATCTTGTAACCACATTACCGTTGGGAGGCAAAGGGGTATTAATCTACATTATCTATACTGGCAGTAAGTAAACCATGTCTGTGAAAGTATAAAATGTAATATCACATGGATATATCATGCATACATGAAGTTTGGTCATGTGTCCCACAGTTATATTTTCTCTTTCCATATATCTGGCAGAGCTATTTATCTTTTCCAGTTCAGACCTCTAAGACACTAAGGTAAATGCCCTGTAACATATATAAATTATTAGCACTAGTTCCTTAAACAGCAAATAAAATCCACATGGTAAAATATGATTTGACATAAGTACTAGCTAAACATGCATCTTTAAAAAGCAATTTTTTAAAACGATGAAAATCCTTAAGTAATAGTACTTGATGTCAATATTTTTTCTGAAACCCACTGGGTGACATGTCAGTCTCAGGGCGCATTCCCATAAATACCAACGGTCTGCAGACTACTAGTATGTAGATCAATCCAGCTCTGTGGGGACTTTTGCTGAATGCAGTCAGTTGAACAGATTAACATGCCTTCTCTTGGCATTGAGTAGAATACAGACAAGCTGATTATTATATGAGTCAAGGAAGCATGTCATTCAGTTAAGCTGATTGCACTCATTGAAAGTCCCCACATAGTTGAATCAAATTACATACACCCAATGGTGTCTACAGTAGCCCCTACATGAACCCGAAGTGACTGGCCAGTCATTTAGACTTAAATTCTTTATTAGGAAATGTAAAATAAAATAAAAGATAGGATCCAAGTGCAGGGATGTTGAGCAATGATTCACGAGAAGGAGAAAATTGCTCTTTTTTCAAAGATAATACAATTTGGTGGGATCTTGGTTAAGATTCTATATTAGGAAATGTAAAATAAAATAAAAGATAGGATCCAAGTGCAGGGATGTTGAGCAATGATTCACGGGAAGGAGAAAATTGCTCTTTTTTCAAAGATAATACAATTTGATGGGATCTTGGTTAAGATAACTCTAAGGTGACCCATTTCATCCAGTACAAGTCTAGATCTTCATCTTTCTTCTAAAAATACTACCAATGCACAGGTATAACTTGGCTCTTATTTACTGGTAATATAAGTATTTTAGGTATAAGCAAGTTTTTTCATCCTGCTGTGTACATGTGCACTTGGCGGTATGCATAAAGTGTAGTTCTGAGGAGCTGATATTTAGATGTACAGTGAAGACTGGTTCTTGCCTTAAAACTACATAGAGCACATTCAGAACACATGATCTGCAGACCAACTGATCTGCCAAATAAATATGTCTGACCCCGTTTAAGAGCAAATCATTTAATTCCCTGATGTGGAGGCGGGGCCTCCATCATGGGAGTAGCTGTATTGCTTTTAAGTTGGTCGGTCACAATTTGTCCGCAGATCTGTTAGTCAGAGGAACATCTGCTCATACAGTTTATTCATAGGCAGGTTAATAGACTGAGGTAATACAGTTGATTTGAGAATTGGGTTATTAACAATTGTCACTGTTTATTTTGGTCAAAATTCTTAAAAAATTATTGCACTTTTCAGGGCCCCCAAACAATCATGATGCATAAAAAATGGAACATAGACAACTCAAAAACCTTAATACTTCTGCATCTTTACATATAACACTTGACCATGTTATCATTGTTACAAAATATGACATCCTATGGTCATGAATGATCTTTAATGGACTATTAAATCAGACATTACCTTTTTCCACAGAAAAGCAGAATTCTACATTTTTTAATTCAATTCCTATGGTTCCGAAGGTTAGGTGTTGGATCCCATGATAATGTCCAGAGGTTTTTTTTTTTGAAACCTAGGATCATGTCTGGAAATTAGGCCAAACAAATGAAATTTCTTACTTGACATAATATTTACAGATTAACTTTGATACAATTTAATTCAAGATCAGAGCAACAGGAGAATATCAGCTTGTCTTGGGAAGCCACCATTGGGCATTTAGCAATCAGGAAGTGTAAACAGACATGGATATGTTGTATTTTGCTTTTTAAATAAAATGTTCAACAAATTTCATTACTACTACTACTACTACTACAACTACTACTACTACTACTACTACTACTACTACTACTACTACTACTACTACTACTACTGTTGGGAATTCTCTCAATTAACATCATTCTGATGAACCAAACTATTAACAAGGGTTTAGCAACATTAAAACTGTCTTGATTGCATACAAATAGCTCAACAAATCACTTCTTGTTGGCTTACTGGAGCAGAAGCATGGAACAATAAAATCCTGACCAGATAAATTGGGTTGTGTTGCAGACACCCTAAGTCTGGGTGTGTTTTATGTACTTACAGTAAAAATATGTGTTAAAAATGTACACTTTGTCCCTTTGAATAAGGCCAAAGTGGTAGAGACCATAAATAAATCAATAGCTCAAGTTAGAAATAGCATTTTACTATGGTGATTTTTTCATTATCTACTGTAACAGATATAGATGATACACATCATTTATCAATTAATCAGATAATTGTATATATGTATATGATGTAATAGAGTGGGCTAAATATATAAAGCATTTACTAAAAGTAGCTCCAGTGTTAGTGTCATCTCTCCATGCCCTGATCATGGATATTTTCCAGTTTGCTTCATGGTCTATGCTTTTAGCTCACTGACTTGACAAATCAATACTGTCTGTCTGAACTCTCAGAATTTTGCAGAAATAGCATTATTTCCTGGAATAATGATTATTGTTTGCCTTGCCTTGACCTCGTTGTTGTTGTGATGGTTTCTTAACTAGTACATGTTAATTTGCCCCCCCCCTCCTCCTTTGACACATTCTGTATTTCATTTTTATTGTTTTATACATTAATCCCATTAAACAACTATAATAGTATGTCATTTTATTTTAATGTCAGCTTATCAAGTTATCCCAGTTAAGCTTCAAAATATCCTGTATGATTTCTTTTTTATTCATACAATATTGCAATGTGTTTATGTTTATGTCTACTAGAGAGTATGTATGTCTGCATTTGCTTTTGTCTGCCATACATGTACATGCTCTGGTACTAATAGGCTTTTTTTGGTTAAGAAAAATATTGTATTTGGACTTTGAAAAATAAATTATTATTAAAAGGTCATTGGTCTTTAACAAGTTATATTAAGAAAATAAGCAGTATATAGAGAATTCAATAAGTAGAACTGTTTGTCCATTAGGAATGTGTTTTTAGAAGCAGCATTCTGAAACTTGAGATTGTGAGAAACACAACCCAGGAGGTTGATCAGCGTCTTCTCTGATGCAATCATGTTTCCAGGATCCCAGGTACAGATGCATATTCACACAACGTTGGCTGGATCCAGCAGAAAGGTTTATTTGAGCATTTCCAATAAAGTAGTTTGTGTCGAGTTATCATTGATTCTGGAATTATGATTCAGTATTAGCTAAAAATGAATTGTTATAGTTCGGTATCTATAGGGAAGTATAGAGATAAAGATAAACTTTGTACAGATAAACTTCATTGCAGTTAAACTGGCATTTTTTGAAATGGATTGTTTTACAAACCTTGTTAATAAATAACAGCATTGCATGAACATGCCCGTCTTTCAGTTGTATTCAGTATAGTTGTATCTGGGTGGAGACCTCCCGTTGTAATGTATTTGTACTGTCATATAGATAGCCTGGGACAAAGCACATGTCTGTGATAATTTGTATACTCCATTGGTGGGAATGACATTTATTAGCCATGCTGACATTCCTGCCAGATTGACTTTTACTGGACATTTTTGGAAATTTAATTCATAAGTGAGATGGGTACTGTATGAGTGGATACTAGTATCTTGTCTTGGGGATTGGCAATAGATGTGTCTGTTGCTTGTAAATTGTGGCTTGTGTATAGAGGAAAGGTGTACTTAAGAGCTGGTAGCAAAAATAGTCTAAAGTTTGGATATTCTGCCTGCTTTTTGCTTGACCCAGATAAGAATGGCCCCCTTTAAGCATGTAAATTGGAATCATTTTTAGATATATTTGCATAATGGAATTCATAATGGGAGTTATTTATAAAGGTTTCATTGAGGATTGGATATAAACCTCAGGTCTGCCTTTGTTGTGGTTCATCCAGGGTTTGACTAGATGCAACATGCACTGTGCGACACTCCTATACATATAGGAAACCACATCCTATTGAGATTTGTTTAGAACCTCTTATCTTGACATAAAGGGTTTGGTGATTTTTTTTTACTGTACTCATAGCCGTATATTATTATTCAACACAGAAATGACATGATATTCTACTGCCCCTGTAGGCCAGACACACTTAGAGAATGGGGAAATTGATTAAGTTACAAAAAGGTATCAAGACATGGTATTCCCCAAGGAAAAAAGCACAATGGGCCTGTCTGAAATGTGGTGTTGGTAAGTGATTTGGTGTATAGATAAAGTAAGACAGTATTAGGAAGTAGATACCTGGTTTAGTATAAAGCATTAGTTGATACAAGATGTCCCAAGGAAGTGTCTGGTTTATTAGGCCTAATGTCATTACATTAATTGAATTCGGCATGTAACTAGAAAATGATATTGATTTAGTTATATCATACTTACTTCACCAAAATAGAAGGCAGATTTTTTTATTACTATTGGGGTATGTTTGTCTTGTGTCACAGAATTTTAACATGCTGTCCAGCCATAAAATAAGTTGTCCAAAAGGCGGCTGAACAACTCGCTGGCTAAAACCTTGCTTGTAGTTTACGGATTAAAAAGATATGTTTTTTGTAATTTTTAAAATTATGTAGACATCTTATACTTGCATATATAATTTGAATGTTATAAAATATTGGAAATTTGAATGTTAAATAGCTTCTAGTGGCTTTTTTGAAAGAGAAAAAAAGGTGACTCAAGAGCAAAAGTAATATTTCAGTAAGTGCTGCAAATATTTCACACTGCACCCTTTTAAAGATAATGATTTTTTTGGATGTCATCTATATATAGTTCACTGTACAGTAGGAGGTTAGAATCACAATAACTGAGGAGTTGAATTTTTATTGGATTCTTCTTAGAAAAGCATAGAAATTTGATTTATCCAGAACCTCTAATTTTCTGTCAGGATAGTTAATACTTCAAAAAATATTTAAAAAAGTACTATAAATAAGATATTCGGGGCTCTTTTTCTGGCTTCTTCAAAGTTTTGTGTTATGTGCTGTGATAAATTTGAAAGTTATTGCATTTGGCAAATCAAAGCAAACAAATAACCCTGCACAAATTGTAGTCTAATTTTATTTCCTGGAACATATAACTAAGCCTTCATTGTTCGGTGTGAAGCAGCACAACCTCACTAATAGTGTTTTGTCCGTTTGCAAAAAGAATATGAAAGAAATTAGAGGAAAATGTTACGCATTCAAAGATAAAACGGTCGTGATTTTGCCAGCAAACAAGCACCACATCTCACCAAATGTCACTGCGTATTGTTGAAAGCTGAGGACTGTTTGAAGTTTGTTTAGATCTCAGTTGGACACACTTGTGGTTCTAGTTGACACATCACCCTTTTCTCTGTGGAGGCGTGATGCTGTAATCTGTTTATGTCCAAGAGTTGATGAAAAAAAGGGACTTTTATCAGCTGAAATATCTTATGAAGTCCATTCAAAGGAAGGAAAGTTGGCTAACCAACTATAGAAGATAGTGCTGTTGAATATAAAAGAAAGCAGTGGGATTAGTATGATTTTACTGCATGTTAAATGTTAAAAAATTTGCTTAGATCTCTTTTTATTCCTTGAAAAACAAGAAGTAGAATTGTTAATTCATCCTCGTTTGACTTGGAATACATTGAAAAGAAAATGATCAATTGTTAGCTACAGTGAAGATCTCTTTTTTTTTCATTTGGTGGTAGGTGGCAGTTGAGTAAGTTTGACTAAATAGGACATCCTTCGAAATTGACCACTTTTACCAGAGAAAAGGCTAAAGGTCTAGTTACAGACATTTATAGCCCTTCAACATGGGTGGGAGGACCAATTTCTTTAGCTGCTGATTGTATTCCACCAAGGAATAGGCAGAGTGATGGAGTCCTACCAATATTGGGGATCCTCCCTTCCATCCCCATCCCCATCCCAGTAGTAGTCTCTCCTAATGGATTGGCATCTGTACATGTTGCTTTTTTTATTATGTTACAACATAACATACTAGATACTGCAAATGATTGTAATTTTGTCAATAAAACAAAGATGTATACCTATTCAAATTTAAGCAAAGGCAGAAAAATGAGAAAATTGACATGTTGATATGTCATAATGTGTTGTATTTACTGGCTTCAGTAGCTGTACTTTTCAGAGGCAAAAGTGGCATTTTTTGTGTGTAAAGATATAAAAGGAGCTTTGTGATCGGTAACCATTATCTGATTTAAATTTGCAATATCTGAGACATTTAAACTTAAAACTGCAAAATTGGAAAGATGGCTTTGAAATGGTGCAATTGGCATAACATGTTCAAAGAAAGACCCTGCAGGTGTAATTGGGGTATTTTGAATAAATTAATACAGTATTGACATTAAGCATGAAGGGAAATGTATTTGAAACATGTCCAAAATCTATTTCATGAAGTATTATGCACAATAATTTACCCCTTATGTATATACTAGTAGGCCTTTTCTTTCTTTTTTTCCTCAGCAAAAGAAAAATATTAAATTAGCCTGTCCACATGCAGTAGCAGAGGAGTAGCAGAGGACGTCTCTTGTCTTAGATATACTGAGCTGAGTGGAGTTGAAATACATAAAGTTTTCCAATTGTTTCCAGCACATATTTAAAGTGATAAGTTTATTTTTGCCTGGTGTGTAAAATCAGGAGTTTGTTTTCACTTGACACAGGGACGGAATTCTTGGCAAAGATGTATTAGCGTAGTATCAAAACATGTTGTTGTAATGTTCTGTTTCTCCCCACTGTTCTTTTGATATGAGGCAATTGAGTTATGTGAAGTTATTCAAGTCTATGTACATGTAGTATCTCGCCTGGGGTCAATAAAACATTTTTTATTGTCGCCACAGGTACATGATGAGTAAAACACCTTATCCAGAATTTGTAGTTTTTGGAACCATGGGAAATCCCTGTTATGGACATTCTTTTCGTATTGAACTTGTCTTAAATAATTCCTTAGAAGCTGGTTTGATGATGACGAGCTGATGGGAAAGCTTCTATCAGACCTTCCATCTTACAAATTGGAATCATTTTCAAACAATCTCCAATTCTGCTTTAAGAGCACAAACTCTCACGTGCCAGCTAGATTGATTTCTTCTCTTTTGATGCCTAGACTGTTTTGGTGATTTTAAATTGAATTGATCACTATCTTCTTTGATGGACAGTATAGTAGTAGTCATATGATCTTTAGCAGTGACCGCTGGTTTTTCCTGGCATGGCTGACAGCAACTGTTTCCAGCCTTCCCACACCCAGAGTTGTCATTCATTGTGTGGATCTGATCAACAAGTGGTTGATGTGTAGTTTGTCATGGAACAACAGCTTGTACTTTGGATACTACTGAAGTCAACAATAACATCACTTGATGTGTGAGCCACATTGTACATGCACATTTTGACATGTGGGGAAAAAAACTTGGATGATGACAAATGCTATGGACATATAATCATAGTAAAAAAATATAACAAGACTGTAAAACTGCCATTTTTGTAAACAGGCACATATTCATTGACAGATTGCAGAGCATCTAAACATCAAAATGGACAAAATGGATTCCTTTGCTTTGTGGCAAGGTAAATGCTTGGTAGTCAAGATTGGTTATAGTGGAGAAGGGGAGTTCTGTAATGTGACTTCTTAATTCATGATATTTATGCTTTTAATCTCTCTGGTCAGTTTGAATTATGATATGACATATAGATTGAAAACTATCAGATATGACAGGACAGTTTTGAGTTAGCTAAATACTGCTTTGCTATATTCAACTTTGTGAAACCTGGCAAAACTTCTGCTTTGTGACAGTGTCATTTTTTATGAAATACAAAATTTAAGTAAGGTGTAGAATTTGTATTGAATTATCATAAATAGTGTGTAGGATTTTTATTCAATAGCACTAAATTTAAGTACAATTTACCACTTTTCAAAATTTTAGATTTTAGGATATTATTTTGGGTAAGTTTAACAGTAAATGCACTTTTAAGAAAGATATAAAGCAACCAGTGGGTTACAAAAATGTCCAGGTGTATTTGGAACAAGTTTGTAATTTGTATGCCTTCAGTTACACATTTTGGCACAGGGATATGGTTTTTGATATATATATATATATATACATACATATGTACCATGGTGTCATAATATCGCCTGCAGTAAGATATAAGTGATAAACATGATAAACATTATTTTGGCAGACACTCTATGGGTGGGATTCTTTTCTTCATATATGATAATTCAATCAATTTACAATCATGGATTAACATACAGAGACATAAAATAACATTTTTGAAGTTTTTTTTTTTCTTTTTTAGCACCCGATCAATCAAGTGGTCCTCTAAGACTCCAAAGCACAGGAGGCGAGAACCGGACCAGTGGTACGTTGGGAGAAACCTTCTTATACAAAATAGTGTTTAAGATTGAATGCTATTTCTAGAAATTGGACATTTTTTTTAAAGTTAAGATGCATGGGCATTCATCTTAAATATTAAATGAATAGTTTTTCACTTTTCTTCATGTATTGTCTTGATTAACTTTTGTATACCTGGTATTGCTGTTGTATATATTTTAGTAAGTAAGAAGTATCTAGTGATAATTCATATGTAAATATATACATGTTAATATCTCATATGTTCCTTTTCAGTCAAACTTCTTTATTACAGATAAAACCTTTGATAATGAAATGTCTCAGATTAAGATAACAGCATTGAAAATGCCATGTGTCCCATGTTTTTTTTTTTTACAGCAGATCATTGAAAATGTCCATGTGTACCTTGATTTTTTTTTTGCCAAAGTATATCATGTTTTACATTATATATATTGTAAATGCCATTGTACTTAATAAATCTTGTCCATGTGTTGTTCACTACATGTGTGAACACGTGTCTCATACTGACCAGGAATCACATAGGATGTTAAATGTCACAGTAATACTAGGTAGAACAAAACCAACGGTCTCTTTTTTATTCTGTTGGTTGCCTTTTCTGTCAGTTTTTTTACCACATGGTACATGATGACCCTTTGAAGAATATTAATAACCAACAAAACATTGTGTTGATATTGAGGAAGTGATTGTAAGTCGAGGAGTATTGTTTGAGAGACAGGAAAACATGGATGTACTATGGACGATTAGATCACATATATGAACCTCAGGAACTGCGAAGATTTATTTAATCCTATTGATTTCAGAATTAAGGGTTTTATTCTTGTCCTAACTTGGTTTAAAAATCAGAAAACTAGGTATTAATTTTGTTTCTGTCCAAGGTTATATGAAGTTGAGGTTAAAACCAACTTCATAGTATCCCCCCAACCCCCCCAGAGTCATTCTCGAGGACCAAAGGACTCTGAAACTTGTATTTACGTCACACACATTTATATTTGGTCTGTTTCAGCTTTTGAATACAGATGGAAACCATTGGTTTTGGTCTCTAAGAAGCACAATGCCCTCTGTGATTGACTTATCTTCAAAGTCAACAACAAAGACATGTCATTTAGATATAGGGCTGTGCACAGTGGAGTTTATCAAGTTTTTATGACTTTTATATCAATATGCCTGTTAACACTGTGATTTGTAATCTAGGTTTATGATTACATGTGCTCTTTGTGATGATGTATTCAGGTTTGAGCTTTATTACTAATTCTCTTGTCTTTGACATGTTGATATACACATTGATATATTTGATTTTGTAGGTTGAAGTATTGAAAGGTGATGGTTAAACAATAAGTTAAATTTTTTAATGGATCATTTTCCATTAAGAAAAAAAAAAAAAAAAAAAAAAAAAAATATATATATATATATATATATATATATATATATATATTCTAGTTTTGTCATTTATTATAATTGTAACTTTAGTATAGAAACAGTTGAAAATATTCAGTAAAGCATAATGAACAGAGTCTATTACAGGTAAATAGTTCAATATTTCAAGGACAGGCCAGATTTAAAAAAGATTTTAAAAAATGAATCTGATAATGTTGTGGGTTGCTTAATGATAAAAAAAAAGTTAAAAAAAACCCCAGGTGTTTGCCCTGTTTATTTAAGAATTTTTGTTTTCTCACATTTTAAAAACGGGCTGTTGGCCGTTGATGTAAACTTGGTTAGGTGATGTCATGGCTGCTCATTAAGTAAATGTTATAAGAAATTTTCTTTATTTTATTTACCAGATTTGATAAACTGTGAGAAAAAACTTCTGACCTGAGAAGGAGATAGTTTAGCGAATTAGAAACGATTCCTGCCAAAGTAAATTTTTCTAAGCAGATTTCCTCACTATTTTGAGTATGCATCAAGTATTTTAAAGAGCTTCAACTGTTGTATGAACAACTGTTGTTGTGTATCTGCCGCAGGCATGCAGGTTGACCCAGAAAACAATAGCCAAATTCTTTGATTTTTCTTCACAAGACTAATGAAGAAAAACAGCAAGAAACAAAAAAAGCGCCACAAATACTTTCTGCATGTTTGATGAAATTAAATTTCCTTTTGGAGAGGTTTTTAGATAAACACAACAGCAACTTGAAAATGAGGGAATTGGAATGATTTTAACCGTGTGTGTACTGGTGTAAATGGTTGTGTCCATTCATTGACATTGCATTAGCCAACAGGTTGTTGTATTGTGTTAAGATGCATTTGGCTTGTTAAACTCTAAAAACACAATGCTTTGAAGTTTGTGGATACCATTAGATATACAAACTTTGTAATTCCTACAATGAGATTTCTATGATTGGAAAAGTCTGCAATTCAGCTGTCGCCACTCTATAAAGAAAATTGCCTTATTGTTCTTAATGCATTTCATACTGTTAGTCGCTGCGATTGCGACATGTTGCCTGAGACATGCAAAGTTGACCAAGAAAAAAAGTAAATTGTCAGGTATCCATCTTGTCAGAGCGTGTTACATGAAATTGCAGGTAATTTATTGAAAGTTTGTGGGTTACCAAGTTGGCTGATGTAGGAGTTTTTAGCTATCGTGATTCAATTTAATTAGCTTGAACTGGAGGCCTGAGCATTCCAAGAAAGGTGAAAGAGTGTTCTGATTTCTGTACCTCAGTTTTATTGGAAAAAAAAAGAAACAGTACATTTTAGTCTTGTAGTTTTCATGACTTTTTTGTCATAATCAATTCAGTTCTAAACAGAGTTTCCAGACAGACTACATGGTTATCTTCTCACCATTGAAAGAATTTTATTGTGATAAGTTTTGTGCCTTCTGCCTTGTTCTGGATTTTGTACTTCTTCTGCTCTCCTGTCTCGCATAGTTCACTGTCATGTGAGCAACTAACAGACATCGGTTCTTAGAACAAAAAAAAATGTGATCTGTCACATACCACTTTATGTCTGCCATTGAGAGGTTCTGGGGCCAAGGACTCTCACCTTATCTCTTTTTATCAGTGAATTATTGTAGTATTCTTTGGAGTTACATAAGACACTTTCTTGATTTTTTTTCTCTCTCTAAACTCTCGGCCCATGGCAGTCCTGCTTAACTTGTCAGTGAACTTGAAAATGAGGAAAGGGGCATGCTGGTTTATTTACTGTTGATAGCATTGACTAAAGTTATCACTGAAACATTTTTAAGTACTCAATTTTTCAATGGCATTTTCTGGTCAATTGGCAGTCAGGCACTCGGTGACTGGAACAAACGGCATCTGTTGCAGAGAAGTAAGAGTATTTTTTCATAGGCCCCATACATCATCATTATAAAAGGAATAATGTTTAAGATCAGAATTGAAACACATGGACGGAAAGAGTCATCATTGTCCCTTGTCATTGTCATGGTGTAAAAAATCCCTGTTTTAAATATTCTTTAAACGAAGTGAAAGGACTTCATGGGTGCAATGAAACTCACAGGCCCTCGATATGGATTGAAAAAGGACCAAACTCACAGACCAAAATGATTTGGATTAGTGATTTACCTCATTCATTTTCAAACATGTTACAAATTTGTGGCCACGGGGTCTGGTTTGTTTTGATTCCATCATTATTAAACACAGGCTCGGAGAGTCTTGTGTTGTAGGGCAAGCATCCTGTTGGTACTTGCTGAGATGGTTGTGGAGCATTCGCTGTTAATTCACACCTAGTTGTGCAATCGGTCTGAGGGGACAGCTGCGTCTTGCTGACACAACACGCTGGCCTTGCTGTATGCTCGCAGTAAGATAGTGGGCTGGACTAGAGGACCAAATGGACATTTCAGACCACAGAGATAACAGCCTACAGTACCACTGAACTTAGACGCTGTTTTGTCTATGGCAGTCTGTTCAGATTTAGCCGTAGGTGTGAAGCATCGGTGGAGAATCCTGTGTTAATGTAGCATTCCTGTTACCAAATATGACTTTAATTTGATTGTGTAAACTTGAGGGAAATACTTATTTACATTCCTGACCAAACAACTGCCTGAGCTTTTGCAGAGAGCCTAAACTGATTAGATTCAAATTTAAAGTTTCCAGAGATAGTTAGCTATCAGTTTTGTGGCATTAAGATATACAAGCTCTGTCTGGCAAGAACTGATCCTGATCTCCTTATTTCTGCATCAAGTCAAAGTATTTTAAGCTGTGTCAGAGTTGTGCAGAGCCTGTGGTTTGTCTGTTACCAGCTTGCAATGTTCCTGTTGTACAGAGAATGATGACAGAAGAATTTGACAGAAGACAATCAAATGAAATGTTTTGTTGGACTTGAGTCATTGGGTAGAGTTTGCATTGATGACTAGAGATAACAAAACTAAGATGACAGTTGATTCTTGATCATAATACATCTTCAGTTCCATGTTTTCCACCATGGCTTCAGCTTTCCAGATGTCTAGATTAGTTGAGCCGTGGCAAGGTAAGTACTGATCTTGGTCTAATTTGGATTTCTTTCAAAGTACTTTTAGAGGATAAATAATGAATATTTTACTGTAGAATTGTTTCTTTATGCAATTTGTAACTTTATTATTTGTTTTTGAGAAAAAAAAAACTTTTGGAAAACAATACTGGCAGTTATTAGCCGAAAAAGATTAAATTTGTTAGAACTCGAAAAAAGATTACCTCTGGAGACAAAATTTGCATAAGTGGTCATTAAGTTCTTTTATTTGCTCAAATTGATCTGGAAAAAGTCTAAGTTACTTCAAACCTTATTTTTCTTGAAAATGAACATTGCTTCTTTAACAACCAATGAATGAGAAACCTAAGTATGTCGGGATGCAGGGTTTAAATACACGTTCATTAGTGTTGACCTTTTCCTTACTAGATGTCAATTACCCCCTGTAGGCACCAGGGGAGGTTTTGTGTGGGTCTGTGCCATTTTCTTAACAGGGGTTTAGTTAATGAGATCCACTAAGATCTGCTGTGTGATGTGTTCTTTAATGAATGAATGTTACTGATATTACCAATAAGGGTTTGTAAGCATCTTTACTTGTTTAAGGTAATTTACTCTTCAAGGTTAGAGAATAATTGATGTGTAAGAGGATTTAATCTTCTGTGCTACAGTGACACAGATTAGATGTAATAGGTTAAATGCTTCGTCAGCTAAAATGTATTTAATAAGGTAGTCCTTGGTTATCTATACTCTTTTTTTGACATTCCACAATCTCTAGAAATGTGCTGCAGACATAATCTAATGAGTGGTTGTGATTTTTATGCCAACCGATTGTGCTTGTAGTGAATGTGTTGTGCATAGAATTGTGTTTATGTGTCACAGAAAAATGTGCTGTGCTAAGAATTGTGTTCATATGTCACAACTAGCACAATGTAGCTGATTTTCACAAATACTGATAAAGTTTGAAAAGAAATGCAACTTGTTGGTGCATAACCTAAAAAAAAAAAAGACCTTTTAGTAAAATAAATTTTCTACATGGGAAATTTTTTTGTAGGGATCCAAATAATATTTTGTAAGATGAAATGGAAAAAATATTTCAAAAAAGGGAATATGAATCTTCTATCACCTAATGTTGATTTACGTTTATAGAAATGTTTAAGTAAAACTAATTTTTGAAATATCAAACTCCTTTTGGAAAAAGGGAAGCTTGTTTTGCTTGTGTTGCTGAGTTTATGTGGGCAAGTAGATAAAAGAAATACACTGTTTTTTTTTTTTCACCACAAAGCATTTTTTTCTCCAGATACAGTCCAGGTGAGCAAAGCCAAAGCAGTCTGTTTTTGATGTTCACAAACTGTGGGACAAAAGTAAAAACACCAACCTAGTTTATTCATTTCTACATCATAAAACATTGTTTGTTTATCAATCTTTTTTCACCAGGATTTTCAGGTGCAAATGTGTGTCTAACCAGTAAATTGTTGGATTTTGTAACTGTTTTTAGACCAGAAGGAAGAAACCAAAGAAACGTAGACTGTGTTTTGCTACAAGTTTTTCACCTGAACCAACTGTTTTGAACACCTGGCCTGTGACGGTAGATAGACCATCTTGATGGAAAAATTTACTTTTGAAAAAAAGTTACATGTAAAAAAAATTTGAAAAACGAATGTGCTAACAAGTAAATGTCTTGAAATTGCTCAGCTATGTTATTTTGGACTGGAAACTCTACTAATACTGTTTGTGGAAATAAACCAACCAAAATGTTTTTGCAATTGTAATCGAATCATATGTGACATTTTTGTCTAATTTATGTCCATTCTATGTGACAGTTTGGGACAACTTTCAAATCAGTGAAAAATTTGATCTCTCAAGCATGCAATTTCCTTCATAATTTATTTATTCCTTCATTATTTATTTATTTATGGACTTATTTGAACAAAAGGCTTTTACACTTTATAAGTAAAAAGGCATGAAATTTCTGGCTTTCAAAGTAATTAACTGACCCAATATGACTGTAAAAAGCCATTTTTCAACAGTATATAAAAATTAGTTATATCAAGCTTTTTTAGTCCGCTTGGAAGATGAAAGAAATTATTTGCAGCTTAATGGGAATATTTCAGTATTTTTTAAAGATTGCAATTGAAACATCAAAGGATTAACCCTATAAAGATATCTAGAATCTTGATGCAAGGTTATCATCTATTAAAAGTAGATATAGAAGGCTTAACTGGTGTTCAAGGTCATCAAATTGCTGGCTCATGTAGTTATTTTAAGGCAAGTGCAAGCAAATGGTGGATAGTGTGAGAAATGATTCCATCACATTGTAGGGACAGGTTGCTTTTCCTTACTGCCATGGTTCAAAGAGCACAGTAGTCTTTTGCTTACACGTAATGAAGAACCTGTAATGCTGTTTAATTTCCTGATAATTGGATGTTTTTTTTTAGTGTCAAGAGATGTTCTTTTCAGAAGTTATGTACTTAAAGCCCACACATCTTTTGGAAATGAGCTTCTGGAAAGTCCATTAGAAGTTGTATTAATTGGAATAAGTGACGAGACCTTTAGAAGTAACAGGCTTATCATAATTATTAAGTGTGCAATGTCAAACCCTGTAGCTCTTATTTTTAAAATTTAATTTAAGGTGTGCTGGTTTGTTTGTGTTTTATCTTTAAATATTTTTAGCTTATATACTTCTGAATGGAACGCCATCTTAAAAGAAGTTTTTGTTTGTAATGCATTTTGTTGGCTATGTATTCAGTCTTATGCCTTCTGTCCTCAAGGTGAACTCTGAGCTACAAATGGGGGCCATTCATAGACCAGCTCGTGGGTGCCAGGGGGAAATCTATTGCATAAAGGCCAAACTGTTATTGCACCTTGTGCTGGCTACCTTGGCTGCAGTCCTACTACCTGCATTTCAGTGTGGAGGTGTAGAGTGGCATCAGCACCAGAGGCAACTACCTGTTGGTACTTTTTCAGAATTTGCCTGCCTCTGCAGAATTCAGGAGGCAGTGTTTCTGATTTCTCAGTACCCTCACTGTCCCTTAAGTAACCAAGAGCTTGTTTGTGTATCTGCAATTTGTCATCCAGGGAGAGGGGTAGCACTGACGCCCACTGTACCTTTTACTTATTTCATTGGAATCCAAGATCATTTTTACCTGACTCAGTATGAAGGTGTTTCTTGTTTCCCAATACCCTTTCAAACCCCATTTGTATATTGATTCAATAACCAGTGACAAATTAATGGTTTCTTGTGCATGAAGTTGTCATTTCCTCAATCATTAGTTTGTTCTTACCTGTCAAAATAAGCAACTAGATGTAGATGCTTAGATTGCAGTATAGGAATCTCAGAATTTTCTTCAAAATTCACATTACTGGTCAACTTCTGTTTGATTCTTTTGGGTTTGATACAACAAATTTTGTCACCGGAGACATGATTAAAACTGGATAAGCATCGTTAATTGTAATTATGTGATTTTTGCTGTTTACAGGACCCCTGTCTAGCCTGGCAGTGACATTAGTATTTGCAGTGACATTAGAACTTAAAAATTCCTACCGAGTCAAAAGTAGTAGGTTTCAAACTGAGAACCTGGATAAATGGCAGGCAATTGTTGTATAGGTCAGCTATTTGGAGTGTTATTTCTCGATTAGTTATGAGTGATTTTGCAACTGTTCTATTTTGCAACCTGGTCCGAATTGTGTGGAAAATCCTTCTATATTGCTTCATCCAGTCTGCTGATGACCTGATTGATTTGGGGCATTGGCTTTATGTATGACTTTATTAATAAATCCTCACATCTTTCACCAATATACATAAATAGTTTGTTATAGATATTTACATATGTGTATGTACTCATATTCCTAAGATTTTTTTGATTTATTTCTCTTATATACCACCTCCAGGGTAAGAATGCACACAAATCAGCACTTTGATCTAAACTGAGACCAGCTTTGTCTTTGTGAGTAGAAACCATGTCTACCAGCACCTGTTTCAAACTGTGAACTGCCATTAATAAAAAAAAGGCATGTTATCACAGTGCATATGATAGCGACAGGCTGCTCAGTCAGATAGTTGACTAGAAATATTACTGGTAAACTCTGTGAACATTTTATTACTTTGGGGGGCAGATATGAATCGAGATCACTCCGAATTTACAGGACTTCCTGTGTTTATTATCATGGTGAAGGGTCATGGGATGTCTAAGGTGTGGTTTTTCACCTGGCTGAGCATAACATTAAATGTCCATCTCAGGGGATATGTATTAGATTACACGAGGCCCCACCTGAGGATATGATAACCACCACAGCAGTATTCCCTGTCCCTGGGTCAGAGATATATGGCCAGTGAATGGTCTGTTTTTGCCAGGAATTCTAAAATGATTCTCCATAAGCCACCATTTTGTTAACCCATTTGGAGGGGGGAGGGGGGGGGCTCAGATATAAGGGCAGGATTTGAATGTAACACATTTGTTTTGGTGCAAAACTGGACTTTTGTTACGCACTGAGTGGAATTTAGTGCATACTGTATATCAATAATTGAATCTGAATTATGGCTCCTTTTTGCATTGGTGAAAAGATTTGTGGTTTGAGATTAAAGTTTTGTTATGCAAGAAATAAAGTTAAAGCATCCTGTGTATGAATCAAATGGTAGGAAATTAAAATAACATGGACAGAAGTTGTTTATGCACATCTATTTTTTTGTACATCATTTAGTTTGAGTACATGAAGGTGGAATTGCTAACCAGGCAGTATTTCTCCTCAGCCACCATTAAAACAATGCTCAGAAACAAATAACCATAAGATTTAGACAGGGACTTTTTTAGATGACAATGGGTTCACTTATCCCTACTGCAATAGCTAGAATCTGAAAAGAAAAATTGTAGTCATCTATTGTGACTGTCATAGTTTTCCGTACACCTTTTGTTTTTGTATGATGTAAAGTTTGGGTACATATTCAAGTGGGCATAATCTTCATCTTCATTGACAATACACCTGTCTTCAAGTTGAACTGGCTCCATGCATTATTGAACTAATGCATATAGTAGTTCTTGATGGCAGCAGTTTTAACTCATAAAATAGAAATGGTTGTTTTTCTTTACGGATTGTAACTCTGGAGTTGCCATTTTACCTTTCATCTTTCACTTGTAGTGATTAAAAATATGCATTCAACAGGCAAGGCAATTTGCAGTGGCCGCGGATGTTTGAAACAGCAGAAAAGGAGAAGTTTTCTAAGAGATGTATGTTTTAAGGCAGTTGGAGCAGAAGTTCATGCACAATTAATCGCATTGCATTGTCATTTTGGAATGGTGCACATTATTGATTTTCACTCAATTTCTGATGCTAAAGTTCTCCCGTTTTTCAATATGTATCTTATTTGATGGATTTAGAAATAAGATACATATTGAAAAACGTATCTTATTTGATGGATTTAGAAATAGCGCTTTAATTCCTTGTCGTTCAATTCTCATGTAACGTCTTAAATTATTTGACACAGTGGTCATTCTTACTGTGAGTGGTCAGGTAGTTTGGAAACAAATATAGTTCTGTTATCTACTATAGATCTATGGCATATCTGTAGAATGTTGCACCTTGAGTATTCAAAGAAGCAAAGGCATGTATTTTTGCAGTGGACTATTTCAGGGATGTGGTGTAATTACCTCCATCTACGAACACTGGTATTACATGCATGTTAATCTCCTTAAGAAGAAAAAAACCAAATTGGTTTTCGGAAAAAGTAATTTCAGTGTCTAGACAAGTGAGGGCTCATCTTTGCTTTGCGTGACTCTTGTCTTAGATACCATCCAAGCTCCCTATCTAACATAATAACAAAGAGTTCAGCCACATCATTTTTAGATGAATAAACACTTTTAGAAGATAATGCAATATTTTTCAATTATGTGAGACAAAATTTGTTTTGTAACATTTGGAAGCGGATAAACAAGCTTCAGTATGAGCCCAGCCTATAAGATAAGACACAGCCAAGAATCTGTTAGGAGTAGGTGTTCACATTCTTGTGTATGACCATGGTCAACTCGCTTCCATTTCATCTCTGAAAATAAAGCTGTAGGTGTGCAAAAGTATGCAAAAATGTTGGGGTTGTTTGGTACCTGGCACTTGCACTTGGCGGGGATGTAATACCATCACTGCTGACCAGTACTGACCAGTGCTGACCAGTACTGACCAATGATATTGCAGCCAAATGTTGTCTTTGTCAGCAGGAGAATCCTGGAAGTTTTTACAGTCAAGCTGTCATATGTTTTGGAGACTGTTTATAATAAAATTGAAAAAGTTGTGATATTATGTGATGCTTTAAAAACTGGTGCGATAAAGTTAAAAAATTGAAGGCCCAGCCAAAAAGATCTTGCTCCCTGACCCATAAGTCTAAAGCATTCCTTTGGAACACTGATTTTTGAGATGGGAGGGAAATGAGTGTCTTGTTGATAGCAATGATATAATCAAAAGGACACAGTTACAGTATAAAAAATTACAGATGAGCTGACATTCTATGCCAATATCTTTGCCGAGCATGTAATTGAAAAGAAAAAAAAAAGAACTTGTTATTGACATCTTGCAAAAAAGGAACCAAATACTGACCAACTGCTGGGAAGAGAATAGGTGTTTAGTTCAACATCAAAGAACAGGGATGATGGGAAAGTACAGCACTTCAGTTATCATACAAAAAAACTCAATTTCTGTGAATCCTTGCGTCTCCAAATATAGAACAAACACTTAGAGTGCCATCAAACAGTTGGAACAGATAAGAGAAAGTTGTGATAAGAGTGTACAGACATGCAGGCATGCATGGCACCTCTTGAGATAATGCCTAATTTTTGACATTGCTTTATTAGTTACATCCTCTGACAGCACATCTTCATGCTGGGGACAGGTGAAAAGTCAGACTGGGTGTGTTGCCAACAGCATCGGGGCCAACAACCAGTCGTGTACAGTAAAAGTTCAGTGTCCTACTCCCCTTTTTTGTTTGTATCCTGCCACACACATTCTGCGTCTTAGTCTAACCTTACTGCACACATTCATGGCTTGTTTTTTGGCTAAATATCATAACTTTACTTCTGACTGCAGGAGCTTTGTCCCTCTCCCTTCACTTTCTTTTGTTTTCAGTATTGAGAGTTACATCACTTGGCTTCAGAGTTGGGTGTTATTTTAAGAACTGGTGGGTGTGGTGCTTGTTTCACTTTATTGATCTCTTTCAATTTGCTGATGAAATGGAATATAGCAAAGACTGATTAGATAATCATGGTTAAAAATATATAAATAATACTTTATTAATTTTTACATGAAAGTTTTGACAAAATTGTTTTGAAGGATTTGAATACATTAATGATGAGGTGAATGTGTAAAAAATTTAATAAAAATAACATTTTCTCATTAGGCCACACTTTTTTATTTTTATGGATGACATCCTCTGGGGACCCCAAAGTCGGTGCGAGCGGGCGAAAAAAAAAAAAAAACGGTCCAAAAAAAAAAAAAAATGCTTAAGAAATGTTATGTTTTCAGTACACAGCTGGAAACACTAATTTACCACAGAAACACGTATCAAACTAACAACATGTCTTTATCCATGCTCTCAAAATATTAAAGCATTGTGAATAGGGCCTACTTCGTAGAAAGGTAAAAAGTCATGAATATATATGCTGCATATTACCAAATCTATTTAAGGTTATTTCATGCATTCTGTTGGTATAGCAATCAATAAAACAAATATCAAATAAACAGCGTGTCTTTATTTGTAGGCCTACTCTCAGAAAATTAAAGCAGTGTAAACACTTCACAGAATTGTTAAAAAAATGAAGCAAAGATAGGCCTATGCTTCCTACTACCAAAGCTAAAAAAGTAATTTCGGTCGATGCCATTTTGTCTACTTCGACTCACACGTAGCAACCAACTATCGGGCGGCCTGTCCGACCTTCAGTCCACCAAATACCACGACGCTCTTGTCGACCCTTTTTTCGCTACAAAAAAACCTGGTAGGCCTATGTGCTGCTTTGGACAGAATGTTACTGAAATTTTCCGGGCGCGGCCAGCCTTTCGTATAATTGTAAAAGGGTGATATATTCATGTCCAACATCAATGGCAAACCAATCCAAAACGACGGCCCCCGTTCTCTTTATGACTTTAATTGTCGTGTATTTTGAAATTAATGCTAGAGATGAATTTGACGGCAAAGCCGCCATATTTCCACGTGGTGATAATACGCATGCGCAGAAAGCTCATTTTCCGCACTCGGAACTACTCGGATGTCTCCGCAGTCGACAGTGACAGTATGGAGCTTGCGGAATTAGCCGAGGATTGCCGATTGCATTTTCCGGCAAATTCAATAACGACGTTTGCGACAACCGACTTCCTTGGGGGGGGGGGGGATTTTTTTTTTTTTTTTTGAGAACGGACGAAAATCAGTGCGCGCGCAGGATGTCATCCATAAAAATAAAAAAGTGTGGCCTTAGTATATAATTTTTTATGAATTTGATATACAAACTTATTTGTCTCTAATGTCACACATTTTAAAACATAGTGGAAATTATTCCTGGGCGTCTAATAAATTGGGCGAATTGATTGGCAGTTGAACCCTGGGTATTTCCAGGGGTCACTGCCTTTCTGTTCTCCACTCTTTGGGTCAGTGGCTGAATGTAGTTTCAGAACTTCTGACCAGCTGATAGCCTGTCCAGAGATTGACAGCCTAGCTTGTTATTGTTAGATAACCAAGGAGGTTTGATGAGTGCATTCCCCCCCCTTTTTTTCCACTTTACAAGATCATTATTATTATAGTTGATTGTAATTAAAATTGTTTTCAACAAAATCAGTTTCTAACTGGCAAATGTTGATAAACCATTTTAAGTGATATCTACTGACAAAAACTACATTATATATGTTTATATAATCGTGTCATTGTGTATTAAAGGGGCAAAATATTTTAGGTATAAAAATGCCCAGGGTTCTCAGCTAACATTGGGGTTGAAAATACTGTATACTTGCAATACTACAGCCTTAATTAGAGGATTAAGATTTAAAACGTTATTTGTTTTTTGTGCAAATATGTTCCTCTGTGCAGTACCTCAGCTCTGTCATTATTCACGAGATTCATTCTAAGTTTCAATATTGCTTGAATGATTTAGATATCTGTTAAGGTAAGTCATGTTCCCAGACCTCATCCCAAAATCCCGAGGGCCATACCTGGGTGGAAAATTGAATTGGGCAAATTGTTTGAATGAATTGGATTTGGATTTTTATATAAGGCACCCATGTTCCAGGGCTCTTCCAAACCTTATCTGAAACCCAAGGCTGTGTTGGTTATGGATTCAGCGAAATTATAGATCTATAGCTAGATATGAGTGCAAAGTAAACAGACAGGAACCCTCAGCACCTGCCAGTGATAGCTGATAGATTGATGCACTTCAAAACAGTAGTGCTTTGACAGTGGCTGGATTGAAATTCAAACATTCCTTAATCAAGGGCACACTTGAGGAAGCCACCAGTAGCATACAGACAAGATTTGTAATCAGTGGCACACTTCTCCACGTGACCACTATTGGCCATTGCTGTAATGTGTCCACCAGGGGTTGGGTGGGGAGATGGCGGAGATTTATGGAGAGCTGTGACAAAAAGGGAGGAGTGAAGTAGACTGAAGATGGCTTGGGGAGGGGGAGGATGATTTTACTGGGGTGTCAGAGACTCCCGAGGTTCAGTGAAATGTTTACTAGGACTTAATTCTTTTAATACTTCTCAATTTTATTCATATGGAACCATATCCATATTTGACGAAATGCGTATTTTGTTTTTATTGTTTGGAGCCCTTTCTTGTTTAAATGTGTAAAAATTGTTGTCAGTAACTGTGATTCTTGCAGAATAAAGAGAATGCCAGTTTTCTTATCTAAAACCCCAGAATATACACTTAATGAGGAAACTGCCCTTTTCACATTGTATATGTGCGAAGGTGGTTATAGATTTATTGAAAGAAGACTTCTTTGGCTGCATAAATAAAGCAGAGTGAGATTTAGTAAGGCTGGCTTGATTGCTGTGGCTTCTTATCCATAGGGAGGCAGTAGCGTTAATTATGGTACAACATTACCTTAATGCATTTTTGGATATTTTAACACATTTTTCACGATTGTTTCACTAGTTTTGAGAATAAAACACAATAGAGCTCATTGTAAAATGTGTTTAACTGACAAATGAAGTAATGTAAACCATAGATGGTGAAATACGATAGCACCTGCCCAAGAAAAACTGTAAATGCAAAGTGCAACTTGTACACCGTCAGACAAAAGGCGATTTTCAATTTCACCTCTATCTTTCCGATGTTGTAATAACATCCCTGCTTTCCAATTTGCTAAGTTTGTTTATTTAAGACAAGCTGAAAGTTGGCTCCCAGTTGGGCAGTATTAACCCAGGGGTACTATGACAGTGCTCTACCATGGAATTACAATATGTCCCATGGCCAGTTTGATGGCGTAGTCAGATCAGACAGTTGACCAAAGACTGACCGGTGTCCAATAAAGCCAAATTTGCACCTCTCAGCCTCTGTCAAGGATATAGAATGGTGATAATCTAGAGTAGTAACATTCCTGGGTTGCCAGTCCACCTGTTGGTTTAGTATAGCTCTGGCCTCTACCTGCTGCTCACTAATGTACCTTTAATTTCTTGCCTCTACTCCTCTATTTGTGTTTAATTCCACTTTAACCAACCTCTGGGTGATTGCATCTATGATTTTGAATGATGTAGACTATGGAGATGATGTGTGATGCGCAGACAACAAGCACCCAATCTACCTCATTATCAGCAGACTTTCTTATCCATTTGATAGCTCGAAAGACTTTTTGGGTGATTTTTTTTTTTTTTTTTTGCATTGATTATTATGTCAACTGCACAGAGCATACCCTGCAGTTATAATTATTCGGAACTGTTTTGAACTATTCTGCTTGGTTAAGTTGAGAAGGGTGTGTGATGGGTTGGGGTTTTTATAGGAAGAGTGTAGTGCATAATGTCACCATGTGACGCACTTCATCAGAATTATAACTTGGGTCTCTGGCAGAATTTGGCATGATGTTGAAATAGAAGTGTCTTTGTCAATTAAAAGGTAAAACATGTGGTAAAACTTTTCGCCCACCTTCTTGTATCAGAATGTAGTCACAATGTAACGGCCTGTTCGTCTCTGTGTGAGATATGGTCACGTAGCTGGGATGCACTGTTACCACTGATTTATGTTCCAAATCCCGTCTCCAGGTCACACCAAAAAAAAGTTTTAAAAAGTTTTTTTTGGCACCAGGGCTTATTTAGTGTAAAAGAGGCAGGATAAATTGGTGTCTGAAATCATTAAAGTTTTCTCTGGTAGGAAATGATGGATGAATAAGGCACATGTGAAACAAGTGCCATTCATTAAAAGTTTGGAAGGTCTGTAATGGAACACCAGGGTGATAGGAGCAGCCATTGTGTAATGCTGAATCAGTAAGGCTTGCTCCTTAATGCCCATGTCCTCTTGCTGACAAACAGTTTGCACTTGGTGTCTTGTGACTGGTATTGTAGACCCAGCAGTGTTTTTTGAGCTATACACCAAACACCCAGTTGTCTGCATTTCTCTTGTCTCTATTAATACACTTTTCTAGATTGTTGCAATAAGTGGTGAATGTTGGTGTTGATGCCTTTGCCAGATTTAATGCATTTTTGACTTGAAAATGAAAAACCAAATAGAGAGAAAAAGTAATAAAAGGGAAAATAATATAAACAGGGAAAAAAACAACAAATTAAGTAAATATGATGAAAACACAGGAAATAAAGATGAATTTGCCCCATAACATGTTCTGAACTAATTGAGAGGTATTGATGTGCCTATTGGCACATTGTTGCGGATTTCCTGTCATGAAAACAATGGAAAACCACAGGTTATCAGATATGGAGACTGGTTTCTTAGAAGGACTAGGTAAAGATATAGCTATTATATGGTATATGGGGGGGGGGGGGGGGGGGGGGGGGGCACCTGAAGAATATTTTGGATTTTGAAAAACTTGTTTGCACCTACAAATGCTTTTCATCAGGCAGTGGCAAGGCTCTGTTACTAATATGATTTGTTTGGCTTGTCATAGATTTTGCTCAAAACTGCTAAATGATTGCAAAAAAAAAAAAAAAAAAAAAAAAAAAAAAAAAAAATCTTGTGTAAGTACATAGTTATGGGCTAAGTGGTACAATCTGGAATTTTGGAAGACAAATGAAAATGAACATTCTTTAATGTCAACATAACAAAAGTGCCTCCTTGTTTAATCCTATGTGTCAGAACTGATGAATGCCCAGCCCACTGTGGGAATATTTTGCATGTTTATGGTATCAGATAAGATACAGCAGACAGTCTTGGGCATTTTTTTTGGTATTTTTTGTTTGTTTTTGTTTTTGCAATGTGCTGAGGAATATTTCGAGGAAAAAAGGCAGCAAGCATACTGATCTTTCTATTACTGAACCGTAGTATGATTTGGTTGCTCTTGATAATGTCAGAAAATCATCTTATTGTTAATAAGTTAATAAGTAGTTTCTTGTGATAGGTGCAGAAAAAGAGGGTGAACTGATAACATTTCAGTTAGTTTATGAAGAGAGTGGAATTTAATGGAAAATTAAGTGTTTCATACCATAAACAAGACAAACATGTACATGCCCAGATACAAGGAAGCCTTTTCTTCCCTGCAAGGCTCAGATGTACTAAAGCATTTACATAATCAAAACATGTTCTGATGAAGAAAACATCCTTTTGTTTTGGATAATGAAGAGCCCATATTATTTCACCTTCATAAAGTCTGGTTGGTTTATTAACATTTGGCTGCTGCTGGCAATGTGTTAATTGGACAGCCGTGTTCGAGTGTGGGCTATTTTTGTTACATAAGCTCTGGGTAATAAAAATACCTGTTGATTACGGACAGGTGTTGTGCGTGTGCTTCCTAACAAGCTTACACACATTGTTACAGATATTAATACTGCATCGCTGTGTTGTTTACAGAATTAGGAGGAAAACATCATTTCCGGATCATTTGGAGCCAACTGTTTTGAACATTATTGTATGATGTTCAATATATGTCATGTGGCTGGATTGGAATTGATTTTTTTGCACTTGTCTGTATACTTTAACTTAATCTCTTCTGTAAGTCCATCCTGGTTTGAACTGTTTCATGTGGAAACAAGTCTTCAGTCATCACCCTCTGCCCCCACGGGGGTACTCCAATAGCTGCTTGTTGCAACCATGCTGTCTTTGCTGGGTCGCTACTAAAGCCTGAACTAGCAAGGTTGAGGTGTTAAAGGTTAAAAGGATGTTTTTATAAGGTGTGCCACCTCTGTGTCTTTTCCTGTGCTGTAATACAACATTTCCAGGTGTAATCTCCCTCACCTCCTTCCTTATCCTCATGACTTTCCATAGGGGTATTCTGAAGAATTAGTTTAATCTCTTCCCCTTAAACTTTCTATAAAGGTACCTATTTTATGTGTTTTTGAAAGGCTGTTTTGTCCAGACTTGTGTACTCATCAAGACCGAATGCTTTGATTATTAGTAATGACTGGTAGGAACAAATATCAAATTGATTACTAAATATTTAGCTTTTTCCTTTTGACTTGTCTGTCCATTCATTGCTTTCCCTTTTCTTTCTGGGTGCTGCTTCCTACATTGGAGTAGGATAAATGTAGTAGTACTGGTAGCTTATCTCTCTGTTCCAATGTGAGAAACGGGATAGCACATTTAAAGCAGCATTTTCTCAGTTTAATGTATGTTGTGATGACAAGTTTAGGGCTCTGCTGACAAGTTTAAGACGCACAGATAACATTGCTGGTCATTCTGTGCCGGTGTTGACACATTAAGACAACTGATAGCAGTGCCACTGATACCTCAACATAAACAGAACAAGCCATTTAGATCCTAATGGAAAATAAAGGGGATTTGTTTTGTTTTTGATGAAATTCCATAGTTCCTGTATTTGTAGTGTTTTACTGACAATGTGAAGAGGGCGATGGATTATATTGCCTGCTTATAGGGCTCTCATACAGATGACGGACAATGAAGGTGGTGGTGATCCATCTTATACCTACCAAGTATTAGAAATGATGATATAAAGGCAAGGATTGAACTGAACTGTAGAGCAGTGCATGGAATTATTTTTACCTGTATATTTGCTATGAATCACTACAATGTAATTGCTGATTACTTGTCTAAGTATTCAGCAATTACATAAAATAAAAATGAGATGGTGGAAAAAGTGGTTGTGCTTTGAAAAGAAGAAAGCACTTATAGGAGAGCAATTGATCAGAATTAGCAAAGGTACCAGAGTTGGCAAGTTTTCACCCTCAAGTTTATTCTTGTACTGTTCTGTTTCAGAAACTCCAGCAAGACTCTGTCTCCATTTCAAGTCTCACCTTTTACCAGCAGCATATTTGTTTTCCCCTTGAACCTGTTTAAGTTACCTGTGTATGTATCTGAATCATGTTCTGGAACTTAGAGCTTTTCACTGGGTTGGTCATTGGCACCACATTGCCATGGCATGCCTATTGGTTCCCAGCCTTTCCGCCACAGCTCCCACCACTGGTAAGTGGGGGAAAACACTGGGTCTTCCCTTCATTTTATCTTTATGTCTGTGTTTAAAGGTCTAAGTCATTTTAGTACCTCAAGATTGTGGGATTTGTTGAGAGTACATTAGTTTTTTTTCCAAGAAGAAAACTCTTTAATCTTACTTGAGAAGACTTTGTTCTGAAAAAATCTTGTTGTATATTATGTTTTTCTCTTATGTGTATGTTAAGATTATCAGATTTAATGTTCTTTCTGATTGGTAGAGGGGTTCTTGAAGATGTTTATCAAGTTCTCAGAAGTCTTAGTTTGAATGACCATGAACATTATCTTTACATCACCTATGATTGTTCCATTGCTTCCAGCTTTCATTTTCATGTGAACATCTATAAATGGCACTTAAATGTTTTAAACATGCTGTATTCACTTTGTAGGCAAGATGTGATAATGAAGAATTTTTGTAATGACGTTCTCTCCCACCAGGAAATTCAATTTTAGCCGGTCTAAGTGACAGATAATAAGAATTATGTGCAGTGTATAATGTAAACAGAAGCAGCAGACATATCAGCAGACTGGAATTTTCCAAATGGCCTCAATTCTAGATAGAAATATATGATGTGGGCTGTACCTAAATATTTATTTCATCCAAAACATTAAGAGGTGAACCAGTTGAGGAATTTCATTTCAGCAAATTTTGTTTTAGTAAAATCCTCTTCTTGTCATATACATTTGGGTAGAAGACGCAGCAGAGAATCTTCTATTTATGTATGAAATAGAAATATTTTTATTGAAGAAGAGTTGTTATCTTTTGATTGTTAAAAGTAACTTATGCACGTCTTTAAAAAAATAACGATAAAAAACAATGCTGTCTGATTGGAAAAGAAAATAGTATGTGGATGTGGTAGTAATTGATATGGGTGTCAGTTTACCTGAAGGCAGTCTGAAATATTTGAAGGTTTTTAACATTGGTGCACTGATATCTAAATGTTTACTGTTGAAATTTGTCTAAACTAATATTAGGTAATGAAGACATGTCTAAAGGTATGAAGAATCTGGCGAAGATCAAAGCCGACATGGTGAAGGGGGACTTGTACAGAAGTGGTCTGTTTATTTCTCCCAAGGACTGAAGAGGTCTCATTTCACCTACATAATGTGCACGGAAGAGGAGCTCAACCATATTATTGGACAAGCAGACAGATAAGCTGGATGGTTTTTAAAAAAACCTACGAAACAGTTTTGGAGATATTGGAGATAAAAGCCTTTCAGAACTTGATGACCTTGTAAACCTAGGCGTATGTGGCTATAAATTAACCCATTTTCACTGTCCTAGGTCAAAGCTTTTGCCATATAGTGTCATAAAGATTTGGAAGTGTGTTGATCATTAAAGCTGTTATGGGTCAGAAAATTTTGGAAAAGAAAAGGAATATATCATTTGAAATGAAAAAATAAAGTGTCATTTGATAGGGGGTATGATGCATTCCTTTTGTCATGGTAGGCATAAAGAAAATACTAATTGCCTTTTGTGACTTTTATCTCTTATTATGTGGAACGAAAACATTTTTTGTCACTGATGTTATTAATGAACACCACTGTGCTCTTTTTCAGTAAAAAAAGCACTTTAATTAAAGTATCATTGAAATATAAAATGAAACTGGAGAGCCTGACTAGATTGACATTGACACTGACATTGCCTGTCAGCATGAGTCAAAATATATTGACTGCCAGAGACACTACCTCACTGTCACCTGCACTGCTTCTTTTCTTAGAACCAGCTGATACCTTGTATGTGTCACAATTGGTGGCAATTGACAACATCTTTGAATGTATTACAGTATGCTGGAGGCCTGTTATTTGTGGTCATTTGCCTTGTGTTTTTTGCAGGAAACATGTTGCTGAGCATGTTTCTCTGTAGGCTGTGATTGATTCGTCTGGGTTATACTGTTTACAGAACTGGGCTACATCTCACCTGCTGAGGCATTTGTTTGCTGTTGCTATTTTGTCCGTGGTATCAACATACATTATTATACATGCTTATTCAACCTGCATACACGTCTGGCATATATTATATTAGAAAATTTTAATTTGCAGATATATATATATATATATATATATATATATATATATATATATATATATATATATATAGACCTAGTATGTTTAATGGTGGATTATTTATTTTTGGGAATTGTCGGTTTTAAGACTTTTGTCAGTTAGTATTTGCCCCTATTGTTCTTGTTGTGAAGTCACTGGTTCAAGGGTTCTTATAAATTGTTGTTCCTTAGTTCCTTTTTGTGAAGTTTTTGGGTCTAATGGTATTGTCATGGAAAGTTGCTATTCATGATGATCCTGTAACACTGTTGGTCTTCGTATTTCTGTTATAGCCACTGGGTTGTTATTGACATGATGTTACATTATTGTTAGGAATGTCCCCGTTGAATATCTGTTGGTGAGCTGTTGGCCTAAGGGTCCCTATTGCTGTGTTACTGGTCTTGGGTGCTTCTGTGATGAAGCCATTTGTTACAAGATCCTTTTTGTCATACATGCTGTTGGTATTCAAGGGGGGGGGGAGGGGTCTGTGGTAATTTTGTTTTGCCTATGGTTCTTGTTATGCTCTTTATGGAAGAGATTTTGTTGCGAGGGTTTGTGTGTGTTGATGTTTATTCTGGTTGCCCTCTGGTTGTAGGGATGCTATGGTCAATTCCTGTTCTTTTTGTTTCTCTCGTTAAACTTTGGGATCCAGATTCTTTTGCCTGACCTATCATTTTTGGGTTTCTATAGCCAAACCTCCAATGGCTAGTGGAGCAAATTTTTGTCACTAAGGTTAATTTGGGCAAGCATGTCAATGTGTACATTTGCATGGGTAGAATTGTAGTGGACTCAAGCAGGGCTTAGTGACACTTGCAAGTCTTCCTGTGGAGAAGACATGTCAAGTACAACTGGAGATGACTGCACTAATGCCAATTATGATTTTAAAGAAGTATTTGAGGGATAACCAGTGATACCTGCATCATTAACAATCTTCACCTTGATTTTTATTTTTTAAATCTATAAAATTGATCCAGTTGCTGTGAACAAATCCCATCATAATGGTCACAGAGAATTTCTTCAGAGTTAAAAAAATCTTTTGTTTTGAGATCAAAGGTTTGTCTAAATGCCGTACTCTCTCATTATCGTTGCTAGTTAAAGAGGGGTGACAGTCCCAGCAGGCGCAGTGACAAGCCAGGAATGTGAAAGCAACCTCCAATAAAGGCCCCTGTGACAGAAATGGGAAAGGAATGTTGTGCACTAGGATCTCCTGTTGACTGGATATTTTTATGAGTTTTGATAGATGCACTTAACTAAGTCTGATCACTTTGTCAGTTTATGTTTACACAGCAAAAACAATTAGATGAGGCCAGTGAGGCAAAGTTATATAAACCTGCTATTTGTAATGCACTTGTCACATTGCCTCCATTGGCATTATTTATGAACATATGAACAATAAGTGATGTAAAGCAGAATTAGCACAATCTGGAGAATGTTTGTTAACTGTCAAAGAAGAGAAAACATGAATAAGAACATGAATTTAACATAATACATAAACATGAAACATAAACATGAATTTAAAAGTACTTTTAGCTCAAGTTTTCACATTTGCCCATGGAAAGGGTCTTACAATAATTTTAGGAAAAGAGCTATACCTTATATGAAATGAATTCTCATTTGGCTTCAAGTGGAACAGCACATTATTTGTTAAAGAAAATTGTTGCCAAAACATTATCCATGTATGACTTTGTCTTGTATGTATAAGTATTGTTGTTCACCCATGTATATAATGATGTACCATCTGTAGGTCAGACTGGCAGGTTAATTAAGGTAGCTATTTGTACATGTAAAAAGTTCTTTTGATCCTCAGATTGAACTATTAAGAATCCAGGGCAAGGTTAGAGTAAAGTGGTCAGCTTGGTGAAGAGCCACGTAAACATATAGTAGAAAAAGTTGTGGTACAAAAGGGCATGGGGCACGCCTCTTAAGTGTTATGGAAAAACCATTGAGTGAGTACCATTCCCCTGAGTTGCCCTCTTGGTTGTACTCTTGGTCGACTTGACCACTACACAGCAAGGGGATAATTCAACGCTGACCATTGGTCACTATTTTCTGGGCGTTTGTCGAAAGTGCAAATGATTTTATAAATTTATTTTGTAGATTGTGATCGCTATCAAATGAATTGTCTAATTGGAATCTTCAAATTTTAAAAGAAAGTGAATTTTCTCCCCCTAGACTGTGACTTTTTGATCCTGTTTTCCTGTCCAACCTTTTGCTTGCTAAGAGAACACTTCAAAGGTGAAGATTCCTGTGTTATGCATGCCTTTTTATCTGACTCTAGTCACTAAAGTATTGTCCACTGTATAGAGTGTTGATCACTGGTCAGTTTGGCTGTGGTTTGAGTTTCCTTTAAAGACATTATACTGTTGTATTAGTTAGCTCTTCCTTCCTTCGGGTCAGCCTTCTTGACCCTGGGCTGGTTTTAAAGCAAATTAGATTAAATTCAATATATTGGCATTGGGCGTGTTATTTTACAATGATTTTTTTTAAGTTTGAAAAGGACTTTACACTAACTTTGGTTGTATTCAGCTTTCTTATTATTATTTGATGGAAAGATTGATTGGATAAGTATATATATCAGTTGAATGTTGGCTAAATCCTCCAGTGCCATTAATATTGAAAAGGTTAGAAGGTTTATTTTCCTCTTCAAATTATATTTATGTATGGAATTCTATAGTCAGTTTCTTTAATTTCTGCCTGCTAGGACCAAAGCAAGTCTTATTTATTGAGTATATTATTATTATTATTATTATTATTATTATTATTATTATTATTATTATTATTATTATTATTATACCTTTTTAAAAAGGCATTCTTACTGTTATCCTTTATATTTATAATTGTTCTATTGCTCTGAGATGGGTTTTTAATTAATTTTTGGGGGGTTCTATATAGAGGCAAGTTATCAATGGAGCTTTTAGCTTTAGTAGCACAGTTTATGCATCACTTTACCCCTTAGTTTGGAAGGGTACTTGGGAAGCTTACCACTTGAGCTTTTTTCATGGCTCACTGCGACATGGCCAAACAGTGGATTAACAGCGAGTAATTATACAAACAACCTACAGCTTTTTATCTGCTGCCATGTTTTATTTTTATCCTCTCCTTGGTTGGGGCCATGTTATAACGTCAGGTTCCCCAAGGTGTGTATCCTTAAACTTGTACACTTCATGGGTTTATCTTTACCAGTCCCTTAGCTAAAGTACCCTCTCTCTCACCACTTGCTTATGTCAATGTGGATGCAATGCTCTAACAGACAGACACTTACCCAGTCCCTGCTTTCCTCTTCCAGTATTGTAAAGATGACACTGCTCTTAAGCCTGGAGATGGATTAGGCCCTCACAGTACCATGTCAACAACTCTCTTGGGAGTTCTCCAAGCTCCATTCAGCCTGACAAGATGCTCTTTTGGTTCTAGAGGGTTTAGGGACTACACTGAAATATGTGGAAACTTCATTTTTGGCAGCAGATTTGTTTTAGTTGTAACTCTACTGGAAGAAAGGGTGAAGAAAGATTCCATTTAGCATTGGCCGTGATTCAGTTTGAAGTAACATTGTGAGGAGCTGCGTAATAAAGTTGCAATGCAGAATCTCACTTTGTTTGCATGTGGCCTATTCTTTGAGTAAAGCCATTGCAATCCCAGCCTGCTTTCGTTTTTGTTCTTTTCGGCCAACTTTGAAAATATTTGTTGAAATGATGAAAATTTGAAATTGAAAGCACATTTTTGTGTCCATCTGATACATGCATAGAAGATTTTTAAAAGTTTGTGCCAAAGCAAGAGAAGTTGGCATATTTTGTGACCAATTTCAAATTTTCCTATTAGTAAACATTTTAAATCCTTTTTATGTTTTGACCTTTTATTCTTAATTCCCTTTTAAACAAAAGTACCTCAAAGACAATATTTTGTTTTTGCCTAGATTTTTGCTTGATAATAACACTAGGGGCTCGATGATATCTGTAAGGGTCACAGGTCTGGGTTGTAATGGCAGTTCAATGGGTTCCTGGGTTCATTTTGTTGTCTGTATGTCACCAGTATGATATGCTGAGCAGGGAAATGATCTTAGACATTAGGATGGATATCACAACATTTGTAATTCTTTAGCAGGTTTTTATGTTGATTTTAAAAGATAATATGTTGTTCAAGTGCTTTTAATGGACTGTCACTGTGGGACCTACGAAGTTCTTCCTTGTATCGTTTGTCCCTCACACGGAGCAGCGAAAATTGAAATAATGGGGAGTTCATCTAGAAACTGGTGCTGAAGGAAAAACATTTGATCCTCGAATTACAAAACATTGAAGGCACCGAAGCACAACCCCCATGGTAGAGTTGGAAAATAAAACTGGCTGGAAATTAGTGGCCCTGTTGTTGAATTTACATTTCTTTCTGTTCTGTTTTCAGTGCACTTGATTTTAATCACTCCACTAGAAGGGAGGACTTCTAAGAAGGAAAAAAATAAGTTTGCAGCAAATTCAATTTTTCTCCTCTGGCTATCGTAGAAGAATCAACTTCTATGAAAATTTACTGCCAACATAAATTTTCCTGACATTTATATGGGATTTCCATATGGTCTCATAGAGTCAGAAATTTTAATGGAGCTAAAGATAGGCACTAGGATGATCCCTAGAATGCCTCTCAGAAACAATAAACAAGAGACGTTTTTTCCTGCCCATGCCCTGCTTACGTTGCTCATCCTCTCTAGGAATGCAGCTTTAGATAGAAAACTCTGGTGGTCTTTTATTGAAAACAGATCACCAGAAATGAATGGATTTCATTGACATTTGTTATTTTCTCAGCAACAACACCTACACTTTCAAAAAAGTTTGACTTTTAACTTAGTTTACCAGAAGAGGCATGAAGCCCATTTCTTTTGTTGCTTTTGTTAGCTTAGGTAAACCTGCAAAGGTACCCGTTTAATCAAAATACAACAGGGAACATTGTAATGTAAACCTAAAAATAACAGGACACTAAAAGGCTCTTAGGAAGAATTATTTCAGGCAAATGGCGCTGTAATGTTGAGGGAAAAAAGAGTAGTCATTCTCTTGGACATTGGTTCTGTTTGTTGAAAATAGCAGTCAAGAGCAAAAGTGGAGCTTGTAGCTATTTGTATTGTCCAAGTGTGCAATGTATTATCTTTAGACCATGTGGGTGGCATGGCAGAGAGGCAAGGCACGCGTACCCAGACAGATATTGTTTTAATCTCCTAATGTTGTGATTGACAATATTTCTTCAATTGTTTCTATAGCAGAAATCAACCATAATGTGTAGATGTTACCCCTGGAAGAAGTTATTCCAAATATGCTTCATGCTACTGTTACAATAGCCACTGCCATTTAGTATGTTGTATAGTTTTCTGTATGTAATGTATATGAGAAGAAGCAGACTGATACAAAGGTGCAAACTTGCGTAAACTTTGTGTCTCTCATGGTAAGAGGCAATGCAATATGGAACCAAAACTTAACTGGCAAAAATCAATTACAACAGAAGACATTTTTGTCAAGTTTTTAATAGGATGACAAGATTTAACCCTGAAAAGTCCTGCAAGCTTTGTTGTAGTGCAATTGTTTCCTCAACACCTTTCAGATGTTTGTGTTTGCCAGTCTGCCCAGGGAGCCAACTAAGTGGCAAGATACATAGGCATAAAAACACATTATTTAGTAGGCACGCAGAGAGCCTGCAGTCCAGCGCTGACAAAAATACTTTTAATGCCATGTTTTTTTGGCAGTGGAGTGACGACTTCAGATGATGTGCTGGTATATAGCTATGAAAGATAGGAATTTTGAAATGCAGTCGTTTGTAGTAGCTAGGCTGTTCAAGTAGGGAGAAGGGTTGTTGTTTTTGTACGGTATTGTCATTTTGAGTGGAGGGTATTTAATTGGACTTAATGGCTGATGGTGTTCTGCACCATCAGTTTGCTGTGCCTCAAAGGTATATTTTCAGCAAGTATAATCACTTTGGTTGCTGAAGAAAAAAAACATCGCCATTACATTACATCCTCTATTGGGCAGGGTTAGAATTGCCTCTAGAGCTGTTGACTTTCAATTTTGCTCAAATTTAAATTGCACTTTGCAGTACTTTTAAATGGACAGGCCCAAGTGTGGAACAAATAGGTGACTTAAACACTCCTCTTTTTGTTTGAATGAAAAAAAATTATGCATATGATACTAAAATGAGTATTTAAGATTATGTGCAGTGTTGTCTTTTTACTGTCGGCTAATATCTTTTCTTTTTTTACTCCATTGAACAGTGTTACATCAACCTCCCACTGCATTCCACAGTGTATCTATAAAGAGCCATCTTGGAATCTGTGGCTGGCGTCTGTGCTGTGATTGGGCAATGTGTTGGACAGAATGAATGTCTAGGGGACCATGGGCCTGCTGTGAGCAGCTGTTGAACACGCAGATCTTCTGCTATGTTTTAGCCATTCACTCATGAAAAGGGGTGGAATGAGGAGGGAAATTTCACATCACTTGAGGAGATGTCAACAGAAATATTTTTAATGGTCTGAAAGTTACTTGGGTACATATTATGGGTCTTTCCTTTTTTTATTTCCCTTGTTTTTCAGTTGTTGGTGAAGATACAGAACAGACATACATTGCTGAATAACTTCAACCTAGTTGTTTTTGCCTCTTGTCTTTCTTAACATTTGAGTTTTTGTTAATGAAAATGATGGCAGATCTTAAACATGTAGAATTTTGTTTTGTCTGTTTACTTTTTCTTTACAGCCAGCCTATGCTAGAATATGGGCCACACCCACTGATTAAGTGTTCGTTTCTATTTGCTGTCATTATAAAGGCATTGGTGTCCACCATCTTTACCCAGATGCCTGGTTTGTAGTTTGATCATGGTTGTTTAGCTTTGATCAACAAATTCCCCTCTTTAAAACCATGAGTGTTTTGAGTCCTTCTCTCCCCTTGTAAACTGAATGGAGCTCATTGCAGAAGTTGTTCAACTCTTGTATCCCATATGCTGGCATTTATCATGAAAGAGTTTGCAAACAACATCCTTGCTTTTGAAGTTTTAAATTTTTCAATGTCTTGACCAAATTTGTATTCATTTCAGCCTTTGGACTAGAATGTTTGTTCTCAATGAATGAAACAGCAGTGTGCTACTAATAGGAGCTTACTCTTTTCCAGGAAATGTCAGAAATTACTTTTGATCACTGTCCTTTCTTTTCTAATGAAAACCAGATCCATCATTTGCCAGTGCTGCTATAATGCATTCTGAAACAAGGAAATGTGCTGTGGGAGTGTTGAACTTTTAGTGAAAAAAAAGTTTAGAGAGTTGACTCTGGGGATGTAAATATTTAGAAGTCACCTGGTTTAGGCTGGATGAGTACAAATGTTTGCAGCATTGGCACGTGGAGCTTGCCAGAGTATTTATTTATCACCTAGGAAGTTGACAATAAGCAGGGAATAGGCCAGCAATTGCCATCTCTTCCCCTTCACTGTCATGGAACATGGAACTTGGAACATCCGAATGAAATTGGCTATGAAGTCAAGCTGTTTAAGTTTAATCACTAGCAACTCTTGCTGCCTTTCTTCTCTCAGCCAGAAAACAAACCTTAGTGCTTAAGGCCTATATGGATCAAAGGCTGCAATGAAATACATGGCAGTGTTGAATTACTGAAAAGACTTGCAATCACACCACCGTCACTTTCAGTAAAACTCCTACAGCAGAGAAAATAAAAAGCAGATAGAACCACAGCAGCAGATCAGAATACCTTTACACAACTAAATTGTAAATAATTTTGCCAGTTTGATCATAAACACTCCTACGCAGATCTCTGGTTGTGGTCTTTCAAAATGAAAAGCAGGTTTTTTGGCTCATCCCTCAATGCCGTGTGCTAATGAATCACTGTGAGGCACCCTTGCCCACTGTTGCATCTTATCTTGTTCTTTCGTACTCTTTCAATGAAAGAGATACGTCTTTTATTCTCTTTGCTTTTGAAGTGTTCTAATTTTAAAGATTTTTCAATTTGAAATCTAATGTGGTAGAAACCTCTTAAAAAGATTTCCATGTTGTGAGGACAATCATCTCCAAACACTTGGTGGTGCTGCAAGGTTTTAATTTTTCTTTGCCTGATTGAACATCTCTAGTGAACAGAGTTTCTCTCTCAGAAAAGAAAGAAAAAATAATAGGAAGAAAGAGACCCAAAAGTAAAAAAGTAAGCACATTCTTATAGGTCTTACAAGCCTAGTATGTTTGTCAGCAGGTTAGCAACTGGCTTGTAATGTTTATCAGCAATGTCTGATTTGTTGCATTGAGCGCCAGTGTGGTGTCACATGATCAGCTGCAGGACAGACGGCAGGCGTGCGCCAGCCACGCTCCAGGTTACCCACTACTTGGGGAACATTCAACCAGACATTATTCCTCAGACCTATTAACATGCAAAAGCACATTCCTGTTAGCCTATTCATAATCTGCTCTTCTTAATGTAGCCAGTTGCCAGGGCTGGCCTGTGATTGGTGAAAGGCACGTGCACACACTTGACTAAGCTTTGACATTCACATCCGCTCACCAGGTTATTGGTTTTTCATGTCCTGGTAGGAGACTAAGCAAAGACATTAGAAATAGTGACAAAACATATGCTGCGGGATGAAAGCTTCCATCAGATGGCCCATATTTTACCATTTTCATGGGTTAGGAGCTGTGTAATGGATATTTAAGTTTTAAATGCTTCAGCATGAGCTTGAAACTTTGTTTTTCTCCAGAATTACAAGGGCTCCTGTTGAAAATTTCAGAAACAATCAACTTTTTAATATTTTTGAAAATCCAAGAAGTCATTAGATCTTTCTTTTTGTCATTCTGATTGCAATGTTGACTTTCAGCGATTCCTCAATTTCATTACTAGCATGTACCAGTACTTGGACAATTTGATTAGTTCATCTCAGGATTTTCAAAGGGTTTTTCAAAGTTTTATTTTGAACCTATTCAGATGCAAGATGAATGTGATGGCAAAGGACGGAGATTTCCTGTGCACTCTAAAAGAGCCATTAAAAACCCAAGTGAAGAAATGTGCATGTGGTTTACTCTTTATTCCACGCGCATTTGTGAAACCAAGCAATGAATTTTGTTGAAATTGCCACATCAAAGTGAAAGATGCCATGACATCAGGTTCACAATGATAAATGTTACATTAAGGGAAAGGAGAGCGGAGGAACAGATATTGCCCATTCTTGTGTGGAGAATCTTACTGTTTCTTTATTATTGATGGGCTCTATTTCTTTTCCAGCTAACTTTCACCTCTTTTTCATTCCTTGGTGGGGTATTTTTTTATGGAGTTCTATATTGGGTCCATTTTGAAGTGCTCTTTATTTAGTCTCACTCCCTTTGCTTCTAGTCATCCAGCCTGTAAACAGAAGACAAGGCAAGCTGTTTTTAAACTCTGGTCTCTCCTGATGGTATCTTAAAAGGCAATCTTCCACTGATTTAATTTACTTTAAAAATTTGAGGTAACTTGAAATTGCTTAACCATGTGTAAGCTAAGGCAATACAGGGGTCTCCTTGAACCCATCTATCAGTAGGCTGCAGTTGGTCCCAGTTTGGGTGTTGGCTGAGCAGAGAAAACAGTCTACAAGTTTTTTTCACACCTAGAATTGATTCCACAAGTAAATTTTAATGGCTAGAAAAAAAGTTTTGTCTTAGAGCTACATTTAAAAGTCGTCCCCTCCTAACCATCCGTTCCTTGGTCTAACAGATGTCAAGGTAAATTTGCACTTCCCATTTTCTTAATGATCTGCAAGGAACTTTGTTGAGGGTCGTGGAATTTGAAAATACTGTTCATTTCAGGCTTCTGAGGTCTGTTTGGCATACCATCTGGAAGATGGAAATTGAAATTCGGCTTTTTGATATGAAATAAGATTTCTCTTGATGAAAATGTCAATCAAAACCGCCAAGTACATGCCAGCAGGGTTCCAAAGTCATTGAGAAATTTACTGAATAACATCTTAGCCAAACTAGAATTCCATTAGTTATTATCATTTACAAAGTCGGAATGGTTCCTCTATCCAAAATTCAATTGGTTATCACAAATTTAACATTTACTTCTTTCATTGCTCAATGAATGTTGTGCAATTCTTTGTGGTTACAGAAAAAATGGAAACCTGTCAGAGGAGATATGCTTTTGCTTATCTCCAAAATCTAATAATTCAAAAATATTTCATAGCATGCAGCAAGGGCAAAAGGCGCAAGCTCAATTAGTCTTGGCATGTTTTATTATATTTGCCCACGTGCCTGTTAATGACCAGGGGTTGGTCAAGATGTAAATTGTTTTCACTTGTCATAATGTGGCAAAGTTTAATAAACTTTTGAGTTGCAGTGGAGCATCTAGATTAATATTTTCCAAGATGGTACCTTTTATTTTCAGAACTCGGCCACGTAGTTTACCTAGCGTTGAATTAGCAGGTTCATCACTTTCACAAGTTCTGTTATGAAACGGCCATACGCAGGTATGGAGTTGTAAAAAAGGCCACCAGTGTTTTCCCTCTCGTCAGGGGTGTTGTATACCTTGAGATTCAGTTGAACATTGTAGAATTAATCCTTCAGGTGGTATATTGTGATCAGTTGGAATGTTTTTTTATCAAACAGATAGCTTGGAGAATGAAGGAGCTGAAGGTTGGGTATCCATTTTATTTCTGTTGGAAGGTTGAGATTTGGCTGTTTAGTATTTCTCAAAAAAATTTTTTGAATATTTATTAATGAAAAATGATGCAAGCATAAAGGTACTATACGAAGTACAAACACATAGTCATCATACCATTGCAAGAGCAAAAAAAAAAAAAAAAAAAAAAAAAAAGTGAAGGCATTTTAAATGCAAACAATCCTAGCATATGCCGTATTTTATATTGTAATAATATAGTAAACAATTTCTTCTAGGAACTTTGGTACATAGATGCACAGCTGAACATTTTCTGAAAGTGTTTTTGTGAATGGTTATCTTTAAACTTATTCAATGCTCAAGTGTTGACTATATACTAAGGAAAAGCTTCTGACTTTCAGATAAAGTTGAGGTGTGTGGAATCAGATTATTTGGTTTCTTACAAGCTGGTCAAGTGGCTTATTCACCTGTTCAGTTAAAGGTACAGGTAGCAAACATAAGAAGTTATGGCAAGACCCTTGGAAGGTTTGGTAAATAAACATATTACCAGTTACATTTAGTAAATAAACATATTACCAGTCATGTTGGCACATATAACTCCTTTTAAATGTAAAAAAAAAAAAACATTAAAATAATCAGTTTTGGTTTTTGTTATTAATTTTTTCTCTATTTCCTGTGGTCTATGCTACATCTCCTATACAGCAGAACACCTACCTGTAAGTTTTTTATTTTTAATTTCACACCTGGAATTTGCCCTAGGTGAATGCCCCTGGGCAGGAGTGTAAGGGAGATCACATTTATTAATGCAGTTTGTTGTCTATTGTATCAGATGTAATTTCTGTTCTTCTAGTTGTTGTCTGGCTTGTTCTCTCACTTATCTTCAGTGCTTATCTTGTGCCTAGTATCAGCAGTAAAAATAGAAAGTACCCTCAGATGCATCCTTAACCCCCTTTTTTTGTACAGATCAGCCTTCTAATTATCTGTCGAGAAGAGTTATCAAAAAATGATCAACTTCTCTGGTAGCTCTGGGATGTATGCAGCATTTGTGCAGCGGCAAGCTTGGCCTGCCCTATACCATAGGTATCTTGTAATTCAACATGGATGTGATTTAATCATACTGTAATATTTTTGATTTATTTTTTTTTAATTTATTTTTTAACATTAAAATTATTTCATTTACAGTAATGATAAATCAAAACAAAATCAAATGCATCATTTGTGTAAATGATGTGAACTGCTTTGTGATTGAATATAGGTACGTTTGCTTGATTTTAGGTCGTGTTTTTTTAAAATAAGTACTGGATAAATCACATGCAAACAAGTAACACATCACTTACATTTATTAAAAAAAGATAACACCTGGCGCAGAAGCATCCACAGGTGATCTGTAGTCTGGCCACATCAACATAGGTACGGGCTGCAGCCAAAGTGGAACAGATTCAGATAGCTGAATAGGTAATTCTTAGGATTGGGTCAACCCCCCAATGGTCTTTACACTACCTGAGACTAATCTAGAAGAGTTATTTGTGGGGAATGGAGCATGTCAGACCTTTCATTTTGATCTATACACAGATCTTGATGAGGGAAGGAGTCAGTTGGGCAGGGTCACTGCTCTTTACAAAAGATGTCTTTCGTACATTCATATATTTATTTATTTATTTATTTATTTATTTATTTATTTATTTATTTATTTATTTAATGTGCTTTAGTTTGTGAACTTCTTAAAATTCTTATATGATATTTACATCTCGGTCACATGTTAATGATGATGGAATGCAATAATTATTTAAGGGAATGTGCATAGTGGTTCATAGGAAAAGAACAAGTCGTAAGTTAGTAATCTAACTTTTTTATTGTACTTGTTGTTATCAGTTGCATTTTTCTCGTTTCTGTCTTCAGGATTTTTTTCCCTAGAGGTGAAAACATATTGCAAAAAGTTATAGGCTTTGATCTATCAAACATTTTATATATATCAATATTTTGCATTTCCATGAGCATGGTCAATGGTACAGGACAGCTCGGGTGTAAGCACAGGTATGGCCGGTTAACAACAAACAAACAGGCTGTCAGGGCATTTATGTCTGTTAATAAACCTTATGCTATAGATTCTTAAAAGAGATGGAGTTTCCTTGCAAGCAGCCTAACCTTTACATATGAGCAAATAGTGGGTGTGAGAGCTGATGGAGTGCAGACAGAGCCTACCTGTAGGTAGGTAGGTAGTCTGTGGCAAGATGTGTCTACCACTAGCTTCTGCTTCATCTGCTCAGTCCAGGAACAGGTTGTTTCTGTGCTTGCTACGTGTAGCAAAATCTTTTCAGATGTAAAGATTCATATAATAGAAATATTTATTACACTGACAGATTCAAAACATTAAGGTGTAGCTGATTGTTGCATTTTATGCCCGGTTGTCTTATTAAGAACACCTATAATATAAAGAGATGCTGTTGATGTTTTGTTCAAGACTGAAGCTAATCTCTTGCTGCACAGTGACCATGTGATCAGGAATTGACATAAAATAGGATTTATTTTATGAAAGTTGCATATTTGATGGTTCCTTTAAAGCAAATTAATTAAATAATACAGAATAAATTACTTTGATTCTGATAATGTTATGCATAGTGATACGAGAAAGCTATAGATAAAGGGAAATGACAACACCAGTGGGAAATTGCTTGCAGCATGTTGCAATTGCCAATGGATTGAACACCTGTGGGATGAATTGAAGGAAATAAGTACTTTATAAGTTAAAAATCATTGATATTCACATTTCTTAGTGTTATTTATATAATCATCAAAAGACAGATTTTTCTATCAGTTAGATACCTTCTATAAACATTAAACTTGGCTACATAGCAAAATACCTCTTCTGAAAATAGACACTTTTGTTTTGGTGTAGGAAACCACCACAGAAAAGGGGAAAGAATGTAAAATGTAGAATGTTTCATTGCCATTCAATGCCAAGAATAAATAAACAATACTTAAAGACCACTTATCACCAGTGTAGCTATGATGTTTCTATTACCCAAAGCAGACTTTTTGCAGTCACCTAATAGCAGTTTTACAGGGATGATTTTGGACACACAATTGATTCTGGATTAAGATATTCTATTGGTAAAACTAGAATCCAGTATCTTTAACCATATTTTTGTTTTTGCTATTGTGAGAAAACAACCCAGCCATTCTTATCTTTTGTTGAAATCTGTACTCTTCTCCATGGAACCCCTGACTGTATGCAGAACATTCATAATTTCATTATCTTGGGTTATTCTGTTCAGATCTCCGTCTGATTTAGCTTTTACAGCGGAAGTTACATGCCATCTTTTAAGTTGGGCACCTGTCGTTTGCCACTTGGTACTGATACATCAACCCAGCCTGCTTGATGGGCCTTTATATTCTATATATATTCTGCAGCAGGGAGACCCACCAGATGCAGCGCGGAGCTAGTGGTGAGATGGAAATAGAATAAGTGGCCATTGCAGTGACCTTTAACATAATAGAGATGATCACCAGTGATGCAATATTGTCATTTTCCAGAATACAATAAAATGACCTATCTAGTCAGTATTTGCAGCTTTGTTTAAAGCCCCAGAAAAATGCGCAGAACCAGTCGGTCCAAGGCCTACAAGATGTTGGCAATTTGAAACTCTGTCTCTGGTTGTGGTCATCTTGCATTGTTATCATTCTTCCATTTGGTTGTATAATGTTTGCATGAGTTCTGTACCCATGTTGCAAACAATGGCTCCCCATGTGTGCCCCACCATGTGGCAGACAACTGGACCCCTTTGTGGCCATAGTTTTGTACACTGGAGCAGTTGCTGCAGACAATTCAAAGCATCCTCCATGTTATTCTAACTTTGCTGTTGATCTCTGTGACAAGCAATGGTTTCCAAGCATGTGTCTGGAGTATGTGTGTGAAACCCAGTGGAAGTCAGAAGGGTCATTGAAGTGCTAGTTTAATTTCCAAGTTTTTTTTTTTGACTTCACTAATTTACCCTTTGGATTTCATCTGAAGTTTTTGCAAGAAGTATTTTCAGGATTTAGGGTGAATCATATATTTGATTTCGATTTTTGACAGTGTAACAACGCTTGTGGTGCTTGTAGAAGAGTGTCATTTATCTTTCATACATCTTGATTTTGTGATCTCTTAAAACACTCAATAGAGATCTTTAACAGATTTTTCTAGCAGGTTATTAGATAAAATGCTTGCCCCAAGGGGGTGTACAGTACAAAATATCATGAGAAATGGTTTGGATACAAGTGTTTGCAAGGCGTCTCTCCGTACATGCACAACTGGAAAAAATTACAAGTTTATGTAATGTGAATAAGAAAAAAAACTAGCAAACTTGAATGACCCTAATAGTACAAAGGGACGATAATTCCTTTCAACACTTGAAACAAAATAAACATGTCTTTTGTTACAGAATTTTTTTTATGTTCGTAAAGATTGTTTGAACTTGGTATGCTGTCAGTGTGGCATATTTCTGGAAAAAAATAACAGTTTAAATTTTTTAATCCCTGTGAGACTTGGGATTCATAAAATGAAAACCATACCATAACAAGGGAAATTGCTTGATACTTCCGTTGAATTACATAACATGTATGAATTTTGATATTTACCCATTTCCCTTTTTGTTAGAAAGTATTGACTTTGCGGTTTGGTGTGGCATTTGTGTGCGGAGAAAGTTTAGCATGTCATGTGCCGAATAGTCCTGCGCCTCCAAAGCAACAAACACACAGGCAGATTGCAAGACTGGAGGTCTATGAATTTTGTTGAATCTACAAATAGAGCAATAATTGCTGGCTGTTATTCTGCTTGCATAAGTCAATCTGACAGTCCTGTGTTCCTCAGAGGAGTACTCTGAACTTTGGACAGTGATTGACAGAGTATGTTGGCTGATGGATTTCCTCAAGAACACATGCTTATCCATGTTTTGTAGGCACTATGTGTTGCTTAATGCCATGGATAAGGATGTTCTTGTTTTAGTAATTATGCTAGGGTTGGGTTTTTGGTGAAATAGGCCCAGTCCCTGGAAGAGATTCAGATTGTGTTTGCTACCAATTACCAATGGCAACATGGGTTCAGATCTTTGCTTTATGATTACAGATCTTTACTTTAGATCTAATCTTTTGCTCAGAGACAACTTCAAAACACTGTTTCACTTTTGTCAACTGTTTTATCATTTCTATTATCATAGCACTGCATGGCAGGATTTGCTTTATTGGGCTATTTTCAAATTCAACAGGTAGACAGTAGAGTTGCTGGCTTAACACTTACTGAAGAAATTAGAATAAGCAAACAAAAAGGTTACAGAGATCAAAGATTCCAATGATTTCCCATCTATTGGTTGTGAAGTCGAGCATATGACTGACGGTGTTAGAAATGAATTCAATTGACAGGTCACGAAGACAGACAGGAGAATGAGATGTTGGACTGAATTATCTATTGATTGTAGGTCAGCTTTCTTTAGTGGAACCAATTTGAACTGAAATTGGAAAGTAAGGTCAGCTAAATTGGACTAAACAGACCCCCCAGGTTTATCCTTGGTAACCATTTGCTGATAGTTAAAAGGATGTCCCAACAATCTTTTTTTTTTACCTTTGAAAATGGTTTTTTTCTTTCTTTTTTTTCTTTTGGAAGGGTGATTGTCTTTTCAATAAAAACAGTTATATAGCAAATATATTAATATATATCCCTGTAACTTCTGTACTCTAATTAATTACAAATGCATACTTACACAAATCTGTTTAGAAGATAAATATTAAATGAAAAGTTTTTGAGGTCTGCTTCACAATAAAAGCAGAGCATTTTTTTTTTCATCCGAGAAGTCTTGCCCTTTCTGTGCTATAAGTGTTCATTTATTGCATGAGTACAATCAATGAATCTGGAAACTCTTATTTGCCAACAAAATGTAAAAGCATGAGAACATCTTTTATGGATGGAAGAGGTTCAAAATGATCATTGTTGTTGTTGTTTTTTTTTTTTTTTTTTTTTTTTTTTTTTTTTTTTTTTTTTGTAGAAAATTTCCCTTTTATCTTCCATGTGCCCGTAAGTTTCTTTTTTCTTCTTAACTGTGTCCTCAATGCATGACAACACATTTTCAATGTGCTTTATTTCTTCACTTATCTGAAAGACCCCTTTTTTAAGCAACATAGCTGAATTAACCTACCAACAAGATTTTAAATGCAAGATGTTTTTTGTAAATTCCATTGATGTAACAAAAATCTGAAGTTCCTACCAAGAAATGTGTAGTATGTTCTAGGTATACTGTAGTGGAACTTAAATAACATAATCCTGTTTTCTGGGTTGCACAATTTGGCTGTGGTTCACTCAGCATTGTCAAGATGGATGGTAGAAGACATCTGGAATTTGATTTTCTTCTTATTGCCACTTGGTATGGAGTAAGTGAACAGTTCCTTGGTGTTAACTTTCCACCTTCAGAAAAAGCAGCATGCACTGTGTGCCTTGGGAGCCTTTTTCCACTTGAAGTCTTGACCAGTGTCCATTCTTGACCATAGTCCAGTCTCGACTATTGGTCATCTGAGGTGAAGGTTCTGGTCATGATCAGTGAAGTAATTAGCCCTGAAACTCAGATTGACAGCCTAACCAGCTATTAATGCAAAAGGGCTTAAACCAACCAATAAAATGCTACTTGAACAAAGCATGCCACACTGGACATCAATTAGGAGCTATTTCAATCCAATAGTTTTTCAATACTTTTAAAGATAAGGTTTAATGTCATTTAAAATGTATCCAGAAGTTACATCTTCTGGGTGAAGGTAGAACTCCAAAAGGCCAGAGGTGATTTCAAGTTCTTTGCCATTAACTGTCCCACTTTCTGGGTGTAAGGCATAAAGAAAATTTTAAGAAATGACTTAACTATGTAAACTACATCCAGTGAAATCCCCCGCAAGTAGTTAGGATTTGCTCCCAGCGGTGCCCAGTGCTGTCTGGGTTAACAGGGCAAGGTGCTTTGTAATCAACAGCACCTGTTCGCTGTCATATTGTGAATCCTAAAGTATTCTCTATGGGTATTTATTGTTTTCTGTTGACAGGTAATAAGCCTGTCCTAAACTTAATAATAAATGAGCATGTGGCTGTGGAAAAATGGGCAGGTACTTGTCAAACGTATCTTATAATATGTATTTATTGCTTGTTCATCCTCAAAAATTTCATCAGGACAACTATATTTATGGGGTGGTGATTTAATTTGTGGATGTAGGAATTTTTAGGGGACGTGTTATGATATAAATTTTCTTTCTTAAATTTTATCTCATTTTTAAACATGAAGGGAAAGCGCTTGCTCTATTGATGTCAAATAAAAAATTGGTGCTTATGTCATAAATGGGTGTGGCCTACCCCTGAAACTGGCGGTACACTTCAGATAAGCCGAAGCGGGTGTTGCACAGTTTGATTAGATATTTTTAGATAAGGCCATTGCTTTGATTTTGTTCATTGTAGCCAGATTTTTTTTTTTGTGTAACTGGCTCAATTTCTTTAAAACAAATCCCAGATTAAGTCTATGATCCAACACACAATATAATATAAATACAATAAAATGTAAATGACAATAAATTCAGTTGGGATTTATATAATAGCTTTCCTTTTTTTTGTGCCACTTGAATTGGATACCAAATCCCAACTGAATTTATTGTCATTTACATATATATATATATATATATATATATATATATATATATATATATATATATATATATATATATATATATATATATATATATATATATATATATAAGATGTGTAGACTCTAAGAAAATGTGTGACTGATGTATAGAACTGAACTCGGGCGCTTTGCTGGGACATGTATCAGCAGTCTTTGACTCTTTGGAAACCACAATTCTTTTCCAGCACGTGCCTGGCACTCTCCGGCTCAAGTCAAGCTGACACAAAGCACACTTCGCTGTATGCATGCAATTATACAGGATAGGGAACTGCATTTCTGTCGCCTGATTACTTCAACCCGCAGCAGTTTTCAGGAGATTTTGTCGAGATTGTGAAGAGAAAAACAACTTTTTACTAACTTGCTAATTTCCTTGCGGACCAGATGTCCTGCAGTGTTGTTTAAAAGTTTGGTCATTGGTCAGTTCTGATTCTCCATTAGCTCCGCCCCCAAGTGTGCCAGGCAGTTACCGTGAACTGTGATTGGGTGAAAGTCAAATCTTACCTGACAATAATGCCGAGCATGCTGGTTTCTGACTGGTGATTCTATCTGTTTGGCGTGTGGCTGAGGGATCCAACATGTGGCACTAATTATTTATGTAGCCTCACTCCTGATTATAAACTAATCTTCCTTGCTGCTGTTTTTATAGCTGGCTGCCTGACACTACAGTCATTTATGTGAAGAGTAAAGGAAGGAAGAGGAGAGATTGCATTGGAACACAGTCATGGCTGCAACGGCCGTGGAAGCTGAGCTTGCAAAACTCAGTGAGTTAATGAACCCTTTGTACAACTGTATTGTTACAGATTCTTCCAATGTGCCCTGGTCCCCTTTTTATGGAGGAGCCCGTATAGACACTGAAGCTATCCAGTACATTCATAAATTCTATTGCAAAGACTGCAGGATGGAGCATGAACAGAAGGAGAAGGAACGACAGCAAATGCAACAAAATCAACAGCAAACAACGCAGCAACAACAGCAGCAATCTCCAACAAGCCCTCAAAACTCCTTAGAGGAATATTCCCTGCAACAGTCTATGGATAAGAATAAAGAGAGTGAGTACTTCAATTTTAAAGCTTTTGTTGTCTGTTTATGTTTTGGTTTAATGTTTTCCTGGATGCCATTATGCATTATAACATAATTCTAGTCTATTTATTTACTAATAACACTACATGATATTCATAATATTGTAATGATTATGCTGCTCAAATTGCCATTCTCTAATAATCATAGTAGAAATGGTTTCAAAATATTTGACTTAGATGTTTGAATAGTATGATAATAATGATGGTTATGATGCTAGTTTCTCCTAAACATAATGGTCATTATTAGACTTCCTCTATTTCTCTGGAGTGTTGTATGGAAGTGCTGAGTGTGATAGTGATGTATAAATCTGTCAGTTCCTGTAGAGGTAACAAATGCCTCTACCTTAGTCACACATTCTGAATTTTAATGAGAAAGGTTTACTGGCATTGGAAATTGCATTGAAGCAGGATGTGCCCCATCTGAAAAGGTTAGGTATGTTACCTAAGCACCCATAACACTGATGTCATTTTATCTGGGTTTATTTCGCAGCATTATACAAGTGAAGCATTGAAAAGGATGTTTTCTCCATTTCTTGCCCAAACTTTTTAGAAGCACTTTTTTTTCTTTTTTTTTTTTTATTTCCCTTGGTTTTTTTATGGATGAATTACCTTGATGACAACTTTGAAATCAAAACCAGAATTTAACTAGGTCCATATGGGTTGTAGAAATCATTATTTTAATGTTGTGGTATCAGTCGAATGAGAAACTGAATGTATTGTGTATAATTGACTAAATGTATACCCAGAAAAAACAGTTACGATATTCAGTTTTATATACTAATGTGCACACATGTGCAAATGAATGCTCCACCCCCCCTCAAAAAAAAAAAAAAAAAAAAAAGGCTTCTTGAGAACCTTTAAGTTTTTAAAAAAAATTTATGTCCACTGAAGTATTTAATTGTATAAGAGCTGTGGAAAATTGACTGCAGTTGCTCACCTAATATGAATTCTACAAAGACTGCTCATTTAATTGTCTTAGTGGTATTTAAAGGCTTCATGTTCGCATGCGCCTACATTATCCAATAAAAATGGAGTGGTCATGTTTGACACTCATGGTCAAATTATCTTAATGTGATCTGCGAGTGCCAGTGTTTAAAAAGTTAAATGACAAGATTTGTTATCAGATGTCTTTTTTTTAACAAAGTAGAGGAGAGATTGACATCATAACACTATGCCGAGGGCCAGGCAAGCTTAGTTTCCTGTTTAGACTGAGTGTTATCCTCTAAGCCTAAAAGGTTGAATTAACTCTTGTGGTTAATAAATCAGCCCATTTAACTGCTACAGAGGTGTCACCAGATGCCCCTTGTTCCAATTAATACTGCACTTGGATGTGGCAAAGTCAAATGTAATTGTAAAAGAAAAGGCCTGTGCCAAAATCTTTTAGAAGTATGGAATATATAGGCTTTTCTTGTGCTATGATGCTTGTGTTAAGTATCTCGATACAGATACAGGGTGAAGAGAAGGACAGTTATCATACTGATTGAGGAGGGTCATTGGGATGAGTGGATGAAGGACAGATGTTCAGAAAGAAGTAGTAGATGTTTTTACATAAAATTCCTATGCTTGTTTTTTAGGGTGAGTGAATGAAAACCACATGTAAAGAAAGAAGGAATGGATTTGTCAACTTGTTTTGGTCTCTTAACAAAATTTGTAACTGAGGAGAACAATAGCTCTAGGAACAGTAATTAGTTACTATCCTTGGAGCACTTTCTTCTCATTCTATCACTATGTATCACACAATAGTCAAGAGGTACATGGTTTTCAACTGAATGGAACACTTGATTCAACAGTTGATTGGTATTATTGTTCTGATCTTTGTCTTTTTTAATTTTAGCTCTGAAGAGGAAATTGATGCTTAGAAGACCAATCAGTGAACTAGTAGAACAAGGAATTTATCCCTGTAAGTATAACATGTAAAACAGTTTGCCCGATTTGAGTACACTTGCCATTTTGGCTCATTTCAGTCTACTTGACTGTGTTGTTTTTTTTTGCATATACTTTCAGTGAAATCTGTACAAAAAATATCCAAACCATTTTGTTTCATTCCTTTTGTGTAATCTGAAGTCTTGCCCATATGCCATTTTCATTTTATGCCTAGCAAGAAAAGGGGCAGAGAAAGACACTAATTTAGATATCACCAAGCATATCTCCTTCAGACTCTGAAAAGTCTGACCCCAATTAACTTTCATGAGAACAGACTGCTTCCCTTCAGAAAATTTTCATTATGGGAACACAGATGCTCTCTGGACTGCAATCAGTGGAGACATAATATGATGTAAGATTGGGATTATCACCACTGCTAATCAGCTGCTGCCTTGTCCCTCCACACAGTGTCCCATCTTAACCTAGCACAGCAGTGGGAAGGAAGCATTGGTCATCTTCATCAATAAAATAATGTAGATCTGGGGGATACTTGAGATCGAGTGACTGACCCGTGTGTTTGAATCACAGGAATGCCAGCAAGGAGGTGGATCTCTCTCCATTGCTGGAATCATCTTGCAGAAGTGGGTGTAGTATGGAAGTAGGAAAAACATTGGCTGTAATCTAATTAAACCCTGACATGATAGTTAGTTCACAGCTACATGTATGTTCTGCTGGGGGTTGGTCACAAGACAGTGCATGCTGGTTCCTTCTTGCCATTGTCAGAATGATCTCTTTGGGAACCTAGGCTTAAGATGCAGATGAATACCATTAGATTTCTGGCCAGGAAGCAAAAGCCATTTTCATGGTGGCCATTGAATAATTCCACGGGCTTGTGATTTTTGTGCCATCTGCAGTCTCTGTGAAGTATGACTATCATTGCATACTGGGGCCACTGACCATTGCCCAGTATTGGCTATCCATAGTCAGGACTGATAAGAGATAACCAAGGCACAAACAGATGATTTCTAATAATTTGTTTACTCAGTCAAGCCCTTTGAATAGACCAACTTTGCCAATAATATCACCAGAAAGAGAAAAGAAATATGAAAGGATTTGGGACTGACCATGAACTTTGTTATGTAAGAAAAATGAAGTCATTTTGGTAGAATCAATATAAGTTCAACTTTGGACAGGATGTCATCAAACTTTGTGCCAGATCCCCAATAAGCAGCAGCCAAAGATGGCCAAATTCAATTTACAGTATTAACTGTTGGTGTCTTGTAGTTTTAAGTGTTTCTGTGGCAGCTCTGGGTTTTTAGTGTTGTGTTGTTGAATTAAATTAAACTAGGACTGCATTTTGATGCACCAACTGACCAGCTCTGCCATATTCTTTCTTCACTGAAACTTTATTGTTTTCAGCTGGACAGTGTTTTGGATTCGCTTTAGTAAACTTCAGACTTTGGGGAACAAATTAAGGGAATAAAAGTGAGCGGTGGTGGGAGCAGTGTTGCGGTGTCCAGTATCACTGGCCTGGGATACAGTTGGATGTACAGGCACAGTTCACACATAGAGAAAGCATTAATCATTTAATGGAAAGACAGGGTGGCCAGAGCAGGCAGGGTGGACAACAACATGTTCTGTGAATGAATCTCTCCCAGAACTGCAACTGTTCTGCATGGCAGAAGCAGTGTAGTAGTAGTAGTAGTAGTTTTGGCAGTGGTAGTAGTATAGTATAGTAAATTTGAAAGTTTTCAGAAGCCAAGTGGGCAGGCAACAGGCTATCTCAATGATCTGAACATGTTGTAATCCCAACTCCACACAAACAAAACCACAAGCAATCTGGGGCCGGTTTCACAAAGCAGTAGTTAGTTAGCGATCGGTAGTTAGCCTCTCGCTAGTTATAGTGCCGTTTCACGAAGCAGTCGCTAGTTCTCTCGCTCTTTATTGTCTCGTTGTTACCTTGGATATTTAACGACTGGTCAGAGCAGTCGCTAACTCTAGAGTTTCATCGTGCGCATGCGTAATGAGTGAAATAAAAAGGTTGCTTAGTTACCGTTGTCTGTCGTTTGTCTTTGTATCCAATATGGCGGCTACCTTTCTTGCTATCCGTACCGCCAGACGGCAACGTAGACTACGGCGTTTTCATGAAAGGCAGAATCTATTAGAATATACACACGATGATGCAATTTACGAGAGGTTGTGCCTAGCTGTGACAAAAAGAGCGGCAAAAAGGTGGTGGAAATTCTTTACGACGACCTCAAAGCAGACGTTCTTATGCATTTCCAGCCACCAAAAATTGGAGAGTTAGTGCTTTCGTGACACTTTTACGCGAGAGTTCCACTTCCGGCAGACGGTTTCGAGACTACGGTGAGTAACGAGAGAACTAACGACCGAACTTTACGACTGAACTTAGCGATGAGTTAACTACTGCTTCGTGAAACACCCCTCGAAAATCGCTAAGTTAGCTCGTTAGCGAGGTAGTTCAGTAGTTAGTTGTTCTAACTAACTACTGCTTTGTGAAACCGGCCCCTGGCATGGTTGTGTTTGAATGTGTATGTATGTGAGTGTATGCGTGTGTGCTGACTCCATGGTTTCTTGCCACAAAGTCTGAGGATGAGTGTCCAGCGGCATGGCCAGTTTACCACTGTTTATTTGGCCTGATCAAACTGTATAAACCTCAGTCTTATTGGAATCTCCAATAGACATTAGGAAATAGGCCATAAGTTTATACTGGGATATCAACAAATTGTTCACACACTTATAATGTGATTTCCCTAGTGATCTGCCATGCTCTTGGCCAATTATACCCCATTAGATAAAACTGTTTGATTCAGATTTAGAATTATGGAAGACTAAATGGTCAAATATTGACCCAGTGACTTTGGGAATATTCAGAAGAGAAATTCCATTTGAGACTGCACCTTTAAAAGAATGTGCTTTAGCGGGCAGCTCAGGTAATGTGACTGACGCCATGTAACCAACAGCATGTAAAAACACATTGCCTATAAAAACACGTCTTTCAAAATTCTTTTTTCTTTCTGACTTTCTTGACATTTTGTCATGTAGACTTGGGTTTAGGATACTGAAGTAATGAGTTACGAAGGAAGCTCTCAGCTTTGTACCAAATAAACTTAACAATAAAAATACCAAAAACTCCCCAGAGTTTTTCTTCTTGTATTATAGGGTACTCTGTCTTCCTGTATTCTAACATCTTGAAATGTATACTTGATACATATATCATATCCCATAGCCTTTGAGAAAAAAAAAATAGGAAATCAAAAATCATCAGTTATTCAATGTCATACTTTGAGCTGCAATAGAATCTTGACATTATGTATAAGTTTACATTGCCTGGCATTCTCTTTCGCGCAAATTTTCTGTCCTGGTTCCTGCATTCCCGGTGGTCGGGTAAGTATGCTGCTAGCCTTGGTTACCAGGTGAACAATTGGTCCAGAACAGCCTGTGCCATTATCAATCATTTGGAAGGTGGTAAATAACAAAGTGGGATGTCCATTCTGATCTGCCTCTCTGGCCCTTGAGGTAATTCTCGAAGATAAGGCACTAGCATCCGCATGTTTCACACCATTTTATCATCATGTTGTAGTTATTGATGTCAGAATGCTGCAATCAGGAGGGATGTAGATAGTCTCACCTGAAGTGGCACCATTTTACACGGAATCGCTCAACACTGTGTAAAGCAATAGATATGAATTCTTTGATTGGAGCAGTGATGAGCTGCTAGTCATGTTTTCATACAAAGACAAGATTTACTATCATATCAGTGAAAAGCTTAGATTGTTTCATTTAATAGGATTTATTCATTTGTTGAAGCAAATTACCAGTAAAATTGCACTCTGTCTGCTCTCCCTGCTTTTCCCTCACAGGCAGAGAACAACAGATGTTGCAGCAAAGTTGAGTAATAAATCACAAAGGCTTGCGCTGCTGACAAGACAGAGAGTCATAGGCACAAGCCAACCAACGGATCTTGTTTAGTAAACGTGGCAGGAGGGGGAGACTTTGGTGTGATGCCTGGCACACGACTCTCCACACTTGGGGCATGTCTGGTTGGTGATACTAGAAAGGAGGGAAGGGGGGGGGGGGCTAGCACCATGTTTGTATAATGGGAGCAAGTCAGCCATTTCATCGCTGTACAGCACAGCCACACTTCTGCTTCCCCAGAATTAATCTGTGTTTATGTTGTTGACGCTGAGGCTGAAACCAAGGGCTGTCTTTGTAAATTGACCATGTTAAATGGAGAAACTGTGTTCTTTATCAACCCAGCAGAATTATGAAGCCAGAGGTTTTGCAGATGTGGAAGAAAGTATTTTGGTACAAATTTCTGGTCTGTTGCCATTAAAGGGGGATTGCTGCATTTTGCACCTCTTGTATTAGTCTCGCCACATTTACTTTGGGGTGTGCAAACTTTTGTTGGAAAAACTCTTCCTTCTCAACCAGAATCACCAGTGACGTGTGGCCTGGACATAAAGGTACTTCAACACAGGGAGAGACCAAAAAAGACACCCAATAAAAAAACTGCAGACACATTAACACAAGTTTTTAAAGAGTCTTTTGAAAATCAAATGTTGCGGCAAAGTGATCAATAAAGATCTGATGACAGTTGACATGTTGTCTCATCCAATCTACTGGCCTACCATATCAGGCTGGCTGGTAGAGAGATTATTATGGCACATTCATTTGTAGCACATTAGTTTTTGAAAATTTGGCAACATGACCAAAGGAATCGATACTGTTTGGTTGTAGTCATCAGTCTTGTCGTTGGTATTAATGTTCATGTTGGGGCAAACATCATGTATAATTATATGAACAGAGGGTTTGACCATTGTAAAAGTCTTTCAGCAGGCTTTCTTTGCTCCACTGACCGTTTATTCTCCCCTGGTCACCAATGTTATTGATGGAGGATATGGTGCTTTATGAATATATGTCTGTCGCCCCTGGTTGAAAAGTTGATAATCTAAATTTCCAAGGCATCTGTGTCCCATTTTAATTTTTTTCTTTAAATGCTATTTAATCCTTTCAAGCAGGAAGTGTGAATTGACTTGACAGGTTAGGCCTATGTCTGCCTTGAATCAATTAATGAAACTTACCAGGAGATGTGATTTGGGGTTTGGAATTGCTTATAAAATAGCTTTACAATCTAATGAAAGTCATAAAGCAGAACACATTGAAAAAAGATTTGTTTTATAACACAAATGTTTTCCTTGTTGTAGTTTTTGAATTTGCTTTATAAAACTGTTCAAAGGTAATTTGATTAATCACAAGTTGTTAAGAAGTATTATGGTGACTTTTTTCAATTACTTTTCATTAACACATTTCCTTTTTTTCTAGCACTGAAAACACCGCCAGCATTTGCCCACCAACAGAAACAGTTAGAGAGAGCAAGGGTAAGACACATCAACATTTTATTTAAACACTGTCCAATTGGTTTGCCCCCCGTCTGGGGTTCTATATCAAGATTACTTTTGCTTAAGAATTATCTCAGGAATTAAATTTAAGGATTAATAAATAGCAATTTGTTAAAAAAATAGTTGAAGTTGTAATCCATTTGTCTATGGATTATTTTTACCATCATGGGGATAAAACACTGTTTAACCCCCCCCCCCCCAAGTCATCCATTCTCCCCTCATTGTTGACTGAGTGAGGTCAGATGTAACAGTCCCAAGGGAAAATAGTCCACCCTCCCACCTGAGTGAAGTCACCACCTGGGGGCCACTGTGAGAGTTTGCTATCTCTTCTGTTCTCAGTAATCTTCTGGCACATCACCTTGTCTTCTTCTGTGATTTGCTTTAATTTCTCCTGCATGGTCTCCATTAACTTGACTTGGCACCAGAACTGATTACCGGTGTTTACCCAAGTTGACTTGAAAATTTAAAATGTTAGGAGGAATGCAAAGTAAACTGGCGTATGATACTCGCTACTTTTACTTTGAGATCTACGCTAACTGTAGTTTTATCTGCTGTGAAGGCAGATGGCAACATAGACAGAGCCTAGACCTAAACAAAGATTGGGAAAAAATTTAAACTTTGTGTGTCAAAAAAGTAAATACCTTGCATCTTGTATGTAAAACCAGGAATGGTATAAAAGATGGGTGAATAGTTGAGATGCCTAAAAAGCAAGGTTTGTGCTTTGGAAAAGGCTTTCCCAATTACAAGTCTGACAGTGACTGGGAGCATCCCACATGGATGCCAGGCTTTGTTCCAGGCAAGGTACTGTTTCTAATTTGACTTTAGATTATTGTTAAATTGAATAAAGAATACCACCCAAATGAAACGAGTGACTAAAATGGATCATTCAACATGTTGTGAAAACAGCATGAAAAACACAAGCCCACAAATAGGACCCAAAGTGATTTGTGCCTAAACTAATTCTCCAAAGTGCTCATCATTCGAGTGATATTGTGGAATTTATCATCTTTTTTACCTCCAACAAAAGACATTATCTCAGTATGTGCCATAACCCCTCTGCATGGCATTTGTGACTGAAGGAATTAAATGCTCCTCAAATCATAATATATCTGTGTTGTACTTAGAAACAGGAAGAGGACCAGGCACATGTCAAAATGTTGAATTTGTTAGGAAGAGATGATCAGAAACAACAGACTCCGAGAGTTTCAATTATGGCTAAATTTACACTCCAGGCTGTGGCATTTAATTCAAGTTTAATATCAAATTCTTTCCCCATTAGAAGCAGAAGAGCTCTTGTGTGTCTTCTTACAGCAAGCTCCACTACGAGCTCATTATCACTAAAAGCAAACGATTTGAACAGAGTGTGACGCAAGCATGGGGTGATGTATAGGGCTCCAAATTGTCGTGAGCCATCTGGTCTTCCTTGCTGGCTGTTCATTCTAATTAAACCAGGTACTTCAGCCCAGGGCAAACATTAAAAATAACAGTTTTTTTTAAGGTGACTTTTTTAAAAATGAAAAAAGGGGGAAAAAAAAGATGTCATTCTTATTTTTGAATGTCTGAGGGGGTTTCAGCTGTTTGTTTGTCGGTAGTGCCAAAGAAAGGCAGTTGGTGTCTTTTCTCAGGTGAAAGATAAAAAGGAAATTCAAAAATTTATTTTTTTTACTGTGCATGTTCCTCTCTTTGGCACCAACAATAGAAATAAAAAAGATAATGAAATGTGAACATGAAATTAATGGCCAATATCTTGAAAGTCCAATTCCATTCACAGGAATCAATGAACAGTCCCACCTTAAACCAAGCTTTATGCTTGTGGCATGGAGTACAGTTCAGAGAAATCTGTCTTGTCTTTTTCCTATTTTGTAGTCCTGTTAATGATGATTTATTGTGTAATGTCTCTCCTAGGACACTGGGCTAGTTTCCAAAAAAATGAGCACATCCCTTCATCTTTCTTCATTGGCACACTAAATGAAAGGTTAATGCTATTTTTGGGGATCACATAATCCCAACTGAATTTTCAGACAAAAATTTTATTACATCTCTGCTCTAGTGCCATGTTTTATCCCAGTAATTTTTAGATACTTTTTATTTTGGTGGAAGGATCGTGTATTTTATGTGTGCCAATATTGATTTTTAGTGCAAAATTTTCCTTATTCCCGTTGAATATCTTCAGATGTTGTATGTAGTGACTCCAAACTGGAATGAAAATTACCAAGAATATTAAGAAAACAGCAGGAAAACGTATTGTAAACATGGTAATCATGGTACCACAGAGGAAAATTAACAAATGGATTTTAGATTGAAAATTCCCATTGAAGCACATTTACCCACATTATCAGTCTTAAATGTTTTGACTTTTGGTCAGATTGGTCTGTGGTGTAAATTTGTTGTTAATTGCAATCAGCACAGAGGTATAATCAATTTACATTGTTGATATTAACTTGGGGAGTACTTGTCTGCTTGCCAGGAATAGGTCTTAAGTGACATCACCACTGACATCAGACAAGTACAGAAAGGGAATTGGGACGTTTATTTAACACTAATTTTGTAAATTTATGGGAAATATCTTGTAAGAGCTAAGGGAAACTCAAATTAAAAAAAAAAAAAAAAAAGGATAAAGAAAGGAGAAAAGAATTGATAGGGATTTTGTTTGTTTAGATAACTGTTCATGTAATCAGCACATTGGCCTATGTTGATGATTGTACATTGACAAGAACAGTAGGCAGTAAAGCACTTAAGCATGCGGGACAGACTTGTGTATTTATAATGACATGGAAGTTTATGGACATGAATGGACTGAAAGTAAACTGAGTTTGCGGTAGGTTTTCCTCCACATCAGCTGACAGCCATGTGCAAGAATGCATCACTGTAACACCAAGTCATGTTCCTGGACTTCTTTCTTTGTGCCATTTGCCAGTAGATTGCTTTGTATTGGATTCATGTACTTTGCTATTATTTTAACATGAATAACACCCACGAAGAGATGCCATAATGCATGTCACATTTTTTACAGAAAATTTTTTACACACAGGATGAAAAGGTTAATCCTTCAAAAAATGTTCAGTAACTGTTAACTTACATGTTCTGAATATTGTTTTACAGACAGGAGACTTGATCAGACACAAAATCCAGAATCGTCCAGACAGACAGTCTCTGGTTGACCACCATATTTTAGAAGGTGAGTTTTGCATACAACCTACATTCATAAAAAGGCAAAACATTATAGCTACTACATAGTAAACAAATTCAGTGATAGAAGCTGCCACAGGTAAAGTATCACTGCAATAGGTGGACTTTTAGTAGTAGCCAACCTTGTACCATGATAAAGTGTATCTAAAGTTGACCACAGACAGGGCAATTGTGGAGTAAAAAATTCAGAGTGGTTTCAGGCTACTTATCCAGTTTAAGAAAATACAGAGCAAGTACTGCCTACCATGAAAACTGAAGTTCTGTAAATATTAATGAGTGTTTCACCTGCTTAACTACTGCTACTTCTGTTAAGCAGAAGAAAAATAGTACATAATGGGCTCCTAAATGTACCAGGGAAATTGTCCTTGCAATGGCGTAGGTCTGTTCAAAAGCCTAACCAAACTGAGGTTAATGCTTTATCTAAGGTAGAAGCAAAACCAGATTTCACAATATTCATGAATTGTAAGGTTAAAGCACAAAAGCACATACACTTGTGCGCATGCACACTTTCTAATATTGGGAAATTGAAAGTTGCCTCATGCGAAAAATATCTCCATGAATAAGACATTTAGAATTGGTTAAAATGTATTTCAAATATCTTGGTGTGCCCTGTACTTGGTGTGTGGCTGAAGAAGTGAAAATGCTCTTATCTTTTTTACCTGCACATAATTCAACGTGCACCACTGTCAGTGTACCATATCAAAAGTGATGATCTGACTCACTTCAAATTCTTGTATTGCCTCTTGAGTTTGACCTCGCTGGATTTTTATGTTTTAGTGGCAGATGAATAATATATTTTCACTGACAGAAAGGTATTTTCATTTCTTTATCATAAAGAATAAAAAAGATTTGGGTTATTTTGTGCGTATGTGAGCCTAAAGACACTGGGTAGGTATTTGCCATACATAAAAAAGGAAATCTTGTTATCACATATAAATTCAGTAATATCTTCCCTATTGTAGAATCTACCTGTATGTTCCCTCTTCCCTTCTTTTAATTAAGAAATGCTGTCGTCAGCCAGCAGTGAGATTAGTGTTTGGACAGCATGCCTGCCTGGGACTATTTCATCTCTGCCCCTGCTATTTCACCATTAACTCTCAAGGAATCCTGAAGCAAGAACAAAAATACAACACAGAAGGGCCTTGAATGAGTATAATGGTGAAGACAGGAGGAGGTGAAAGAGAAAACAACTGCAAGGTGTGTTGTTTGTTGGCAGGTGAAAGGGAAGCTGTGGTCAGGTGTTTGTTTGGATAGAACAGCGGAGTTCTCCCCCTATCATAGGTTTCCCTGAGTGACCAGGCAGGAATTAACAGTAATTCATTAAGCTTTTTAGTAATTAAGACATCAGCTGTTGTCTCACTCTCTCTTTCTCTCTGGAGAGTGGCTTAATGTGAAATGATCAGAAAAGTCCCTGCTTAGGACTTAAGGGAAGATTAGCGTGTTATGGGAAGTGAAAATTTGTTCCTACTTAGGGTAACTCCTGAGAAGTTGATCAGATTATTGTGATTTCTCCTATGATACATTTTAAGAATCTTAAGACAAAACATGTTTGTTTTCATTGGAATAGAAAACAAATTTGCTCATGTTCATTTAATGTTGGTAAAATTTGGGGTATGAAGGGAGCAACCAAGAAGAAGCAACACTTAGCTAAGATTTTTTCACACAAGAAAAAAATCGAGGGGTCTAGCTTGTGTACCTTGATATCATTTAAGCACAGACGCTTTCACATTTGACCACTAATTACAACAAACTTCAGATCTGAGGCGAACTCCATCTCATTTTGTCTGATGCTGCGTAGTACTCTAGACACAAGAGCCTGCCCAAGAGCCTGTTGTCCTTGGCAATGTTCTTTTGCAGCTGACTCTACATTTAACCCCACAGCAGTTGGCCAGTACAAAGTCATATTACTGTCAGGAATCGGCTTTCTTTATTTCTTCACTTCCGAGTTCTAGAAGGATTGTCTTAGAAGTCCAACATCTTCAGAATTTGGCAACACTCTCGGTTCATCAGCAAAATGTGATTTAAAGCATTTGTGATTCCAAATTTACATAGCGAATATGGGGGAGTGCTTGAATGCAATTTTGGGGTGTGTTTAGTCATTCTACATTAATTTTGAATAAGACTGTTTCTTTTGACAATATGACTGGTTGTTTACTTGCTGAAAGAATTTGCAAAAAATGAAACACTAAAAAGTATTTTTAGCAACTTCACAGGTCACATTATTTTTTGGCTGAGAAACAGATTTTAGCCTCTCCCCCACATACCACCTCCACACAATTAACAACTGATCTGATCATTTTTTTGACCTGGATGAGATGATATAATGGACAGCAATCCTGTTATTTACAGCTAGGTTAATATGCAAGAAAAGGTTAAACATCAGTAATATTTTATGTTAGGCATGGTGTCTACCTCTGTAGGAGGATAGGTGGGTGTTGAGACTGATCTTCCAGGTAAACTTCCACAGCATAGACTTCTAAGCACTCTATAATTAATGTTACTTATCCATTTAACACTACTCACATCAATGGCTCACATTTATTTTAATGCAATTAGTGCAAGCACATCTGCATTTTGATCTTACTCTTGATAAGTTTTTTAGAACATATGAAACAAGAAGAAACAAGTAAGATGACCCAAGTGCTTATTTTTGTTTCTTGTTCTGTTTCATACAGACAGCAAAGCTGATCCATCACTGCATGAAAAACAGCGGCAGCTGAAGCGAGCAAGAGTTGCTGATGAGTTGAATGAAAAATTATCTCATCGCCCAGGTCCTCTGGAACTGGTGGAAGACAACATCCTGCCAGCAGAGGGTGGTTTTATCAATAAAATCAAAGGTGTGGATTTGTTCTTTGCATTACTTCTAATCATTTTCTGTATCTCTCCATGTGAAGTTAAGTCTGTATTTTCAGTGACTCCAGGAAGTCCTTGTAGCCCTTGCTTATCGATTACAGGGTGGGAAAAACATAACTGAAAATATCATGGCAAATCATTTTTATCATTTACATGTGAAAAGTTGATACTTGCACATGGTATATTATTAGATAAAATGGCAGACTGAATTTGCTCAAGATCCTGTTTCTTAGTCATTTATCAAAAAAAAAAAAAAAAAAAGTTATTGACATAAATTCTTATACACCCTGTATATTTGTTATAGTTTCTGGTAGGTCTCTACATGAAAGTTATGTGTTCCTTGTTTTAACAGCATGTAACCAGGGTATTCAGAGATATAGGAACACGCTTAGGGAGGTATCGGGGATACATTTTCTGGAGTGGTGCTTACAAATCCAGGAGTATACCTTATTTTCAGAGTGCTTTGATCTTAAAATCTACTGTAATTCTATAGTGAATCAAAATTTTTTGGATTTTTTTTTTTTTGCCTGGATATAACAAATTTGATTCATTCGCTTTCTTATTTCCAGATGGCTCCATATCTTTCCATAAGACCTGTGAATCAGTTGGCACTGATGACTCAAATCTATTTGTATTTGGAGAGGACGATAACAGTAACAGTGAGGGGGTTCCATCACCGTCCACGGCTGATGACTCTGATACAAACACACAGGCCTCAATTGGGGGTTCCTCGTCTGTTCCATCACCACCAGAACTGGGGTCCTTCATGCAGAAGATCCAGAACAGCAGTGGAAGCTTTACCTTCAATGGACCTCCTATCACCTCTGAGTCATTTGTTCCAATTAACAACACAGTCACCCAAGCAGGTGTCTCATCTTCCTCTAACTCCTCCTCCAAGTCCAATTATAATTCCAGTGGGAGCTCAAAGAACAGGAAAAATAAAGCCAAACCAAAACCAGCCACCAAATCAAAGGTAATCAAATTCCATGAATATAAAGGTCCACCAAATGCATCCAAGGTGCAACAAAACCAGCAGAACAGCAGCAATGCAGAAACTCCTTATCACATTCTTCTACAACAGCAGCAGTTGTTCTTGCAGTGGCAACTTGAGTTCCAGCAGAGGAACATGATGCTGATGCCTGCTAAACAGGCCGGTGGTGCTGCGGAGGGGTCTCCAGCTAACCAGGCAGCAACACAGACAGGTACAGTGACACTGAATAACACACCTGCAGCAGTGACAGCAAGTGGAACAACACAATCTGTGCAACAATCTCAACAACAACAACAACAACAACAACAACAACAGCAGCAGCAACAGCAGGTGGCTTCAATACAATCTCCACAACCTCCACCACCATCTCCACAACAACAACAGCAGCAGCAGCAACCTCAGCAACAACTTCAGATTCAAGTTCACCAGCCATCTCCTCAACAGCTGCCTCTGCAATCTCCACCTCAAATACATAACCAAGTAGCTCTTCAGCAGCAGCAGCAACAGCAACAACAGCAAAAACAAAAGCAGCAACAGCAGCAAATTCAGCAGTTAAAACAGCAGTTGCATCAGCAGCAGCATCAATCACAGAAACAGCAATCGTCTCAACCCATTCAACAGACAAAACCACAACAGGCTAGTCCACACCATTCAACACAGCAATCATCAGAGCAACCTAAACCTAAAACGCTGGAAGATTTGAAAGTGGCTGATCTGAAGGCAGAGTTGAAAAAGAGAAATCTACCGGTGTCTGGGTCCAAGCCACACTTAATAGAACGCTTAAAGCCCTATGTAGATTCCATTCTCAGTGCATGGAATGAGAATTCTACCACTGGTGTACAGTCTGCTGGTACAACATTGAGTGCTAGCACTAACTCACAACAGTCCAAACTTCCCCCTAAGCTGGTGATCAAGCAGGAACCCCAAACGCAGCCACAACCACAGAAGATCCCTAACAGTGCTGATGAGGCAGGCAATGTGTCTATGTCCTCTCCGCCTATCTCCCCTGACAAACTGTCTGAACTGAACCAGTCAGTGGCCACGCCCATGTCTCCAGATGACCTAGACATGTCCATTACATCACCAACAGCATTTACCTGGGGGATACCCATGAAAAAGAACAGTCTTACAAGTGCCAGTCAGAGCTCGATTCCAATGGCCATAGATGCTTCCCGTCCACCATCTGTGGCACCACAGGAGTCCATGGATGTGGACCTGAACATGAGTTTCAATGGCCCACCATCTATTGATTCCCAAGTTAGCTGTTACAGTAGTGTGTCAAACACCTCAAATGTGTCTAATCTGTCCAGTGTGACAGCCACCACAGAGGAACTTGTTGCAAAGCAGCAAAAGACAATTGAAGAGTTGCAAAGAAAACTGCAAGAATCTCAGCTGAGGCTGCTTCAGCAGCAACACGAGCAGCAGACACTGCTTGTTCAGCAGCTACAGCAGCAACAGTCCCTGTTGAATGCTACCAGCAGCAGTGGTGGTAGTAGTGCAGCTTTGACACAAACTGTAGCACCACCTATTGTCACACAAGCCAATACAAGCCAAACCCAAGTGGTTCCAAGTATCACAATCTCGTCCAGTACAAGCAGTCCTGCAGTAGTGGCTAAACCAAATGTAACCTTCATTCAGCCTCAGTCTCTACATGATAGCCTGAACATGGGACAACACAAGGTACTATTTGCTACAACTGGACTCAATGGTCAGCAGCTGGTCTTCACTTCCAAACCTGTGGATGCTATGAATATCAATGTTGTGGGCAAACTTGGCACCAGTGCTGCTACTACAACTGTTCCAGTCAATGGATTGAGTCAGAACAGGTATGTATGTCTATACAATTAGCCCATACTGAACTTTTACTACTGTACATTTGCATTGCTTATGGGTTTGGCCAACTTTGTATCAGTGCCAATAAATAATTATTTTGCTCTTGGCTGTGTTCCCTACTTGTTTGTGGCTATTTTGAATTAGCTAGTATACTGGCATGGTAGTAAACTAAAGATGCTATGTATACAAGTGTTAAGTTGAAAAGACCTGATTTAGGGGTAAATCCAGTACCAGGTTCTTTAGGCAAGTATCCTAAGTGTTGTTAACACAATGTTGCCAAGCACCAAGTCTATAAAAATCTCCACAAGCTTGTATGATGTGAAAAGAGGCCTCGCTCACATCCATCAAAAAAGATTGAGAATTGCATATTAAAGATAGTCCTTCATTATTTATGTTATCTTACACACCTGTTACTCTGAGGTTCATGCTAGACATTAGTCTTGTTTGGTATGCTGAAGCATTCTTCCAAGGCCTGTTTTTCTCTACACGTAGTCTGTCTATTCTGTTTGTACTTGGGGCCCCAAGCCACAATCTCAACAGCCAAGAACCAGTTTAAAACCTGTCGGACATCCAAGGCTTGCGGTTGAAGTCTTAAATAAAGTGCCTTGGAAAATGAAATAGCAATAGTTAGGCAAGCTCAGGTATTTGGGCTAATGTTGGCTAGATGGACTAGGTGTCAGGTAATTTTGGAGCAGGTGTACAGGGTCATTATTATATTCTGGAGATGCGTTTCCTATTTCTCAGATAGCCTCATTATACCTATGTATCTATTTCGATTTTGGGAAATTTAAGAAAATACTTCATGCTGATAAAGAAAAACATGTTAACATGTTGATAACTAGAAATTTCACTTTTCCCCCTTTAAAGATGGCTATGGAGTGTTTCTTTAAATTGAAGTCCTCAAATCACCTCAGGTGTTATTGCAGAGCTCTGTTGTTTTACATTTACATCTTGTTTTAATAATACCACCATTGAATTTAACTTGATCATTTTTTTGTCAAAATCCTCGCAATTAGAAGGTTCCTGTCTTTTACACATAAAGCTAATTTTAGTAGGAGTATCAGATAAAGCATTAAAAAAGAATGTTTCTAATAAATTGACTCCAGGTATCAAAACTACTTGCTGACAGCTTATCGTGGGAGAAATTCACAAGAAAAACAACAGCAAGGAGTACATTTTGTCTCCCAGCATGACCTTAGTATTTACACACTGCATTCTGCTACAATGTCCCAGGTTTTTGAAATATGTTTAAAGAAGAGAGAAACTATTTCTCATTGTCTCTGTAGAGAAAATCCTGATGCCTTGTTTCACACAATATAGAATACAAATTCTGAGGAAGAAATAATGGGGGCTTTGTTTTGAAAGTTGAGAGATTTTACTTCAACAGTTTTGTTCATTTCATATATGAAGTAAATGAAATTGAGTAAAAGTTATTCATATTTTTTCTTAGAGCATCATCTGTGCCTAATTCACCAACCAATAGTGGTTTCAACAAAACCCCTGCCAGCAAGACATTATCAGGACCATTCCTAATTCCTCTTCGAGAGCCACCAAAATATGATGATGCTGTCAAAAACAGACAGGTAACATTCTTTACAGTCATTTTTGAAGGAGCCAACATGTTTTTCATTGTAAGATTATTCATAATTTCATTTTGTTTATCCCTTAAGCAGTTCTGGTATTTACCGAGGCCCATTTGTGCTGATAATACCTAAGTGCAGTGATAATGGCTTGGTCTGATACCATGGCAACTACATTAGTTGTAAATGTCATGTCTCTCCATAAAAACGGAGACCTGCATCATTTGCCATTATTTTTGCTTTAACCAAGACCATGTGTACACTTGCACATGAAAATTCACCAATGGTAAAAGAAAAGTAATCAAAAAAATGTTAAACTTTTGCAAATATCTTGGTGATGCCAATTCAGAAATGTCTGTCTGAAAATTTTGCTGGAACAAAAGTTCATATGGCTTGAGCCAATCAAAAATCATTTGGTTTTTGGATCGAACTGAACAATTTTGTATATTCCAGGGATCACCTATTAATGTGGATGGTGGAAATAGCAACAGCACTGCAGCCAGTCCTGCCCCAACAGCTGTTGCTGCTACCAAGACTCAGAGTCAACAGATGGATGATGTGCTAGAAATACTTATCAGATCTGGAGGTAAAAACAGCAAGTCTTATCTGATTCAGCTAGGATTGATCCATGGATTAAGATTTTCCTTTTGAATACATAAGATAACTAAGGAAGACTTAAATACTTAGTTATTGGAATTATGTTTAAGATTGATGCAAAAGATATACAGCTGAAGCTAACGACAAACTTTAATACATCAATTTTTTAATCCAGTGTGTCCTATATATATTTTTTGCTAATGTTTTTGCAATTATTTCTACCATTGTTTTTTCTTCTCATTATTATTTTATTTTTTTTATTTTTCTGATAGAACTCCCCCCAGATGCTGCTCAAGAGCCTCCTCCAACCCCTAAAACTCAAGCCCTGGGTCACTCCATCAGCATGCCAGCAATCAGCTCTTTTGCTCAGACGGGAACCGTGGCAACTGCTGGTTCCACAGTAGCAACAACAGTACCCTCCAGTGCAATCGTAGTCACCGCACAGACTCCAGCCTTCATGGTGGCTATTCCCAGTACCAGCATTACCAATAATAACAACATCACAACTACAACGTCATCACCGGCAATAACATCTCCAACAACAGTGACAATTGGGGGGTCACCAGTCAAAATGGTGCATTCTCCTGGAGGCAATGGAAGTGGCAAGAAGGCCCCACCGCCATTGAATATCACATCCATTTCTTCCTCACCAGGGCCTATACCTGATGCCATTAACACTGGGGACTTGGTCAGTGAATTTAGTGACCATTTTGACCTTCCATCAATGGACTGGGATGGTGCGGACACAGATTTAGTGTCTCTTGAGTTGCCAGATGGCTTTAGGAGCTTAGACCCTAAAACAGACCAGTGTGATCAGCATGGTTTGCTTAATGTTCCATCCAGTGCAGAATGCGGCCAAGGATCAGGGTCAAGTTTTCATGGTTCAGAACCAAACTTGGCTGCATTGGGACTTAATGACAATGCAGAAGAGTCCATGAATATGGACGTGTCTGATTGGTTGGATGTGATAATGCCAAACACGGGACTGACACCACTCAGTGCCACTGCACCAGTGGCTTTCCCTTCTGACCCTATTCTTACACCAAAACCCCAAGATGTTATGGAATTGTTTAACTTAGATGAATCTGATTTCCAAACTCCCACAGGACTTGAGAGTGGCATGAATTGGGATCGGTTGGTAGAAAGTGCCACCTCATCAGGCACACATTAAAATAGGGTGGAACAAACCCTTATATGTAGAAAGTCGATTTTCATTATTACTCTTACAGCTTGCAGTCCTAGTATTACAAATAGAAGGTGGACTGTTTAAGATGTTAATGTGTACATTATTATATGGTGCTGATAGAAGATATAGCCATTTTCTTTGTTATGGATAAGACAGGTATGGACCAACTAGAAAAGATGAAACTAAATGATGTTAATATTATGACCTAATTGATAAAATACAGGATTTTGATGGACCCATTGCAAAGCTATGGTCAGAGTTATTAGCAGAATAAGCTATGTAAGAGTAAGACTTTTTTGTTTTCTGTTTCAAGTGTTAAATATAAATATATATATAGCATTTTTTCAAAAAAAGAAAAGTTGAAAGGTGTGAAAAGTTTATCAATTAAAATCTGACAAATTAAGTGTTAATGAATAATTTATATATAATATTGCTTGTTTATTATTGTTGTTGCTGTGGCAACTGCAACTGTCTGTTCATTTTCTTTTTAATGACTGCCAATAACTTGGCAGATGTGTGGGCGTGTGCATTCCTTTCTTGCTGCAGACTTTCCAGGAGTTTCAGTTTTACAGCATGTGCCTTTCTTTGCAAAATAAAGAATGTCGATACCTCGTTCCAAATAGAAAAAAAATCAGTACTGTAAAAACCTTTGTATTACTGAAACAAACTTATTTAATTTCTTAACCAGATACTGGTGGTTTAATTTAATTACTGATTTGAGTGTTTTAAAAAACCCTTAAGGGCATATTTCTTGGAACTAAATAATATTCTCAGTAAATTTTTTGTATGTACTGAATTGTGGAACCCATAGCTCAGCAGCAAATTTGCATGCCACCACTGGTGCTAAGCCTCTGTTCCTGTTTTAATTGCTGTATAGTCACACTTAGCTTAATTATCAGAAATAGATTTTTTTTGTTTCAAAAATGATACCTGTAGTCCAAGTGTACTTTCCTTTTTGCCATTTTTCATGGTCTTCCCACTCCCCTGCAGGTCAGACTCCTCACTTCAAGTCTGACCAACATTCCAAACTTATCTGCATCATCGTCATCCTTTCTTTTTTTCTTCTGTATATCATTTTTAAAAAATACTTGTATGAGAATATATATCTGCAGGAGGGGAAGAAAGATATAGATTACTATTAAAAAAAAACAAAAATACAGCTTTGAAAGCTTCTTGTCATTGTATATTTTCTCAATTATATCATCAAACTAAGATATTATTATATAGTTCATGTTTGTAACTTATCCAGTGCATTTGGTATTTATTATTATTTGTATATGTTGTAGTTCATAGTTAGGAATAGGAGGTAATTTAAGTAAAGTGAAGTTCCAACCAGTGCATATGTTTTACTCAGTAAACTACTTGAACATACTGAGTAACAGTGATACATGTTTGCACTGCATGGAATATCACTTGACTGATAACTGCTTAACCATTTAATTACAAGTCATGCCATTGGACCATTGCAAATAATCTGGGTGGTTTGGGGTCCATATTTCAAGCCAACTTCTTTATCAAAGGCAAATGAAGTCTTTGACACCATTTCTTAAAATAACCTTCTCAACATGATTATCTGATCTTGCAATGCTCTCACTCAAATATGAACCACAAGTAACCTAGTGGAAATGATGCAATGCTAGTTAGATCAATTTTATAAAGTGTGTAACACACCTTTTACGTCCATTATTTTTGTGGGGACCGAGTGATATTGCAATTGCTGGGAAGAGGGTACTATTTTGTACTTGTATATAAATGTACCTTAAGATATGGTGCCACGACTCTGCCTGCTTACATATTCCAGTGTTCATTCCAAAAATGTTTTGTAGATCAGATCTTAGTAGAGAAACCATCTGTAGAGTGTATTGCATAGTGATGGTGGTGCAGACCAGTCTTCCAAATTGGAGTGGGACAATTACAAGGGTGTGGTTTCTTGTTGGTAGACTAACACATTGACCAACAAACAAGGGATCAAATAATAAAAAACGTATTAGATTTTGGTTGTCAGACAAAAGTGATGCCGCCCTTGTAAGCACATTTATAAATGAGATTATCATAACATGCAGCATATTGCATGTAGGTAGTACACTGTGCCTCCACTAGGTGGCCTTGTCCCAAAGATAAACCTCTGATCATACAAAGTATGTTGCAGACCTGTAGATGATTAAGACTAACTATGAATTATGACATGACATTTTTCTGTTATGTGTGTATTTTGTATAAGTTTAATGTTGAGGGTACGCTAAATAGAATGGGCTGGGCCATGCACAGTAAGAACAACGTTTTTGACTGGGCAAGTCCCATCAGAATTGTAACTCATTTTCTATTTTATTACTTTTTTTTCCTTACCATTACAATAAGTGTCCTTGTATGTGAACATTGTTGAAGAGTACTTAATACTAAGTCTGTATGTATTATTGCCACTGTACTGCATTGGTTGATTATGTGCAATAGTCTTAGCTGTCACCGAAAATAAACCAGAATTGGCTCAGAATTATCCAGTTGACCAGAGTTTCATATAGTTTATACACCATCTAATTATTTTACCAAAAGCAAGTTTCATGCAAGTGGAACCAATGCTTACCAGGTTGACTCTAACTACTTCAAAAGATGACTTTAGACTTTTTTTTTTTTTTTTTTTGTGTTGTGTTGTGAAGCCCTGGACAAACTGGACCAAAGCTACACTGGGTTTATTTACAGCAGTGGCAGCCAAGTCCCTGGAAGATTTCCGTGGTATGATGCTCACATTATGGCTTTGAATGCAGCCAAGTTTCTACTAGCTTTTTATGATTCAACAAAAAAAAAATTCTACTTAAAAAACTTCAATAAAGTTTTAATGCTTGTTTTAGTGAAATACCAGTCTTGGTAATGTTAAATAAGTTCTGTATTATTTTGTACATTTAAAAATGTAGGTTTTCATCTATATTTGGTTTTGTTCATTCTTCTTTTTCAGCTTGACTTATATTTATGCATTATAGAAGGAAATATATTGCTATAGTATGAATACAGACAGATTACAAGTGTGAACAATAAGCATAGATTTCTTTGGGGAGCCACACTGTTGATAATTTAGTTCAAATCTATATAGGCATAGTTTACAGTTATGTAGTTTTGCTTGGTATTTTGTACATACACTTCAATTGTTGCCAACTTTGTAACTTCCCCAGCAAGCACCTGAGAAAAGAAATAAAGGATGCTTACAACTTTCTAATGCTGTTATTGTGTTTTATTTAATACTATGTACTAACACTATGTACATGTCATTTATCAGACATGAGCTTTTTCTGTGGAAACTCGGAATTCCGCATATTTTAATTCAATTCTGATGGTTCCTGAGATTCATCAAGATCTGCAATAAAATCTGGGGGGTGGGTACCATGATAAATGTTCAGAGGTTTTTTATTTGTTTATTTATTTATTTATTTATTATTTTATTTTTTTTGGAAACCTAGGCTCATGTCTGATTTATAATTCAGTGAGTTTTAACATTTCATTACGATACAGAACACCTGGTGACTCATCTACAAAAATCCAGGCTAATTGTTATGATTGAGAAACAGAATCAAAATAACAGTTGCAATGCTCCTCATTCAATTCAAAAAATGATCAAAGAATATCAGTACATGTGGGTCATATTGCCACCAGATGGTGCTCCCGGTGTTCAGATGCCATAAAAGCAACATTACTTTATCCTGCATCCATATGCATGGAGTACATCAAAACTTCATGAGAATGCAAATGTAATATCTTTTTAGATACAAATGAGGATTTAAGTTCTGCAAATAAAATACTGGATTACTTAAGTTACATCTTTTCATGTTCTTCGCACAGAATACGGTACATACAGTAAATATTTAATTGCACCCCCCCCCCCCACACACACACACACACAAAAAAAGGTCCTTAGATGAAAAAAATTCATAAGCACTTTTTTGCATTTCGTAACAGAGATCCTGCCAGATGTGATGCAAACTGGCATATTACTTAGTACAACAAAACTGTTACATTGACTTATATAATACCTAGCTTATGGCATGCTGGTTTCAGAACTCAAACATGAAAACATTTTCCAATTTTTCTTGTCACAAGTTTCTCATATATCACCTCCTTGGGCAAAATAATGAAAGTACACACATCACACTGTAGGCTCATTCTTCATTCTTTAAGAGTCTTTATCAATGCCTCGTATAATAAATACAATATAAATATGGAAGCACTCTTACTCAAGGCTTTCCACGTTGAAAAGAAAACCCTTATTAAACACTGCTAGCTTTCATCTGGATCTAAGGATTTAACATAAATTGGTTTAGACTGCTGAATAAGTTTTTTATCCAATTTCCCTTTCTTTCTTCCAGGACCAGGAGGCAATACAGAATGCTGGGGAAAATTCACCTAAAAAACAGGATTTCTACTTTAATTTGGGAAATGAAAAATCAAAAATTTTCAAATTATGAGCAAAATACAAAACGACCCATAGATGATAATCTTAATGACATTACCTACTGATTAAATCTGTTCTTGGTTTCTTCAATATTCGTTTTTAAATTTAATGTGCAAATAATGAAACAGATACTGACACAAGAGAAATATCTGCAGACTATGAAATTATATTGTTTTTGATGAGGATGCATAATTTGCCTGACAAGCATTGTGTTCTTACATGTACATACCATTCTTGCATAAGGGATTTTATAATGCAATGCTGAAAGAAAAAAGAAGCTAATCAATTACTAATGATAAAGTAATTTGTACAGCACAACATATAGTATCTTTATCACTGACTGCAAACATGCTTTTTATAACAGATCTGAAGCTTACTAAGGCTTTACAGTCATCTCACAGAGTTGGGGAAAGCAAAATATATTGAAAAAAGTACATATATCAGGGAAATGAAAGGAATTTTTTCTTTAAGTTAGGTGGTCTTATCACTGGGCTGAAATTTTTTTCTCTTGATTCAGAAACATGTTTCATATCTTTAGCATATCAAATAATAGGAAATCTGGCTTCATAAGTTTTGGTTGACAGAAAAAAGTAAGAAGAAATGGCTTGGTGGCCTAATGACTGGGTCTTTTCAGCCAAAAAACTGCCAAGAAAAAAATCAGATCTCCAATTTAAGTTAGAAAATCTGACAGTGGAAAGCTCCACTTTTTCTATTGATCTGCTGTAGAAGCCATTTGCGACTAGTGCTATATTTAATAAAAGATTTGTGGAATTGTATTAGCATAACATTTTTTATAATCAAGTGTGCCTGAATGTAATTAAATGTCAAAACTCATGTAAGTGATAAAAAGACTAAAAGTACTGCTAAATGCATGAACATGTCCTGTTAAATGTATGAACCAAACATATTACACATATAATCAACAGTAATTATTATAAATGATATTTTGACAAACCCATTTCTATTCTTGTCTCTGCTTCCTTCATGCAGTCTTTAATTTCTTTTTCATCTGATATCTGTAAAGAAATTCAAGTTCCATGAAACTGACTAATATAGTTGTTACATAAAGAAAAGCACCTCACAAAAGGATAATTTCCCTGTATATTCTCATATTAATTTAACTTTTGGAAACTATTGGCGTGACAAAAAAAAAAGGCATTGATTATCATATTTATTTTGATAAATATGATAATCAATGCCTTTTTTCATATTTATTTTGATAAATGCCACTGACAAGTATGTTCAATGCTATGCCCCATAATTTCTTCTGCCAATACAATTTACTTTCTGATGGTAACTATTTTACTATAGTCTGACATATAGCAGGTATGAGCTAAATTTGGCAGAAAAGATCTTTAATTTCAAGTATGTGCAATTTACATATCATGCATGCACTATGAAGGCATCCTCTCCAACATTGCACTGCTCAGTAAAATAAAATGTAAATTGAAATGCTAAATACAGAAAATTGGAATTAATCCAGTGCTGTCAGGATTATATAACTCAGTCCAAACCTTTTACATTATCGTAGTTTTTATCTATAAGATACAAAGGCTGATGTATAACATACAAATTTGTTTTTGCGAAATAATTGTTTTGCCTCATCTTTGATAAATTGTTTCTCATCTGCTGTTGTCTTTGGATCAGCTGTCACAGATTCCCAAGTTCTTGCTAGTTGTAGGATTCTTCTATACAAAGACAGCACTTCCTTTCGATGAGCCATTAAAGCTATCGTCTCTGGAATGATATTATTATGAATTTGTATTGTTATGAATTTTATAATTGTAAACGCGCGGGGAAAACAATTGACGTACAGGTGTACCCCCCCCCCCCCCCAAAAAAAAAGGGGGGGGGGTGAAAATTAACTTTTGTAAAAATGACAAGAAGAGATGTGCATTTAGACATGCACTGCTTGCCTGGGTCGCAGCTCAAGCAGCTCATCCATTCTTCATGTTCAGTTCATATACTTACAGCTATCACTACTGTTTTTTCCAGGGTGAGAACGTTTTCACGTGCATCACCTTCATGCCGGAAGTTTACAGCTGGAACTTTGGAGTTTGCGCAATAGGTAGTTTCCGGAAATGTCGCTTTAATGAAAACAAAAATACTTCTCAAAACAATGTGAATTTCTAGCTATTTACGAGCAAGTCTGTGTACCATTTGACATGCCATCTCACGAGAGGACAACACCGCCTAGAGTTGGGCTGCAGGTTTGTACATACCCAACTGCTTAATGTCGAATTATTTTGTTGTCTGTGCTCTAACTAAAATGGGTCCCGCGACGTGAATATTCTCGTCACGAGTGCTATAGAACCGAAACTAAAGTAGACAGTGCACTTCGCTGTTACTTTCTTTAACAACCATTTATTTTTATGTGCACTATTATATAAATCACTCCATTGTACACTATCATTCTGCGTCTCATAGCATTTAGTTTATTTTCCTACAGGACCAGCCTACAAGTTGGACAGATGACCTCCCAGTATGTTACTTGTCAGGAGTTGGTTTTTCCACCAACCAGATCTACAGGGAAGACGGCTTCCGAAGAGAGGAGCATGAGTTTGAGGATAGAAGTTTCCATTTCAGGTGGCCATTGATTACAATTCATTCAACAAGGAAATTGTTTTGGGATCCTTTAGTTAGCACTCTCTGGCTCCCAATAATGAATTTATTGTTCTCATTTTTTAGAGATAATTATTGTTCTAGTAGCCAGATCTGACCAAATTTTGGTGATGATCAGGATCTTATTTTGAATAAGAAATCCTGAAATTATAAAAAAAACACATAGGATAACAATGTGCGAAATTTCAAAAATCATATCTCCAACATTTGTTCATTGATTGTTTTGTAATTCAACACCCATACTGTATATAGGGTGGGGGCCTGTACTCACAAAAATGTATTTCATCTGGATTGGATCCAGAATGATGTCACAAGAATTTTTTTTATTTAACATTGGAAAGTTCCTTGTGACTTTTAAAATAATGTATTAAATCTCAATATCATTTTATTGGCTTCTAGCCTTAGATATGTATGGTTTATTTGATAAAACAAGGTACTGCAGTACTGATATTTTTTTGCTCTCAAGTTAGACTTGACAATATAGTGAAATGTATTTAGTATATACTTGACAGGCATCATGATCTATTAATGTTTTGTCAGATCAAAATAGATACTCAGTGTACTATATTCCACAGGGTTGATGATGTATACCTGTATGGATTGTTTGATGGCCATGATGGCGCCAGGGCCTCCAATTTTGCTGCACAGAGAATGCCAGCAGAGCTGCTACTGGGACAGCTTAACGGGAAATCAACTGATGAAGGGATTAAAGAAGTTTTGCAGCAGGTTTGTTGAAGTCTCATTGTGTTCCCCACACTGGCGTTTGGCAAATGATGTTGTAGTTATCAAACCTTGTCATCAGACAACAGTGGATTCATATGTTGAAAATAATCAATATAGATCAACTTCACTATTTTATAATAACAGTTTGTTGATGAAGGGCTGTTAAGCTAGTTGGTCATTGTTGAGCAGTCACATTAAGTTTTATTAATTGTTTTCAATTAGCAAATACAAGTTCATTTGCCAGTCAATATTTGCTTAATTTTAAATTTCAGTTCATTTTTTTCCATAGCTGTTGACAAATGAAACTCTAATTGGATATAGTAAGCATTTTGAACTTGGTCAGCATTTTGAACTTGATGGATCAGACGCAGTGGCAGATTTAGGGGGGTTGGGGGAGGGGTTGTAGTCAATAAAAACAAACCCCACTCTAGGAAACCCTGTTGGTCAAGCTTGGTCCATTACTAATAACATTGATTCAGGACAACCAAATTTGGCAATTTTAGGTAATTTAGGTATTTGTTGTCTAGTAAGATCTATGGCCTGTAGCCAAAGTACAATGTATGTTTTGATGCATTCCCTTGCCACATACTGTACTACACTTTGTGTGTACATAGATACAAATTGTTCTGAAAGAAAAGGTTTTTATTTTTTGTTTTTAGGCTTTCAATGCAGTGGAAAAAGGTTTTTTTGAGTCTATAGAAGATTTTCTTGTTCAAAGGATTCATGTCCACCAGCAGCTACCTGAGGTAGGCTATAATCACCCAGAGATTAAATTAAAGAATACCTTTGAAAAGAATATTCTGTCTATGGTTTTTGATTTCGGTCTATTTCTCATCACATTTGTATCTGTTGGTAGATGGTGCCTTTAAGTTAAATAGTAGCGGAAACAAAACAAAACCATTCCAAGAATTTAAAACCAGCTGTGGTTTATATTGATTTTTAAAAAGTTGGTGCATAGTTTTATTAGTACTACACTATATTACAGGGTATTAGTGGATATGATGCAGCTAGGCAGTTTCCCGACTTGGTAGACCAGCTACAGAGACTTGATATGGAGATAGCAGGAGGAACCACAGCAACTATTGCATTGATTAGAGATAGTAAACTCTCTGTGGCCAATGTAGGTAAGTATTATATAATATGGAAGTATAACCTTGGGAGTGGGATTGTTTAAGGGTAACATCAATGATAGATATTTCATGATGAAAGCTGGGTACTTTTTAGGTATTTTACTCTGCATTTATTCTACAAAATGTGAGCATATAACATTTTATCTATGACTTACAATCAATGTTATTTTTTCTGAAAAACAGTTCATTGTAAGACAGGAATTGGACTGCATTCTTCAACAATAAAGCATTTTCTTTTATTTGCAATCTTGATTAATTGAATATGAAGCCCAAGAAATATCAGATGAAAATGAGGACTCGGATCACAACAGGAAAATTATTTGTAGTTTTCAATAACTGTTACAGGAAACTCCAGAGCACTAGTTTGTAAAAGGAGCCCAGAAGGAATGTTGAGGGTCACCCAGCTGACCAATGACCACACTCTAGCTAACGAAGATGAGATCCAGAGGCTGACCCAGCTAGGACTTGACCCTGAGAAGCTTTGTCACAGTAGAAAACTTGGCAATCATGAAGTGTACACCAGGTGTATTGGTGATTACAGTGTAAAGGGTGGTTACAAAGATATTGAAATCTTAAGGTACTTAGTTATCAATTATTATTTTTATAAATATTTTTTCAGATGAATTTGCACTTTATTACCCCCCCCCCCCCCCCCCCCCCCCCAATTGAGCAGCTGGAAGTGCATGAATGGCAAGAAACAAATTGTTTGAGATCAAGCAAAATTAATGCAATGCCAGATAAATTTGTTTCTTGTTTTATATAGATGCATTGCTGTTATTATTTGCTTTATCTGTCAGTCAAGCACAAAATGAAAATTTTATAATGTATATTTCATGGTAGAGGAGACTATATCATAAAACACTTGTATATCCTGCTTATTGTGAAAAATTATTTATTTCCTCCCCCAAATATGTTTTTTTTTTCATGTTGATCCTTCTTCTGAACTAAGAGAAAAAATTTAAATACAATTGAAACATTAAAAAATTATAATAAGTATTGGCATCAGCATTCATGACACTCAGATGATGAAATAAATATACTGTACATACTGATAGATATTAAGTGCTAAGTTGCTAACCATTTTAATTATGTTTTAGCCCTGCAGTGTCAGAGCCAGTGATAACAGAACCGGAGGTATGTTCTATCCAGTTAGATGAATCCTGCAGTTTCCTCATACTTATGACAGATGGAGTGTACAATACGCTGGTCGATGCAACAGGCACACAGCATGTTAATGCAGATATTGCATCAATGGTGGCTTCAGAGTTTTCAGTCCAGTCGACTCTGAATGGAGTTGCTCAGGCTGTTATCGATCGTATTGTTCGTATCCATCATGACTCTTTCATGACAGCATCAAATGATGTCAAACAGTTGTGTCAAAAGAGAGATGACATGACATTGCTGGTGAGGAATTTCAACCACCCGTTGCCCAATGCTCTGAGCAGTCCTACATCAGGGGGATTGCATCTTCCACTTTCAGGCCCATACAATCAGGCACGTAGTAATGAGTCCCCATCAGTATTCCCTAGTAATAATAACAATATTGAGGCCACCCCTGGAGGATTACAGACAAAACCCATATTTGTTGCCAAGGCACTTTTCCAGGTTGGAGCCCCCTTGGGTGCTTTGAATAAGACATTATCTGGTACAAATACTAACACTGTGATGTCTGGGACCTTTCAGAGCACTCGCTCTAGTGCATATACCAGTACATATACCAGCAGCAATGATTCCACTCAAAGTGGAGATCAGGGACTGTTCAATTCTTATCGAAACAGGAGCATCCACCACACTATTGAGTTAGATGAAGATGGGAGAATCGAACCCTATGTGGACTTCTCAGATTTTTATGCAGCTATGGCTAAGTTGACAGACTCTCAGCGTGAGACTTTAGATGCAGATGTCAAACCTCAACCTACTTATGAAACAATTAATGAAGAAGCAGAGGCAGAGAAAGTTGCTGAGAAGGATGACAGTAAAGATGATGGAAATGTTTCACAATAGAGAGCACTTCTACTTTTAAAAAAGATAGTGTTTTAGGCCAAGTGTCTGTAAGATATCTAACTCTAGGCACAGACAGAATCTTTTTAATTCCATGAAATGATGCTTTTAACAAATTCAAGTTGTAGTGGAACAGTTCTTATCTGAAAGTACTCCCAGCTGGGAAAAATAAGTTTTTTAAATGACAACTGCACCAGTAAAATCTTTCTTCCCAAGGAAGTGAAATAAGAACAAATGTTTTTTTTTAATTTGCTTGGTTCAGTAAACCTGGCATATTACATGCTGATAAGGACTTGTTATAATTGTCAGTTACATGTGAAGTCTGTCATATGCTCTAACAATTCTTTGTCACTAGACAGGACCATGACTTGCAGATTCAGTGTTGTCATTCTAGATGTGTGTCCACTTTATTATACTGTGTGATATGCGAGTTCTACTGTACATCAGAATTCTGCAATTTTTTTTAATTTTTGTAGTATTTCTGCAAACCCCTCGGCAGCAAGCTGTAAAATGACAGAATGTCAAATCATTATTCCAGCATTCAGTTGTCAGATTGGTTACGTTTAGTGAAGTCAGTATTTTGTGCATGTACAAGGTTTAAAAGCTTAAAAGTTATTTTCTGGAGTAGATATAAATTCAAAATTCTATTATGTCAATTTTTGTCAAGTATTAGGAACTGAGCAAAATGGCCTTGCACCAGCAATAAAATATGGTCAATTTGTATGGCGTTTGGCATTATTTTATAAAATAAAATTATCGTTTTAATGCAGCTTAATTTCAACTTTAGTTTAGAGGCAATAAATTTGCTTTTTGCATGCATGGCATCTCATAATATGTGATGATACTCCCTGACCCTATAGCTTTTGGAATTAACTGTACAAAAATTTTTTAAATGATTAAAGAAATGCTACATGTATAGAATAAACTAAATTTATGATGATCATACAAAAGTGTACGTTACATATAAATGATTTTTAGATAATGTTCCAATCAAACCAGTAGACCTGTCCAGCATGATGGCTCTTGAGAAGAATATGCACAGGTAATGTATATGCATCTTAAATTTTATTATTATTATTATTTTTTTTTTTGACAATAATTTTGGTAAATGACCTGTCTGCAGAAAGCAGCAGCCCCCCCCCCCCCCCCCCCCCCCCCCCCCCCCCCCCCCCCCCCAACAAAGAGTGAAAATATGAAGTCAATTATAGTAGACCCTGAGAATTTTGGAGGGCAAACGGTGACATTTTGCGCGGTTTAGTACTATAAAACAGCTGGTCAAAATTCTAACTCCAAGAGGGGAATATTAGTGTGATTTGTTTTAGAAACCGAAGGGATCCCTCTGACCCCCCCCCTCTCTAGGAATCCGCCACTGCAATGCTACAAAGGAAACTCATGTTTTTATATGAATATTTTAAATGAAGCAAACACCGCCAGGTTTCAAAATATCTTGAAGCTACTGTTTTACATTATAATAAATAAAAACTAGGAAAGTGCTGAATGATACAAAATGGTAAAGGTTTTTTGTATTTTTTTTATGGGCTTGTCTTGTTTCCTTCTGACACCTAGCGCAAGAGCGGAGGCGAACAACCATTTTGCGAGAGGAACAAAGCGAAAGGAAAACAGCTGACCAAAACACCGTCTTTTCCCGATCGAGGAAGTTACACATATGCATACAGTATACAAGGTTCGATATAAATATACCTTATTATTTTGAAAAACTTGCATAAATTTATCCTTGTTGAGGTGTAGAATTAGATTCATGTACTAGATACGCATTGGTAATGCCAGTGGTACAGTATGAAAAAAGCTGTAAGCGTAGACATGTAAACTGGAAGTATCCGAGATCGATTTCATGTCGAAATTAAAAAGGAAGGCAACAGGAAGTGTCGTTTAGTACAGGAGTTTTCAAAGTTATGTACGCATAAAAATATGCTTTAAAAGCTTGGCCAAGCATTTAAAGCATTTTTTAAAAATATTTTATGAAAGGTACAGCATACGCGTTTTAAAATGACCCCAAATCATATTTTCTTTGTGTACATATCCTTCAAAGCAACCTAATATTCCCAATTCAGATATGAGAAACTGTGTAACCTGAGAAACAAAAAAGTTGCTTTTAAATTTTTTCTCAAGGAAAAAATGATTTGGCATGACGGTCTCAGAAAGATTAGCATGCATACGTGCGTGTGTGCTATTCATACAGAATCTGAAGGGTCTCAGTTAGATTTTTAAGCCTTTCAATACACACGAAAATTGACCGTTTTGGGGTATAAGTAAGCACAGCACCTGTGCTACATTTTATGGGCACATATGGGATGAAAAAGGCCAAGATATGTTGTTACTTGGTTCAAAGTGTTAAGGGAGCATTCAGAGCCTGTTGAGCCAAATATGGCATGCACTTGAAAGCAAGCCGCATAATCCCCTAACAATAATGTAATACACCTACCCAACTACCAGGGCAGAGGTGTGGCACGGAAGGATCTAAAGTTCACGGTAGATTAGATCATGCTACCAGTTTTTAAGGTGTGTATCAGCACACGCTTCAAGGTATCAGATCAGACACTTGTACCAGGAAAGAGGGTGCCACGTCTGATACTACAAGCTGTCCTGATGCATACTTTGAAAACTGATAGCATGATCGGATCTGATCTACGGTGAATTCGGGATCCTTCTGTGCTGCGTCTGGTAGTTGGGTAGGCCTGACGTAATGGATTCCCTGCCTCCTAAGTGTCTTCCCAGCAGGGGCAGAGCAATTAAATCCCAGCATGCTTTAAAGATCTACAGACTAGTTAGGCCATGGATCACCTGGTTGCCAGTACTCCCAAAATGTGAGGGTTAGCAGTGAACTTGATGTACTTCTATCTTGGGAGTTCAATCCCCTTGTTCTTTGGGCAATTAGGTCCTCTTTCCCTATTTTTATATTGATTTTGTTAAGTAAAGGGGCCCGCACACGGTGAGCATTTGTCGCGCGCCACTTGCGCTGCGCCGTTTTCTCATCGTGTGCGGGGGTATTTTGGTGAGATTTTTGCCTCACGCGCGGCTGAGCAAAATTTCTCACGTGTTTGATTTTTTTGGTCTCTTGAGACAAATGTCTCACCGTGTGCGGGGTGCAAGCGCCGATTGCTCACGCCATGCTAACAATGCGCATGTGCCAGTAGCCGGAAACAAACAAAAATGGCAGCCCCCAGCGAAGTCAACAAAAATGTACACAGTTATAGTTAGTCTGATTGATTAACGTGGTCACCATTATCCATTACTATCAGAAAAAACAACAATATGTAATGTTTCCTTAAACACATGATCCCACAGTTCACAGTGCGTCCGCTAGGGGCAGGCCGGGAGGCATCTCTGCTGAGCAAAGAGCGCATCGTTTGCGGGGAGCTGAGGAGCACGAGCATCTGGCGCAGCGCAAGTGGCGCGCGCCGAATGCTCACCGTGTGCGGGCCCCTTAAGGAATATTGCTGAAACCTGCTCTAACATGGTGCCCCATGCCATTTCATACCATTGTATGAGAACCTCTTAACAAATTCATACAGAAGTGCATCAAAAAATGTCTGAGTAACATACATACACATGCATGCACACAAACAGTATCTGATTAACTTGCTGTTTTTAAATAGATGAGTATATATAAAATATTGCTTTTGCTGTATCCAAAGTGTGCTTTTGACACAATTTGTGAAATAATGAACATATTGTTACTGAAATGGTTTTTGGTTAGCCATAAGTCAGTTGAAAAAAAGTATGTGGGATTAGATTAATTCTTTTCTAACACTGTCACTTGTATATCTGCCATATCTCTAAACATGCAATTGTTTTCTGGGAAAACAGCATGTCATGTTGATGGTTACCATGCTTCATGTTGATGGTTGCCATGATGATTTGTATGAAAAAAACCTATAAGTTCATTGTTGTAAGCTTATAATATTGGTTTTCTTTCTTATGTTTCATTTTGAAATAAAAGGAAAGGGGACACCATTGCATGTGAATAGTTATCCCACTTTAAGTTGTGTCATTTTGTTGGTGGGTGGAACTGTAGAGCATTTGGATTTGCTTCCTATGGAGATCTGTTTAGTAATTACACAGTTTTGATAGATAGTAAAGCACAATGATAAGCCATTGATATTTTGGGAGAGCCAGTTATAAATAGTGATGCTTGGCAGGCTCATTTTCTCCGTTAATTATCCACTTTAGAAACAGTGCACTGCCAGTTCTGTGTATAACTTCAGCAATCTCCTGCTCACATAATTCCCCAACTATGTCATCAAGTGATCATATTGATGACATAGTCTTTTGAATTCATAAAGATAACTAGAACATTGCTTGTTTCCTTGTCAGAAAAGGCAGAGGATGGCCATTTTAAGCATACAGGACATGAAGTGAAAATATTAGGACTTAAATTCTTACATTGTCTTAATTCTTATTCCACTGTTATCTCCAAACAATGCCTGTGCAATCATCAGAATGACAGCTATCATGTTAGAACTGAAAAAAATCACATGGAAAATGAAGAAAGTAATGTGAGCCTGGTAATGATTATATATATTGTCACGGAAAAAAATTCTGTACAGATATTTTTGATGGATCTTTTTTGGTCCAGAAATATTTGAATTTAATCAAAGATTAGATAACAGGGCTCCCTTACTTCCACACTGGGTTATGAATAATACTGTTGTTTCCATATGATTTTTACAGATGTACCACTGTTTTTCTCCAGTCTTACAATTATCCACAAAACCCTCTGATAAATCCCCCAACACTATCGATATGTTTTGTGTTTCCCCATGTACTAATAATAGTTTTCCCCACTTTGCTACCAATGAATGGACAGATGTGACAAAACAGAAAATATATTGGTAGTGTTGTAGGATTTATCCATGTGTTGTGGGGAAAATCATAAGACTGGAAGAAAACAACAGTAAATCTGTAAAAATGGTTTGGATACAACAGGAATGTTCATCATTGTGTAGGACACCGTAGATATGGAGCAGTGGATAAGCAGGATTGGCTTCACAAATAAATTTTAGTCCAATTTTCAATATTGCGATGCAGATAGAATTAACTTATATCTTATGCTGTTTGATGTCCTGAATCTAGGACATATTTTGTTCGAGTTCAGCCTTATTTGTATACATACGGGCCCTGCATTTCAAACATGTGTTGTCTGATTCAAGATTTAAGTTAACATATTTAATGCAAGTTCTTCTTGAATATATATTTTCATTGGTGAATCTGACATAGCTAAAAAACAAAATAAAGATATGTCAATGTCACTTACTCTTTCTAAAATGTTCTAAAGTAAAAAAAGTAGTAAAGTAGTAAAATGTAGTAAAAGTAGTAAAATGTAGATTAGAAACGGATTGTCATCCCATTCTAGAAATTGTTTGCAGGCATTTATTAATTCTCTTAGGTTAGACAATTATGTTTTTGGGCAGGATTCTCTTTTTTTTCTCTAGCCTTTGGCTGACATGTGCGGTAATGGAAAAAATTTATCAGTTGTTCAGATACATAATTTTGGAATCATTAAAAAAATTCTATGTAGCATTTTGGTGCTTTTACTTTATAGAATAAAACTATTATGTTCTAATTTTAAGAATGTATTACTAAAAAAAAATACAGTATCTGTAAAATTCACAATTTTCCAGGTTGAAATGATGGAGTCATTGCTGTATTCATAAATTTCTACTAGAATGAGCCTTAACACTCTGCCAAATTTTCTTTGTAAACTTAGCTTAGAGTCATTTAAATAAGAATGTGAGCTTCATTGCTTTGCCATCGCCTCACGTCTGATCCAAGTTCAGACATATTAACACTGTATAACATACTGCTCTCTTTCCATCATGCATAGTCAACCACAGTGTCAGGCAAAATCAGCATTATTAGACCGTGTATTATTCAGTGGCCTGTAAATTTCTGGTTACAAGCTTAAATGAGACCTCCTTTTCTGGTTACAAGCTTAAATGAGACGTCCTTATGGTGAATAATTTTGCTTCAGTCATTTGTTTTACATTAGTTGTGTTGTTTTTTCTTTGTTTGGGTTTAATTTTGTACAGAAAGAAAAAATAGAAAAGGTTTCCTGTTTGAAGTGTAGATGCATTGTACTAGTTTTCAGGTGAATTTAATACAAGGCTGGAATGGTTAAAATACAGATATGTCTCATACAAGACGTTATTTCCTAACTCTATATGACTAACTTTTTAATTTGATAAAGGGTTATTTATTAAGTACTCCCAATTCTCCCTGTGCCTGGTGCCATACCCTCATGTGAACATGAAAACAGAGAGAGAGAGAGAGAGAGAGAGAGAGAGAGAGGAATATTAAAGAATTTGGAGAAGTTCATTAAACGAGTGACTGCTATGTTGTAGTACATAAACTATTTAACATTGGCCGTGGTTGGTGACACAATGAAATTAGTAATATGTAAACCCATTTATGTAACAGACCACATGAATACTGAATTCCTCATTGATCCAACACCAGAACCAATCAATGAACATGTGCACTTGTACCATTGATCCTATATTCTAGGATATCCTGTTAAATTAAGATAAGAACTACAGATTTAAAATCAGTGTCTTCTAATTGCTTTGTGAAATGATCCCATGCTATACCACCTGTTATAGAAATAGGTAAAGATAATAGGGATATTATCGACTTTCCTTTTTTCCATGGTAAGGGGGGAAAAAACCTGTTTCACACATCTTGAAAGAAATTTAAGTATTCAAAGTAACCATAAAAACAGAAGTAGGAACAATAGTAGCATATTTTACTTATAGTTTAGGCATGGTTGTTTATGATCTTATCCTCTTTTTTTTTTCTGGTAAGACTTAGGTGTTCATTTTCTGCCTTATTACTCCTACACAGGTTGGCCAATCCAGCTTGGGATGGTAATATACCTCAAGCTGACATGTATAATACTCTTATCTAATTCCTGGTTAACAGGTAAGGTTATTATATTGCACAGCATGGCCTCCTGGTAAGTGGAGTAATGTTATAGCTTTTCTTTCTGAGAAATGTCAATATATCTGTCAGATCTCAAATTCCAAGAATTGTGGAAGCATTCTGTTGTTCATTTGAGGCATTGTATAGATTTAGCAATATATATACTTGACAGGATGTGCTAAGCAAAAAATTAGAAGGTGACACAAGGTATGACTTCTTACATCTTTCCTTTTGAAATGAATCTCTTCCTTATAGATACTATATCGCACTACTTTGTTGGTGGTATAAAGACAGATTTTATATCCATCAAATTACAAGGAAGATAAATGTCTTGTGACAGTAAAGACCACAGCTTGGCTATTCTTCTTTGTTTAAAGTCATTACCATGGGGCAAGTCATTATCATAATTTAGTGGTTGCATTTACATGTACAAGTAGCAAAGAGCTGTGTCACACAACAATGTCAGCCATGCTCTCTCATCTGATGGATAGCCAAAGCTGGCTTCTATGACAGATGGGAAAGGCAGCACTGAGTAGGATGATACAGGGATTAATATGATTATATCTTAGTGTGAATTGAATTTTCTCTTGGTTTCTGTTCTTCCAGGGATTGAATGGCCAAGCTGTCTCTCCTGTGTAATGGTGAAGTCAAACTGGTGTGAGTCACCAATGTAAAGGTAGGTTAAAACAGTCTTCCTTGTTTTCATGTGTGAATATTATCACCTGAACTGAAGTGTAACATACATCAGATGCAGATATTAACACTTATTCAGTACCAATGGGCTAGTGCCAGGTAGACTTCTACATTTTACAATTTTCGTGTTGATTTTGTGACCTAGTACTGGTAAGTGTATTATTAGGTAATTTTGTCATATGGAGTTATCATTTGCCTTTCTATTTTTCAGTCTTTCTTTTGATTATTTTTATTTCTTTATTAGTACCACCCGTGTCAGGTCTGGCGGTACTCATGGTTTTAATCCCAACCTGTCTCTTGTCAAAATTTTTGAAAATTAATACCAAATATCTCCCAAACTGAAGGAAATATGAGAAAAAATTACCATAGAAGTCTGACCAAAAAACACGTGGAGATTTCAAATATGACCTTGGATTTGACCTTTGACCTATATTTTAAGGTCAAATGGGCCAAAATTTTGTAAGAATTAAAAGTTATGTAAAAAAATATTTATTTGTTCTGATTTTCAGCTGCACTTTGGGTCTCCATTCATATTCGTGAGTTTGGGATCAGTTATTGCATTTTCATGGAAGAAGCAGCCATTAGAGAAACTGAAAACTGAAAACTTTCTTTATTATGGAACCATAAAAGCTAGATACCTTTTGTTCATTGCATTTTGTAGAGCTTGACAAGTGCAAGCTGGGAAGTGTTTTTTTTTTTTTTGTCTCCATACAGTTTAGGGATTGCACTTTTTGAATAAAGTACAATGTTGCAAAGCTCCATAGTGAAGATTTTAAAAAATAAAACGTGAAATACTCCAAAATTAGCAGATAAAAGTCCATTGTTGCTCTTGATCTAGAGTAGAAAATCATATATTGGCAATACTTATAATGTGACTTTATATTTGACATTTGACCTACTTTTCATTATATAATGCACATTGCAAATTTTCTAGCTCTTATATCTCCAAAACTGGGAAAGATACACCTGTAGGTGCTATTGAACTTGAATAGGAAATCGTATACTGGGAATCCTAATGTGACCATGAATTTGACCTGTAACCTACTTTTTGCTATGAAATGTTCTTTGCATTTTTTTCTAGCCCTTAATTGTATCTCCAAAACTAGCAGATATATGCCCAAAGACACTATTAAACTTCAATAACAAACATTTATTAGAAACTTTATATAGCCTTAAATTTGACCTTTGCCCTACTTTAAAATGCACTTCGCATATTAACCAGCCACTGTTTCTTCACAACTAAAACAGTCTACATCCATAGCTATCATTGGACTTGAATGAGTTTAATCTCACTTGTGGTACAATATCTGGCAGCAATATCTCAGTTCCCCTAGTTCCCCTGCTCAGTTCCCCTGCTCAGTTCCCTTAGTTTCATTTTGTCATTGCTGTTGTTTCTAATCCCTATTTGTATTATAGGTCAATATATTGAGATACGATGTTGATTCATTATTGTAATTTTTACACAGGTAATATGGATGTAATGGCAGTGCTTTGATATACTTTCATGAACACACATACATACACATTTCAACAACACCTGGATTGCATACCTGTTATAACATGAAAGAGGTCATCCATCATCCATATACCTAAGAAATTTCCAGTGTGTTTTTCTTATTATTAACTTCCCTTGGTATTTTACTGATTTATATTTCTTTGTTTCCACAAAAACTCTTCATTATTTGCCAGTTACCAGGTTTATTGTCCTTTTCTTCGATACATGGTGACTCATACATAGATGCTCAGTACATTTTCAAGGTGATTTTGTAAGTATCAGAGCTGAGGCCAACAAACAGTGATATTTTGTTATTTTGTTGATGTTGTTTGAGATGTTCATGTATATGTGGCAGTATTATGATTTCTGTGTGCAACATTGATATATTTGTTTATTTATTTATTTTTTTAATTTTTTTTTAAGAGCAACAAGGAAATCTGACAGATAGCTTGGTATCGGCATTTAAAGACAACCTTTACTGCATTGAGACTGGATTCAGCTTTTAACTGTACTAAACTGAACTGGAGTGAAGAAACTCGGAATTGACACAGCAGAAGCACAGGTGGTAATCGTCTGTAAGTCCGTTAAGAACCCTGGTGTTCTGTATTCACTATGGGTCAATGTCTTTCTGGCAAGGAGGACTCTTCAAATCCTACAAGAGACAGAGAGACACATCTACAGAGGGAATTAGTGACTACAAAGACTAATTCTGCACAAAACTCCAGTAGACAACAGTCAGAAATGTCCATCCATTCTTCAGGAAGCTCTCAACAACTCTCAGGAAGCAAAGTGTTTGCTTCTTATCCTAGGTTGCCCCCAATTCGCAAATCTCAAAACAATAATGACACTAAGAGGCTCTCATTAGAGTGCTCAGATGGAAAAATCAATGCCTTATTTGATCAATATAGAAATGAACCTGAAGCTATGACAGAGGATGGCATATTGAAGTTTTGTGACGACCTAGGGTTGAAACCTGAGGACTTTTCTGTGTTGCTCTTTGCTTGGAAGTGCAATGCTGAAATGATGGGACGATTCTCACGCAGTGAGTTTGTCTCTGGCTGCAAGAGTATGCGTGTGGACAGTGTCAAAGGAATACAAGGAAAGCTCCCTCACTTACTTAATGAAGTTCAAAACAAACAGTCATTTAAGGAGCTCTATCGCTGGGCCTACAAGTTCACTTTGACTGTTGAACCAGGGCAAAGAACTCTCTCTACAGAAGTAGCCATTCAGATGTGGAAAATTGTTTTTACTCAAAATGCACCCCCATTACTTGAGCCTTGGCTACATTTCCTGGAAAAACATGAGGGTATACGTGGCATCCCACGAGACACCTGGGACATGTTTTTACACTTCACAGAGCAAGTAGGCAGTGACCTGAGCAACTATGACGAGTCTGAAGCTTGGCCTAGCTTGCTTGATGACTTTGTGGAATATGAAAATGATCTCCAAAATCAAAATGTTGTTGCCAGTCTCACTTAGTATTGGCCCAATCAAAATGAGTCTACTTAAATGATATTGCTTATATTAGCAAGCAAGGTTTCTGATTATGATTTCCATGTTGTTGAGGCTCTAGTCACATAAATGAGGGGGGGGGGGGGGGGGGGGTTAAAAAATACATATCTATGATAGAAATATATAATTCTGTAGTTTGGTTACAGATCTTTATCATGTTAGATATGAGTAAGCATTTTAATGTATCGCTTGTCTATTTTGTTGCACATGTAGGTAGCTTTTGTAATCAGAATCATGATCATATTAATAACAAGATTGTTTAAGTGGGATGTTTCCAAGCCTTTCTTTTTGCATATACCAGGACAGATAGGGATCTGTCAATATTATTTAACAAAACTGTGTGAAATGTATGGAGATAAGCTGGTAAGTAATTGGCCATTGGTGGAACATTAACAATATGTCCAAATAGGATCAAATAGAAGCAGCCAGACATGAGGTCAAAACCCCAACATATGTGTTGGCTCTGTTGGTAAAGCTAGAATGAGGATTTTCACTGATAGACTACCTATTGAAGTTAATAACTATGTCATTATAATGATTTCAGAATGTGTACTGGGTGCCTTTTTTATCAGGGCTATTGTTTTTCTTCATGATGGTATTCGGAGCCAGTTGTTTTCAAGTGAGGCTTTTGTATGGCTCTTTTTTAGTGTTGTGAAATATGTGTTGTCATACCTTGTGGGTGTAACTGTATCAGTTGGAGTTTTTAGCGGTAGCATATTCATGTATAAATGGGGCAATACATTGTCAGGCTATGAGTTGGAAACAGACTGCCTTGTCTGAAGTGCTAGACAAAATTCTATTTCATTTATAATTAGTTTTAGATCAGCAGCATCTACAAAGAAATAAACAATGAACAAAATATACAAAGTATGTCTATTTGCCTTGATTTACAGCAGAACTGTCAATAATTCTGAATGTAAATGATCTCAGTTATTCTATTTTATGTTAATGAAAGATTTGCTGCCTCTTTGTACATTTGCTTTTGTGATTAAAAGAAAAAACGAGGCAGGTTAACATTTTAGAAAAAGCCAGTTTTAGCTGTAATGCATCTGATTATTCACAGCATATACCTTCATTAATAGGCATAAGGTTTTTACCCTGAGGAAGAAGTACTAAATGTCTTGGAAATACTCATATCACATGATCTATATTATTGGCTGTGATAATCTGTGTCTGTTCATATAGCACAGATACATTTTGACAATCAGTTTTATCTCATTAGATATAATGTGAGTTGAGTGAAAATGTTATCATGCATTACTATTTATTTCGAGAAGCAGTAAATCTGATGCCTAATAATCAGTAATATGTTATGATTGAAAATGATGCAGCATGTGCTATAGTTTTCCAGTTTTGCCACAGGATTTTGATATGCCAGTATTTTTGTTTTAGATTTTCAGTAAACAAAAGTCAGAAAGTACATTTTTAACTTTCTGTTAAATGATAAGTGAAGCTCATTTAGGATAAAGTTTATTTCAACCAGTTGTCTGTAAGGATTTCTTTGTGAACATGTCGTCAGTGCAATATGTTTGTATAATGAGCTTTGTATGAACAGACCATAGCGCACCACTTGCTGTTTAATAAACAGGTGCTTTTTGCGAGATAAAAAAATTAATGTAACATATTCATTGTACTGTAATGCATTCATTTCAAAAAAGTAAAATTAAAGTAAAATTGATTGTGTGTATAACTCTGGTATATTTATATATTTGTATACACATACATATATATATATATGGGCTTAATTTTAATGATCAGTTTACTTTATATCAGTGTACCATGAAAATCTGACTCCCCTAAAAGGCGACTCCCCAGTCAGAATTTTATTATGAAAAGTCGACTCCCCTAATGAAATTTTGACTCCCCCACAAAACTTCATATATCTTATTTTATTTTGGTATGACTTTTGAGTTGTACTATGCATGATGGAGGATACATTGCCACTTTTTGTTAGTTTGCAGGTGAAAATGCTTATGAGAAAATAAGAAAATTAAAAATGTGTATTTTATCACCCAATGACCCCCGTATGAAATGCTATTTATTTGATATTTTAAAAATTATCAATTTTCCCCAAAAGCTTCCCCCCAAACTTTCAAATACTAACAAAATATACATCACAATGCAAACTATGTGGAAAATAATGGAATGGTGACTAAATATAAAATAGGGCCTTTTCTTCATGCCAAATTCTATGGGTATGAAAATGAAGATTTTTTGTGATTATTTTTTTTTTCATTTTTCCACCCTATATTTTACCATCAAATTTTCAAATATTTTCATTGTATTTCCATAAAATAAACTAAAGGAAAGATGTTGAAATGATCACCAAATATCAAATAAATAGCTAAGAAATAGCTTTTTTATAGGGGAGTCTTTGGGTGGTAAAATACATATTTTTATTTTCCCTTGAGAATTTTCACTAACAAGAAGTGCCAATGTATCCTCCATTATGCATACTACAAGATAAAAGTCATATTCTCAAATAAAATAAGATAAAGTTTTGTGTGTGGGGGGGGGGTGTCAAAATTTCATGGGCGAGTTGGATTTTCATTACGAAATTTTGACTCTGGGAGTCAGATTTTCATGTTACACTGGTTCAAAGACTGCTAAACTAGTTTTCAGTATTTAGACATTTAATATAATCTAGCAGGCTTTCAACAATGTTTTTGATCAGAATACATAATATAAAAAATTCTCCATCTTTGGTTATTTGATTAGTCTAAAAGTAAATTTGAAAATTGAACCAGGCACAATGAATATACGAAAATGATTTATATTATTAAAATTTTGAATAAAAAGTGTAATAAAACTTTTATTTCAAATCAAATACTCATTTGTTAGTGTCACATTGTTTAACACTTTTCATGGAAGAAGTGCCAGTTTGAATGAAATCTTAAAAAATGCATCAAATCAATGATTCAGGCTTCTTCACTCTTTCTAAGAATCAAAGAAGTTTGGTAAATTTCTAAAAGTTTACTTTTAAAACTCCAACAGTTCTGATTTCAGACCAGTATTTCTGGAATGGATTTTCTGTTTGAAAAAAAATGTTTCAAATATAAAGTGCATACTGGCAAGATTTGAAATTGGAGTTCATAACATAAAAACACAATATCCAGCACACACACACATACGTGTATGAAATGACTAATTATCAGTTGTCAGAAGGTGGAATACATGTTGGCAAGCAAAAGGGTCAACCATCTCTACTTAATACAAGTAAAGAATGTCAAAATTATGCACAAATAGAAATGTAACAATCTGGATACTGTAGAAGTTCAAAGACTCACTATGGCAATGAAATGCATTTTTAAACTGATTAATATACAAAGAAATCTGTGATAACAATATAAACAGTGAAGAGCCATGGTTACAAAATGCTGAAAGGTGAGACAAAGAATAGAAAGATATTTGTCATATTCATTTACAGTTTTACAATCTGGGCAATATAAATGTATCTGCACAATGAAATCTAAAATGCATCTTTATACAATATAAATGCAACAATTGCTGAACAGCCACCCCTTTCAGTATTCTATACTGCAGATAACAAAAATGACAAAGGGGGCAGAAAAAAGTAATAATAACAACAACAGAACAAGTGTAATGAAAAAAGAACAAATGAAAAAGAATCAAAAAGCTCAAAATGTAATTAAGATGGTGGTAAATGCATATTCCTCCCATAACCAACTACAATAAAACAAAATTGTTTTTACATCTTCATGGGGAAAAAGTTTGAATAATACACAAGTACAAATCAAGGAGCAAGCTGCTCATCTTCCTCATCACTGAGAGAATTTCTCATTTTCTGAACTGAAACACCTCCTTTCTCACTCTTCCTAAGTGACACTGAACCTTCAGATTTCTTGAAGTTGTTTTGCAGATAGTATGACAACTCTTTAAAAGACTCAGCATATTCAACGATTGGATGTGGATCTTCTGGAATGGGTGGAAAGTCAAAATTCATCCATTTAAACTCATCTGATGATTCCTGTTTCTGTAGCTTTTGTTGCTTCTTATTGCTAACCTCCTGCACTGCATCATTCCCTGTGTCGTTCACCATACTGTTAATCTGTGCAGTGCTCTCAGCATCCTTATTCACTGTCTGTGGACTTTCACTGACTGATTCACCAGTCATTTTCTTGTTTACTTTGGCATATGGAGGCGTTTCTTTTGGAATGTCTTCATCAGTGGCTGGACTGGGGATTACTGGGTCTTCACAAGTAGCATACAGTTCTTCTTCTTCCTCCTCTTGTTTGTGTTGTTGACTAACTTCCTGCTTCTTCTCAGCAAGTTCCCCAATGGATTCATAAGCACCAACTATTTCATAAGCCCCAGCAGATAAATCTTCTCCATTACCCTTCTTCATCTTTGTCCTTGTGGATGATTCTTCCACTTGATAGTATTCACCCTCTGCAGACAACAATGCCGGGGCTGGACTAACCGGCGGGGCTGGACTGACCGGCCCGGGAGATTTTAAAGATTTTGTCCTCTGCTTTGGAACAGGTGGGGCAACACCTGGGGAATGTGAAGTGATGACAGGTGGACTTTTGGGCGTTTCTGTATTTCTGTCACTTGTAGCAGAAGAATTGTTACTGTCGTTAAATACTTCGTAGTCACTGGTGGCCGAATTAGGAACTGTTTCATAAGAATCTGGAGGTTGCTCATTCTCATCATCACTTATCTCGGAACTATAAAATCATAACAAAATATGTTATAGAACCAAATATGCATTGTATTAAAGATCAAACAGATATGCTGATGCTCTGATGCAACTCCTGCAATTCTTCATAACCTTTATTTGAAATGTCAGTGGGACTGTGTCATTTTCTCTCATTTATAAAAATTTCAAAAAAGTTACACATTCTATTCAGAAAATTATGAGATTGACTTAATAAGTAAAATGTTCGAAGTGCTTCATAAACAATCTATATCAGTATGTTATCTTGCTATTTTTGGAAAAGACTTTCAGAAATTTGCATATAAAGCCACCCAAAATGTGAGCTTCATATAGCAAGCCTAAAGCTTCTTTCTTTTTGTAAGTGTCACTCCCTGTACAGATTCGACTCAGTTGATCAATGAATAGTAACCACAAGTCAAGGCCTAGTAGCACCAGGTAACAACAAAAGACATGTAAAGCTGATGTACAAAATTTTCTCTAATCTAAGACCAATCAAAGATTTGGTTTTTTAGGCAAATTGTTAAACAGAAAAAGGGTTGCTGAACTTTTGAGCATCAGCATATACAGAATTCTCAGTATACTATATGGCTGCTCCAATTTCCTTTACTGAATGAAATGTAAAATTGTCGAAGTGTGTGACAGTGAAGTTTTTGGCTAAAAATTATACAATTTTAGCATAGAGTTTTACAATAAATCTACTTCTCATACATGGCCCAATATATCTAAAAACATTGCAGTTTACAAAAACTTGTGAACCAAATAAAAATACTTACAATGATGGTTGTGGCTCCAAATGAGCTTGACTAAGGCGTACACTGTTACGTCTTTCATACTGCATAGCTTGCTGAAGTTTTTTCACCCAAACATCACATGCCTTTGCTGTGTCTGCAGACTAGTGATTAAAACATAGTAATTAACTACTGGGTATGTTAGTAGAGATTTTAGATAAATAAATAAAGAAATTTAAATAACATATTATCTCTCACTTTTAAGTTAAAAAAGTCAAACACAGACTTCTTTGGTAGCTGTAGTTTTTCTGAACTGACTTTCAATTATATTATTCATGTTATTTTATTCTGATGTGTCTTTTGACATTCTATTGCATTTACAATTTAAATGTGAAATTTAAACCTTTTGGTTATAATTACAAATGAATCATCATCACTGATGATATGCACATAAACATGTTTACAAGGGCAAGACATACTGGCTATACAACACTCAGGCACAAGTTTTTAATACTATGTACAGTAGTGTAGATATCATGTATACAGCTGTTATTGTAAACAGAGCATCATTATACTTGTATACAGAACATTATGATATTGCTATAACATACCAGCAAGTGCATCCTGTTTTTTGTAACAATTTCAAAAGCATGCCCATGGTGTACTTGGAAGCACCTCCTCACAGACTGTGCTCTACACACATCAATAAGACCAGCATGTGCATCATTCTGTACAAGAATAAAATTAGTTCAAAATATATTTTAGATGTTCTTAAAGTCATTTAAGTCACAACATGTGCCAATGCACTCAATACCTCTTTATTCTTATTTCAAAAAGTTTTTTTACAGTTGAATGAAATTTTAGACATCTGCATCTCTCTTCAAAACATGGATATTTAAATACTAAAATCATTTTAGTTTCAATTTTTCAATGAATCTAACTAAAGTCTTCTGCAAGACAACTTCTAGAAAATATAGATCCTTATTACTTACCCTGTTTTGTGGATCTTTGTAATAGTGCAGTTTATCTCTCCTCAGAACAAACCAATACTTTTTCCAGGAAAATTTCTGTAAAAAAGTACTTGTTGCATTTTCATAGAATCGATATTAATCAATTGTATTCAACTTCCATGCTAGATAGCATAACTACCAATGCAAATAACAGAAAGTATGAGTTACCTTTTGATTTTAATGTGTGATATTAAAACCAATTATTAAAACTTTTAAAACTATATTGAAGAAATTCCACATGTACATTTTAACCTCTCTTTGTTAACAGCTCAGTTGACCTCTGACCAGCAGCCCTGGGCCCCGTAACTCGACCGAGTGCAAGTGTCTCGATTCCATAACTCGCCCATACTTGCCCCATATAAAACATTGTAGCCTCTATGTGATATCGCTATTCGCAATACACAATGCTTTTGAGTAACAGAGCCGTGTTTCATTTTAGCAACACGGCTGTTTCACAATCAGGGTGAACAATTAAATGTGGTTAATGTTACAAGTGTCTGATAAATTAGCAATATATGATTAGAGATTGCTGATAGACTGATATCAAAGACACTGTTCATAGGAGTAAAATAAAAAAAGAATTATGATAATTAGACTACAATTTACAAAAATATAGCCAATTATGTGTTCAAAAAGTACCTATTTTTAGCTGTTACGATGGGTCATTTGCAATTAAGGACATAAATATGATGCACTAGCTCTTTATGTCAATGATTTATGGTGAATATGATACTGGTATATAATTCCCACAACAAATGTCTTCTCTTCTAGCAGGTTCTTCCAAAGAAATGTTCTGAGAAAAAATTTATTTTAACCATTTTGCTGAAACAGGCTTTTGTACACATTTTACTTATTTTTGTTAATGCAATGAAAAACATATTTTGATAAGGCCAAATATTACTTTGAAATCACCTACGTGATGATAAGATGAATTTACCATGTTATGACTTAAACATAATAAAGGAGTTGTGCATATGTGACCATTATTAATAATGCTATGGTATTTATAATCATGAGCCCCTTGGTGTCTCCTAATTTTTGTAGTGTCCGTACCCTCCCCCCCCCCCCCCCCCCCCCCACATCTGTTTTATTTAGGAATCACAGGATATTCTGTCTGATTTTATTATTTTATGTATGTCCACACTGACATTTATTTTTCAGGAAAAAAATAGCACATTACCTCTTATTATGAAACAATATGCAAGAATTTGGTGCCAAATGTAGTGTCTGTACCCCTACTATAGTGTCCGAACCCCCAAGTTATACATTAACAATTGGATAACTGGCTAAAAAAAAATAATAATAATATCAGTAAAGATGCTACTCTTTGCATTCAAAATGAACAATATTGCTTCCAATATATTGCCAAATATAGCTAATTGCAAAATAAAAAATTGTATATGGATTACTATTCTATGGATTAATATATATGATATATTTTGAGAGGGTACAGACACTACCATACATGCATAATTAACAGAGGTATATTTATAATACTCTCAGTGGATGAAGTATCAAACATGGATGACAATGAACAAAAGCCAAAATAGGAAAAGAAAAGGGAAACCTGAAATTTTTACTGTCAGCAAAAATAATTTGAAAAAAAAAAAAAAACGTCAAAGAGCTAATAGTCATGCTGAAGCACGTAAGGAAGATGTTGAATGCACGTAACATAGCAGAGAAGCAAAAAAAAAAATGAAGAATCAACCAAGGCTGGCCCAGCAAGAAAGACTATAGAAGAGAGAAGAAATTAGGGCATACCGACAGAGAGTCAAGGAGAAGCAGAAACCCAACAATCCTGAAAACAGTAGAGCAAGAGGTGCAAATTAACTAGAGATGAAAAAGAACAGACTCGAAAAGCAAGAATAAAGACTGAAACAAAAATAAATAAATAAATAAATAAATAAATAAATAAATAAATAAATAAATAAATAAATAAATAAATAAATAAAAAGACCAAGCAACAGAAAGAAAAAGTTTAAAGTCTGGTGAATGAAAGTAAAACTGCATGACATACAACCAAGTGCCAGCATCCACTGAAAAAGGTGCTGTGGTGTTTCTCCAAAAAACATTTTGATTAATACATGTACTTGTATCTTTTTGGATAAAGTACTGTTGTTATATCTTTATATTGATATTTTTAGAATGTTGGCAAAAATAACTGGTAAACAATATGATATTTCAGTTAAAAAAGCATCAGTTACTTGAATGCGTAGTGTCTGTACCCCCAAATCATAGCCTAAGAGGCGGTCTGTTAATTTGAACGTAACACAAAAAATATTTAATATTGTGTTCTAAAAATGTTGGATGTCATAGTTAAGATGTTATTCTTTTTATCTGTTACAAAATTGAACAAATGCATCAAAGTTCATTTTTCTCTCAATGTGACCCCTATTTTGTACCCCTGATTGTGAAACAGCAGTTCTAACAGGTAACAATTAACGGTCCTTTCTGTTGTGGTCAAACCACGTGCTTAGTTTGCAATGCAATCGTAGTTGTTCTGTCCAGGGACATTTTTTTTCTTGCAGACAGAACATCTTTGGGGGAAGCCCCTGAGAAAATACAGGCGCTCTGCGCCGTTCATGCTTGTTTAGAGTTAAGAGTTAGAGGTGGATAGTGTAAGACGGAGCAGTTGGTCAAGCGAAAAAGCAGTTAGCTGTTACTGTGTGGGCTATCAGCCAGAGGGCAGAGCTCTTTTACCTGATACTTAGATGTGTTGAGTCGAAATAAAGATTATAAAAAAGAACCCTGTTTTGTTCGTGGCAGCAAATTTAGTTTTAAAAGAAAAAGTACCTTATAGGTTACAATATGCATAAGTTACTGCTGTTGAGTGTTGTACTAGCATATTATACGTAGCACAAGCAGAGCTTCATAATCAATAACAATAACATGAAAACTATGAAATCTCTCACCAATTTCCCCTGTTTTTCTAAATAACCTTCTTCGTGTAGATCATCACCAAATTCCATCTTTTTTTCGAGACTGAATCGACCACTCGAGTGACTATTAACCCTGGAAATAACACTTCCGTGTTGCTTTACTTCCGCAATCTATTTCTTGTTTCTTTTTAATAGATGGCGGGTATAACAAGAGGCTCTTTCAGATATTTTGATAAGGAGAGACAAGCCCCATTCAGTGTGCAAGTTTAATGATCTCAAACATAGCGTCTTTCTCAAAAACAAATACTCATTCACTACACGTATATATAGACTAAGAGTTTCTTGGCAAAAGCGTTTGCGCAGAGCTTTCGATTAATAGTATTACCACAGAAAATTGTGCTAGAGAAGATAGCCTAGGCGCGTATGTATTTCCAAGGATTATGTCACATCTTGATTGTGTTTATTTCCAAGTGGTCAGGTAATACCTTCCACTTGGTTGTATCCATTTGCATAAATATCATGTAGGAGTAAGCTCCTGTATTTATTTATCATCCCATGCCCTTAATTATTTCTTTTTTTTTTTTTATTAAATTTAATCTACATATGTTTAAATTGAAATATAGCCTACTTATAGAGGTGACCTTATCCTGAGGTTTTTATAAACGATACAGCATGTATAAACTCTGGAATTACCAGAAGAGAAACACGCAGAGAAATTGTGTTATCTGAGTCGCGTAATTTCGATAAACTTCAACGTGAAGATCAAAAAGGTGTTATCTGATAGGCCCGAAGTGTGGTGGATGTTTGAGGAAATTTTTATGTTCTGTAATGGCGTTGTTTTGATGGATTTCACCAAACTTCCCCGCCAGTTTTCTCTGAGCAACACGCACTACGTGATTTTGGATTTTGGGTAGACTTAAGATTATTGCATTTGAGGACTCGCCTGTTTCACTACTTAGATGAAAGGCAATATCTAATGGATCAACTGAGATCGTCATCCCGGGGAGTAAAGCAACACTGGCTTTTGTATAACATAAATTGAAAATAGACACCCTTCTGTGTGGACAGTAAGCTTGAATTCTATTTTATTACACCACTGAAGGACGCGACATGCAGGCTGTCATTACAACAGCTTCACTTTTCTTCACTGCGTTGGGTTTGGCTACGGGATTCCACGGAAAAAGAAACTTTTTTGTCGTAGCCGTCGCCTCCCAAGAAATACTTTATGGAAAGCAGGGTATACTAAATGTAACGTACAGTAACTTATTTATAGATCTCAACATGACAGTAGTACTCACGAAGAAAGATGTCATAAAAGTAAGTGCCGAAAGTATCAGCCTCGGCCAAACGGGACAAATAGCTGGCCTATATAACAACAGCAACGAAACAATTTCAGCAACACTGAAATTGTACCGCAGAAGTTTTGATCTTTCTTTTACGGCAACTGAAATTGGAAGAACATTACTAAAATTGCGTTTTACAACAGTAAACGGGAGTAAGGTTCACCCATTCGTATCACCCTCGGATTGCAACATCACAGTTGTGAGAGAGAGGACGCTTGTTCAAGACATTTTGTTTTGGATACAAAAAGCTTTGCTGGCGTTGCTCACGTTTCTGATGGGTTGCATTGTCCAGTGGGACTGTGTGAAAGAACTACTTCGCAGACCTATTGATATTGGCATTGGAGTTTTTTGCCAATGCGTCTACATGCCAGTGGTAAGCGAGCTTTTGTTTATCTTTAATGAATACGTTTCCTTAAGCTTGTTTTCGACGAGGGGCGCTACACTGTAAAACGCTACTGCATAGGAGAATCATGGCAATATAAGCCGTACCAAAATGCTTCGTGATCAACTTTCAAGTAAAATATAAAGATGTAACAATTTTGTGTCATAGGAATGTTAAATCACATTTTTATTGCAAAATTTTCTGCTTAAAAATTTCAATATCAAAGGTTTTACAGTAGTGGTGTCTTATTTTCCCAATAAGAACATGAAATGGTATTGAAACCAAACTATGAGACGTGATGCATTATATATTTGGTACTGCGATTCGTGTTTTGCAGTTTGCTTTCGCCTTTATGAATGTGTTCCTGCTGCCCCTTGACTGGAGCCAAGGCCTACTTCTTTATGGCCTGTCCCCTGGGGGCGTTCTAGTTAACGTGGCCAGTTTGCTTCAAGACACGATTGTGGAGCTCAGTGTCATTTTGATTATCATCAATACGCTGTTGACGTTTGGTAAGATCAAAGATGCCAGTTTTCCTGCTCACGAGAAACCTGACTAATATCAATCCATTTTCTAAGAAGTCTTTTTAATCAAAATATATTCAAGACACATTCATGTATTCTTTTTGTCATTATTTGCGAAATTAGTTCATATTCTTATATTAGAATTGAAAAGATGTGCAGATAAAAAATCTTCATTAATTCTATAGTAATAAATGTTAAATAATCCAAAAACATTTCATAAATATGAATGACAATTCTCTTCCAGGCACACTGCCATTGTTGGTGTTTATATTCAAAGACTACCTTGGAGGCGACATCACGTACGCCAACCTCTCCTTTACTTTCTTGCTGCTACCCTTGGTGCTAGTTACCATTCCTTTAGTCCTAGGGGGACTCTTACAGCATGGACGTCCAGCGGTACGGCAAAGGGTTCTAAAAGCACTTAACCCCATAAGTTTGACCGTCTGTGTGATAATAATAGGATTCCAAGTTTATGACAATTTGTACATTTTCCGTTTTCTGAGTTGGAAATTATTTGGATGTGCTGTATTGATGTTGGTAAGCGGTGCGCTGGCAGGCGGGCTGACGGGGTGGGTGTGTCAAAGAAAATTCTTACAGGTTAAAACGGTCGCTATTGCGACTGCTATGCAGGACGGTGCTCTCGCCAAAGCGCTCCTAGGTGGGTCTCTGCCTCAGCCCGATGCAGATTTGGCAGCGGTTATTCCCGCATTTGCTTCACTGATTACTTTAGTGATAATGCTGGTAGCTTACGTCGTACATGTTCTTTTGATAAAATACCGACCTTACTACTTGCTTCATGATTTAAACAGAGCAAGAGCGTCGGCCTATAAACTATCGACAGATGGATCCGAGGTGCAAGAAATGTTGGGCTCGGGTGATATAATTCTCCAGGAACAACCTCTTGAGAGAAACAACAGTAAACAAACTAACAAAATCCCAATTGACAATGAAGGTAAACGTCTGGAAAAGATAGTTAATATCAAAGCGGAAAAGATCAACAACACGGAAATCGAAGTGGACAAGATCCAAAATTGTCTCCGCACAGGGAGTGAGAAGTCGAAAAATGGAGACGGAAAATCAGTTAATTTTATCGAGGATAGGCACGAAAGTTTCAGTAAAAGACAAAACACTGAAGAAGCTCACAAAAGGCCCCCAGGAAAAGGTGACCCTGATGAAGGATATACCCCCGAAGTGACTGCAAAAGATTGTGAAACAAATCATGAAAGGGGTATGGTCGATAAAGAACAACTACCAACCATCGAAATAATAGTCAGGGACACCGATTTAAGTATTTCAAATCTACCAGACATTTTGGCCTCACAAGAAAAGGGGTCGTTTAATCTTGATAACGATGTTAATACAACGCACGGAGTGAATTTTCCTTTGGGTTTTAATAATGAACCAACTGAAAAAAGTAACTTAAATCAGGAGTCGGACAGTGAAACGCAGTCCAGCACAAGCATGGGATGCACCGTGCTTAGAGAGCCTATTCTAACAGACGACCAAACTGTAGGTATGGGCTGTGGGGACATCCAGTCAGAGACAAACAGACACAACGAAGATAAAGACATCACAACAAACAGTCCTGTTCACCAAAGAACTCAATCCGTCGAGCTACAACGTTTAGGTGAACAATCAGAGTGCACTGTAAGTTTAGGAGGAGCAGAACCCGAATGTAATACCTACTTGTAAGTAATAAGAAACAATGCCGAGGGGTGGATGGATTACAGGTAAAGGACATGACAGGATTTTCTTAGGTGCGGCAAATCACTTTTTTAGGGACAAAAACATATGCTGGTAATGATAGCGCATACGACGGATAGAGCCGCACGTCGTATTTCTCCCACATTTAAATAGCGATGCGATTTTCAATTTTTCTCTACTTGTAAGGAGTTTGCACAGAATTATTAGAAAATGAAAGCACAAAACTAAAGAGGAAAACTAAGTCAGGAAATATTTTTAAATACAACATATCACAAGAAATTGCTTTATTTTATTTCTTTTTTCAGCAAGTTTTTTCTTATTTATCTTCCTTAGCTTATCTCATGATCACCACATGTGATCCTCATATTTACAGCAAATATTTCCACCAAACGCGTGTGGTAACCCAGTACCCACAACGAGTGATGTTGAGGCATATATACACATGTAGTTCTGATGGCCTGTACAAAAATAAGGTCAAAGTGTACAAGTATACAGATGTACAATACTAAAAACCAAGAATTGATCAATTGCATCACTATGCTACGTCTCAATGATTTTTTCTCATCAATATGAAAATTCTTCAACTCCAAATACTGTGAATTATTATCCACAGGAGCAAAGACTTGCAGACAGCAATGGTTTCTCTTCTAGGAAAAAACCCACATGACAACGTAGAGCTGTTATTCCCATACTTCTCACAATGTCAATATTTATGTCAGAATTATTGGCTTTGTGGAAATTATGTATTCAATGCTTTCCTGTTATTTAAAAATGCATCCGTGTGTCAGGACACAAGTAAGATGCTGTGCTACAAAATTAACTGAGATTGACAAAACTGTAGTTATCCTATAACTGTGTTTTCTGAGTCCTTGTTCCCAACACACCATTGTCATAGGTGGACCTTGCTGTTATCAGTTTACACATTTTAGGACAACAGTAAAGGAGATATCATTATTATTATTAAGTTGGAGATCATCAGTTTAAATCCCTGTCTTCAAGGTACCGGTATTCAAACGTAAACCCTTCCTTCTTCCTTTGGCCCCATTTTTCATAATCAAAGTAAATGTATGTGCCCTGAAAGGAGAACAAAGCTTGTGAGTATGCATGTGGGAAGATATTTTTCAATTAAATCATTTAAGATTTTATTCAATGTTTATTTCACTACAATCTAATGTGAAAATTAAAGTTTGGTACCAATATGGTGGACCTAGACAAAATCCAGTATAGTTGTTGGTGTGAAAAACGGGGACCATTTACCGTGTCATTTGGAGAAAATGAAGGTTTAAAAATGCACCATTCTCTTGTTATTATTTCAATTAGTTCAGACAAATCCTTCATTACCACACAGAACCAAAAAAGAAAGGGGAAAAATCCTGTAATGGGTATGGATAATTAAATTTGGCAATGAAACTGAACAGATAATATAAAAATAATTGTACCTGCTCAAATTCATCAGTGATAGTTTTGGGTTCCTCGTGTCGCTGGAACCACATCATGTACTTTGTATGGAACCTCCAGGATTGCTTTTTCAATGCCTTGGCAGCTAAGTACTGTGCTTTGGTGCCCTGGCAAAAACAAACAAATCAAAGTAAAATTAATTAATTAACTTCAAACTAAAAATTGCGAGGGAAATTATTAAATCCACTTACATAAATAATAATGCCTTAGCTGAAGTTATGTTATTAGGCTATTCACGAAAAATCTTAGAATTAAATAATATGTTTACAAGCCTTTTTACAGATGTATTTTGGTAAATGTTAATCTGAATAAAAATAATAATGATAATAATGCAGTAAGTGAACATAAAACAGTCCTTACCTCCATGTAATAGAAGATGAAAAAGAGTGTCTCAGTGGAAAGCCTTTGGAAGAACTCCACGGTGTCTGAGTGTGGGGGTGGGGTCTGGGGGTAGTGTGTAGGGGTCGGACATGGGTTCCTTGGGAGATAATGCCTGGAAAACAGATATTTCATTAGATAAACAGGTACTCAACAAAACACCATTTTTATCTATATCACCAGCTTCTCAGTGAAATTCTTATACAACTTCAGAATCATTTTAATATATTATTATTTTAATATATTATTATTTACAGAAAGAGAACAAACAACAATCCTATCTTATACATCGTTTTTTTTTTTTTTGTTTTTTTTTTAATTTTTACATAGCATTTTTCACATTATCAGATGTCAGTAGCATCACTTTCAATCTAATATCATACTATGCATTACCTTTGTCTCTCAGAATCTGAGGGGTGTGGCAGGTGATGAAATCCAGCCTCTAGCATTGCGAGCTGATATAAATGTTCTTTTTGAAGGGGCTGAGGCCCTAAAGGCGCCACTCCTAATAATGGGTTCAGATGAATAGTTGTCGTTGAAGAAGGCTGTATCTGGGGTTGCTGCTGCGGTAGCTGTGTCTGTTGTTGTTGTTGCTGCTGCTGCTGTTGTTGTTGTTGTTGCTGCTGCTGATGCTGCAGTAGGGAATCTTGTGGTGATGGGGCTGTCGGGGCTGGTGGTGGCTGGTGTAAGCTACTGCTCTCTGTCACTGATACAGATCAGAGTACAATAAATATTTTCTGCAGTATGAAATGTTTACTCTTTGTTGGTGTAGAGTACAAGAATGAAACAAAGTGTTTCTTAAATCTTACAAATAATGCAAAAATGTAAAAATTTTATGAATGCCTTCAAACAATGGGCATCCAGGACAACTTTGCATTCAACCTTTGAATCTGCTGCAAAAAATGGGTAAAATTTCTATACTTCTTAACACCTCATCTGATAAAATAAAATAAAAATTCGGAATAAAAATGGTTCCATGAATTTAATCTTACATTATATTTATGTGGTGGTTTCATAACAAATCTACATTCAAGTCTCTTACAGTCACATACACTTCATTTCCCTCACAATTCCAAGATTCAGCACAAGAAGTTGCACTGAATGCCAATTTTTCTTCCAGTATCACTAATCATTCACCAAATACGCCCCCACACACACGCGCACACATCTGCATTCAGTTCCTGTTTACCTGAGCTAGGCTGTGATGTGACTGTCTGCGATACTGGTAATCCTGCACTGACCACTGCCTGCTGCGCCATGGATTTTAATGAGGACAAGGCATCATACTGAAATAAAGAATAAGCTTAATGAATATGAAACTATGTTAATAACAAAGTCCTTAAGATCAAAACAGGAACTAACTATCACTTTGCATCCAAGAAAAGAGAGCAAAATAATGATTACCAATGCTACCTGCCACATCGACCTTTTGGTCAGGATGCAAAGCAAACAATGAACATAAGAAAAGAAACCACCGGATAGATTGCACAGAAGGCAAATGCCATGGCCATATAGTTGCAATAACATACATCTAAGTTTTGGGCAGACCAGGTGCCAATTTAGGCATCTTTCATCATAGAATGCATATTTATAAAATTCAGTAATCTGTGCATCATGCTTGGATATAAGTGATATCAAGAATCTATGCTAGGAAAAATATCTGTCATGATGATGATATTTCCAACCTATTGTTATAGTTCCTACAACTAGCCTCATTAGGCTGAGGTGCATGAAAAACATGTACATACCAGAATTGTGGCAAACTGTTGCAGAGCTATTAAAATCACGCTTGAAGATAAACACATTATCATATCACAGACTAAATATGAAAGAAGCTTGGCTTGCTCTCTGCTTTTAACTTGGCAATCCCAATAATTATCAAATCACCCAAGGTTGTGTATAACATATTCATTATTATTATTATTATTTTTTTTTTTTGTGAATAATTTCAATGGGGATTTTTTGGGGTAAGGGTTAAAAGTTGCAGTTTGAGTTAAAATGCCATTGTTATGTCAGAACAACAAATTTACATATATCTCACTGTTTAATCCATTGTTTAATCCAATCACCTTCCACCCCAAACCCAAAAACACATACACAGACAATGATTTAATTTGTTTGTATATGTTTGAAAACAGTAGCTGACTGGGAGTTCATTTCCTGAACCAGGCAGAGAGTTCTGTGATACCATACCCTTCCCCCATTTAACCCTGTCCTAAAAGTTTTGTTGGTCCTACCAATAGAGCTATCAGGATGTTCTATGGTTCTTATAGTTGATTCACCACACACTACTAATACTTTTAACTTTTTTAAGGCCAAGAATAGTAGTGGTATAATTCTCCAAAACAAAATGATAAATCAGCCTGACTTCCAAAAAGAGAGAGGCATAAGTCAACCACAAAAACTCTAACAGGTACATTTAGTAAAAAAACGGCAGATCAGAGCATGCCTCTTAGGGCTCAATGGTTCTAATTACTAAACAGGAAAAAATACACTAGCACTAGTTCAACAAATTCACTTAATCTGTAGTGTACCTTAGGTAAAGCACCATTAGCACTCATTGGCCCATTCATCATCTCTGGCTTGATACTACTGCTATTGCTGGAGCCACTGCCTGGCAATGAGTTGGCTAAGTGGCCAGAGTTGAACAAATTCATAGATGCTGTGACAGGTGATGGGGCTGGAGGTATAAGAGGACTTTCCATAGAACTACTACTGAGTGAGACAGGCGGGTGAGAAGATGAAGCTGGCGCTATGCTATTCGGTAAGATGTTGTTCATGTTTGCTATGCTGGTGGCCACCTGCTGCTGTGGATGATCCATAGAGTTGCCATTAGGTTTCCCATCTGAAAGAATTACATGATCAAGAATAATGAGGCTCAAAAATGAGGAATAAGATATCTTATATTTAAATGGTGTATTGAAAGGGTAGCCTTTTCATTGTGATAAAATTTGGTTAAAAGGCTGAACAAAATGTTTTTAATCTTTCCAAAATTCTTTGGATTGTTCATTACACATACACATGGCATAAAATCTCCAAAATGTATCAAACATGCACATCATAAGACCAACTTTTATCTGTGCATTGCAATAAGGCTCTTACCAGGCAACTGATTCATCTGGTTGAAAATGTAACTGGACTGTCCATGTATCTGCAAATTCCCCTGTGTCATGTGAGGCATAGCACTGCTTGGTCTCTGTGGTAAGGGCATACCTGAAGTAAAATTGGTCAAAACATCTGTCATTAGTAAAATCCAAATAGAGAGAGTCTCTGGTAATAAGTTTCCGATTATTACTGTACAAGGAGGCAAAATATGTTCACAATGAAACAAAATAACCAGTGAAGGCTCAATTTACCATAAATAAATGCTAGGTATGAAATGACCCAAGCATCCAAAAATAAAGTTATATTGTGGTAAGGACAGGTATAATGTGTTTCAGTTTTTAACTTAACTATATAAACATCTACCTGGCATAGAGTTTTGTTGTGAATTTGCAGCTGCATTGAATAGTGGCCCAGAGTTGGGTGTGGACGAAACTGTATGATTCATGCTTGCACTTCCATGATGCACTCCTTCTGTGGGACTGGAATAGAAGCATGAAGGTGAAAAAACTGAAATATTTTTTCATATTGCACTTAAATTCAAAGTGCCTGAAAATTGGAAATGCTTTTTCAAAACTTTTTAATCTTTTGGGTTGTCATCACACTGAAATAAAGAATATAATAAATATATATAAACATATAAATAGAATATTAAAACAATTCAGATTGTTTAGTGTTATTTATTCATTTTTAAGCATAAAGCAGCTCCTAGATCAGATACTTATCTCATTAAGTAGAGCAACATCTTAATAATAAGTTAGACAACTTACCTTGTTGGAGGTTGCTTTGTGGGTGTGATCAATAACCTGTTATTTGGCGTTGTAGGAGGATTGCTATTTATTATTACCCGCTGGTTGCTCAAGTTCTGGAAGAAAATTTTATAGGAGGATTTAAGGCAAAATCAAATTTGTTATTTCTTCAAATATCAAGCTAACAACGTTTGTCTTTGTACCAGTAAAAAGAGTAATAAAAACACAATAATAATAATAATAATAATAAAAGTCAAATAAGAAAATTAAAAAAAAAAACAACAAATAATATAATGTAACTCCAATCCTTCATGTCGTTTCAGTTACCTCCTCTGTCTGTGATTTGTGCCTCTTTCTATCATCTTCTGCCTTGTCCACCTTGGAATGATTTGACAAGCTTGGACTAGGTGACGGAGAACTGGAGTTTGTAGATGTTGGGGTCCCTGCTGTGATGTTACTTAGGGCATCATCTTCACTTGGCGATGTTGCTAATACTTGCTGTCCAGCTGAAATTGAAAGTCAAAATATGTCAATATTATCGACTGCCTCACTCCCCCATACATGAAATTGAGGAATTTTAAATCAACTAAAGCTGTGCAAATTAAAAATAAGACAGCAAGACTGGCCTATATACAGACATTAAATAAGAAAATAAAAATTTCCATATTATTGAGGCTTTGCAAACTTTTTTTTTCACTTTTATTTCACATGGATTTTTTCATGAAATCTCTGCAATTTTCATTTTACATTTACTATTTCACATGGATTTTTTCATGAACTCTCTGCCATTTTCACTTTCCATTTACATAAGTTAATGTATGTACACACTAAACCGAAGATAAGCTAACTAGTACTTATCTACACTGAATTTTGAAATAGAAAACAATATTTTTTTCATCTGCTCACATTCTCTAAACTAATTTGCTGGTGTTGCTTTACACTCTGTTTTATAGGTAACTATCCCTATGAACTTATGAACATTCTACTATTTGACAAGATGAGATAAGCATTTATACTGTTCCTTCCACTCACCTAAGTCATCAAGATCTAGATCATCATAAATAAATTCATTTTCTTCAAAGTCTGGCTCTTGGTTAGTGTTTATATAATATTCCACATCTTCCCTTATAGCTTTTATCTGTAATTATTTGTAAAAATCAGAGTTACCAAATCATACAAGTAAAAGTAATGAAAATATAAAAATATAGCAAAAGGAATGCAATATTAAGTCATTTCAAATTACTGAATTAAATATTTTAAAAACACTTATTGCCATCTCCATATGTGTATTCTATTTATAATTCTAATAAACTAATAAATGTGTTTAAAAAAATTTATTGAATCACACCAGACAATGCAACATTTTTCCACCTTCACTCAACACACATATACCTGATCAAGTTCTAAGGCATCATTGTCCAACATCCTCATAATTGTCTCCAAGCTTTGCACATGTGATCTGTGTTTTTCTAACCACATTTTTAGTTCTTCTAATTTTTCCCCTCTCTGTAACAACATAAAGACTAAAGCATAATTTGAATTCATGGGTAAGTGCAAACACTTAAAAACATTACAGATTTACAGCTCTTTAACTTAAAGACTGTATTTACCCTATCCTTCTTCATGTAAAGGGACCATATACAACATTGCTGCATTCATTGTGTCTCACTTCATACTAATACACAATGTTTGAGTAAGGGCTAATGATTCTAAACTTTAAAAAGGATACAATATGCCTTCAGACAGACTTAAAAGAAAACATACTACCATAACAAGTCCCATGAATCTTTCCTTCAGAAGATTCAAGACACCACAATTAAATTCAGGAAATCATTCAAACTGGCCAGTATACTCACATCCCTGTCAATGCCTTTCTTCTTTTTTGAACCAGCTTGAATAGATTCTGTTTCACATTCAAACTGATCTATTTGAATATTTAAATTTTCTAGCGCCACCTGCAATGAGAGAAGAAAACAAATAATTCAAGTTTTGTCATCAGTATTCTAGACATGTTGATGTGCCAATCCTGTCCAAAACCATTACAATAACGGAATATGATTACTTGCAATCCTTATATGGGAAATTAAGCTCAATATCATAATAATAATAATAATAAATATTTTATAATGACCTGTATCCACTGCACCACCTCATCTTTTTCTTTCTGAGCAGGATCTAGTTTGGCAGCAGCACCAAGGCCTTCTTTTGAGTATGCTTTGGTTTTTGTTTCTCGTTCTACTACCTTAAACCTTTCCATTTGCTGAAAATACATTAACAGTCAATTGAAGTTGAAATATAATTGCTCAACTTCTATAAAAGAAAGATTGGGTACAAAGAAGATGAATAACATGAAAGAAGTACAATTGGAATGCATTATGTAAATAAAAAAAATATTTAGTACAACCAATAAAACATGAAAACTTACTGTTTCAATGAGCTTTCTGTTTTCTTGCAAAGACCTTTTGTCTTTGATGTCGTTTGATGCAAGCCATGTTTTGATTTGGTCTCGCAACCGCTGAAAGTAGAAGCAAATTGACCCTCACAAAAAACCCACTTTAACATAATAATTACAAGAAATCTGTTCATTGAACATGCAAGCATCAACCTTAAACTGTTCTTTTGACAATAATAAAATCATCCTTATTATATACTTTTGCAGATCTACTAACAGTTCTTATGTCATGCAAACACTATGCAAGCCAAGTACAAGCAGTTCCATTCTTAAAGTCAGGCAACCTTATTTAATATATTACGTACCATAATAAGCACAACTTATTCAAACCTTACAACAAAATAATGAAGACTTGAGTTATAAAAGGGACGTTATAAATAGGTATTTGCATATAATCAGACCAATTTTATCCAAAGCAAGGAAAAAGCCAATGATTATCTCATTCCCTATATCCACAATGATCTTTTTTTTTTTTTTTTTACATTTTTATACTAGTATACAGCCATTAAGGACTATCAAAATCAAAAAAATTTTAGGAAGATTTCCTAAATATATTGGGCATTTAACAATCACCTCTCCAATTAAGGACCATGTAAAACACTGTTACCCAACTTAATGCTGGCACACTAGAATCATCAATCTATGCAATTGAAAACTCTCAATATCAGCAGTTTGAACTAGCTTTGTTCTTACCTGTAATTTTTTGATCTCCTTCTTGAGATCTGCTTCATACTTTTCTTTTTGGTTTGTATTTGTTGCATTTTGAACCTGCATGGTGAAAATTATAATAATAAAATAGATGAATATATTTTACGAGCTTTAATGCTTAATATAGATTTTAAATCACAATTCATAACATTAAAGGAAATTCTCACAGACACCAACCCACATACCCACCTTTTGCCAAATATCTTCAAATGTTTCTACACCTTCTTGAACTTTTTTTAAGCACCTGTCAATCTCCGCTGAAATGGGGAAAAAATCAAGCTCACCATACCATTTCAATTAACTAAAAAGAAAACTTGCAGATTTTAAAACAGAAACCCAATGTAAGCGCTGCAAACCTTAATTACAAGGAGCGATCACTTGCTGTAGTTCCTATGAGAGCCTGACATGTTTTCTGTCACCTATACCAATAGCCCACTTATATAGCACATAACAATAAATACATTGATTAATCAGATTCTGGCAAGCTCTTAACCAGTCTTGAAAACAGCTTCGAGGAGGGATGATTACTTCCATCTGAATCAAATCTATTTTTATGTACGTACAAAAAGATCAAAAGATACACAAGTGTTTTATATTGCACTAATAAGGTGAATTTATACCAAACTTGATGTGTATCAAAGAACTTTCCATCTGTGATTACATGGGTTTAGCAGTTTTTAAGGTTTGACTCTTGGTTAAGTACAGTGAAGATATTACAGGATCATTTTTTTTTAATAACTTGAAAGATTGTAAGTTGGTAAACATTACTATTTTGGTTGAATTGATTAGACTTTAAAACTTAATATATTTCTCAAATATATAAAATTCTATATATATTTGAAAAAGTAGCATGAAGGACCTAGCTGAGCAACCCCCCCCCCAAAAAAAAATATATAAATAAATGAAGTAAAAAATATTTAAATAAAACTTATAATAACTATTAAATTCTAAAGTAAAATTTAAATTTACAAAATGTATGGATAATAAACTTATTTAACATAAATATCCAACACACAAAATGGTGTTACTATTTATAAAATTCACAGATGAATATCTTAGTGTTTAATAACAAAGGATTGGAAGTACTGATTTTAGCAAACCCATCTACATTCTTTACTTCAAAGTGTGTCCATTTCAAAATGAAAGAAAAAATTACAACAGTTCTCGATACATAAGAACAAACGTCTTCCTTATCAACAGTCTTAAAAATAGCCATATAAGGGCACTGTACAACAAACCAATAATAAAATGTAAAACACCCAATCCTCCTTGCTGCTTTAAATAATTACAAAATGTGCAGTAGCAACACTATTTTAAATTAAATGTGACTGTTTGCAAGTGATCAAATGTTTAGTTTCCCCAATAAGGACAAATTATGTAAAGAGAACATGGGAATCCCCTTTGCTATCTTTAGTACACAGCACAAGTAACAAATAACACACAGGTACTGCAAAGAGTAATCTGCATAAAAATGACCACTCATAAGGATATGTCTATTTACCAAATGTATAATATATTCACATTCATAAAAACTAGGTGAAATGATTCCACTCCATCATTCCTGGCAGGATGTCGCGATTTTTTCTGGACAAGTGTCAAACAGGACAGATGTCACTGCCATTGAAATTACCTTTGCCAAAATACTATTGTTTGGGTGTGTTTCTAGTAAACAACATCGAAACATTGTCAAATACGAATCGAACAAATAACAGGAGCAGCAAGGGTGCTGTTCGGAATACACACTCATCAGCAGTTCATAATCTCATGCACAAAAATGAAACCCACCAAAAAACTGGGTCACACCATATTAAGGAATCAAATTCCTCACCTTGTAACTTCCTCCTATCTGCCATTCCTACGAGTGCAAGGAGACACACGTCTGAACCATGCTATGAATGCACTTGGGAGGCTATAACTGTATACACAAGTTGTATACTCGTACGAAAATTTTCCAACTCTGTACTATCTTTGTTTCAAACAAGATGGCTGCCTTTTCTGAGACTGAATTGCGCATGTGCTAAGAGATCTGTTCTCCATACATCTTTCTAGGTCAAATTATCGTTAAAATAATTGAATTTCAGGAATAGTTTCAAGCGTTATCAATTATCAAAGCACAACCGTGTGTTTCTTATTTTTTAATGGAATAACTAGTCTAAGCTCTCCGAAAATAGTGAAATAGAAGTTCTAATGTATGGGAAAATTCAATGAAGTGCGGAATTATGGGATACTTGGTCTCAGTACGCAGGTCATAAACTTCAATGTTTGTCGTTCAAATCCTTCTACAGTATCTGTATTCCTGGATTTATTACCAAAGTAAGGAGTATCCACAGATTATAAGAGTCTTAAAATGTTATGAATAGGGTAAGTGTCTCAATTAGCATTAGAGATAATGTTGTAGTGAAATACTTAACCTGACAATCACCTGCTTTTTAAACAAATGCCTGGAAAGAGATGAGAACCTGAAACTTGCATTCTTGCTTTTTCAATATTTTGCATATTTTGCCCTCTTCATATCACTGACCTTGTCCAGAAAAGCTAAGACAACAAGGCAAATGCATTTGGTAGCCCCTTTGCTAAGAGTATTGCAAAATGAATAATTTGCTTTTATGAAGGCTATTTTAGAATTTCAAACGTTGTCAAAGTCAAAATGGAATGAACTAATTTTTTTCAAAATTCCATAATATCTTGATTTAATCATCCCATTTGTGGCATATTCCATTGATATTCCTTACCATTTCACCCATAACAATGATATCTTACCCCAGCTTCTTGATTTTCCTCAGGATGTGACCTTTTGCTATGACATCTAAAAAGTATTCAGATGATCTTGATCTGAGCTTGACTGGGTCTCAGATTTCTGCCCTCTCCTCTAGCCGAAGACCATCATCTGCTTTGGGTGGAAAAAGACCCTGCTCAGCTTCTGGTGCAAGGGAGAAAACCTCAGCAGTAAGTGTATTTATTACATTTTTTTGTAAAAGTATAGAGATGCTTTTTTTTTTTACTCAGAAATATATCTAATATTAAATCAGTCTGCGACGTTAAGCACTAGCCCGAGGCAATTGCCCACCTAAAGTGGCACCGGGCTAGTAAAAAAGTTGAAATTTTATAAAACACTAGCCCGAACGGGCTAGTTGTAATTTTGAACCTATTTAACACTTAGTAAGATTTCAAAAATATAAGTCGCCAGTCTGTAGTTATTTGTAGCAGCAGTCTGTCTGATCAGCGTGTTGGCATCTTTTTATTTGACTAGTTTGTTGTCATGACTACAAATTGCTGTCAATCAAGAAACTGGATCAGTCCAGAATTCCTTGGTACTAGCAACAGGTTCTTTGTCAAAACAACACTGTCTCCGTAAGTGTAATGTATGCGTTATCTCATAGAACATTTGGGTTAGGACCACCTAGCAGACTGAGGGGTGGAGTATTCTATTTCCTTTTTTGTTTATATTTTTTATTTATAATTTTAATATCCATAAGTAAATACATTTTCCTTTGCTTATTGCCTTTTAAAAACAATAAGACCCTGGCAGTTACATAAATACCCTATGAGCTATTCTATGTGGGATAGTTCAGTTTATGCCATGGCTACCCCTCCATGCTTTGTCCTGGTAATGAATTGAAAAGTTGTTTTTACAAATATATAACCAAAAGAATTGTAACCCAAAAAATTATAAGACGGTTTGTTTAATGACCCTTACATCACCTATGTATTTTAAATTAGAAGTGGCATTATACCGATGTAATTTGGAAATAAATTGTCAGAAAAGAGCCATTGTCAATAAAAAGAAAAGTCCTGAATAAACAAAAAAGTTTCTTATAAAAAATGGAAAAAAGGTATTATAAAAATATGAAAAGTAAGGGTAACTATATTCAGCATTACAAATAAAAAAAAATTTTTTTCAATATTAAAAGAATTAAATATATTTTTACTTAATTTTACCACCCCATCAACTGGAAATTAACCTGATTGACTTTGTTATTCACTTGCTCTACTTCTATAATAAGGTTTATAAGAAAGTATAGTATAGTACCACAACTCTTAACAATATCTGCTTAAACTTTTTAAATGAATTATTGAAATTGGGCTAGTGTTTTTTGGTTCGACTAGTAAAGTTTGAGAGTCTGCTAGCCCAAAGGGCTAGTAGTCTAAAAAGTTTTTGGCACAGACTGTTATTTGCAAGATTATCAGAAATGTGTGGAAATTACACATACTTTTACCATTGTCAGAGTTTAGCTAATGGATTGGGCAGCAGTGGAAGCAGTTTGTCTGGAGGGGCCAAGAAGAAACATGCAAGAGGTAAAGCCAGGAATTATTATTATTATTATTATTGTTTCTTAGAAATATTAATATTAATGTTAATTATGCAATATGATCTGTTATCTTTGAAAGCGATAATTTAAGTCATTGAATATTTGGAACATTATCAGCATTTTTTTTATTCATATTTATATACCTGGTTAACAGATAGCTGAACAAGCAGATTTAAATTGTTGTGTTAAAAGACCGCTGTATTCATATTTTCCAGGTAGCAGCTTTAATGCACCTTTAAGTCAAAGAAGTGATGATAAGTCTAGTACAGAAAAAACACCGAGGAAGCTAAAGCCTAGACTTTCATCAGGGTAGGTAATTTTTAGTTATTGCCACATTATTTTCTGTTTAGCAAAGAATCAGTTATTCCAAACAACCACAAATGCTTAAAATTTATAATGGTTAATAAGGCAAATATAAATAAAATTGCTCACAGAGCAAAGACTTCGAAGTATAGGATGAAATACCAGATATTACAATGTAAAAAAGAAATAAGAATCCCCCTCCCCTCCAGGGACAGCCCAACTACAGATACAGAACTACAAAATCCAAAGTGCCCATAAGGATCCCTAATTATAATTCTATCAGTACTGGAATTTCCTCACTCTAATGGTATAGGAGGAGATAGCGGATATTACAGTGTAAAAAGAATTAAGAATCAACAGACCCCTTGTTGCATTAAAAATCAAATCAGTTTATTCTGGGTTTGTCATCTATCAACAGAAAGTTTTGAGATGAAAATCTGTAAAATTGTGGCCTCTATTGCCGTACAGAAATTAACCACAAACTCATAAAAGCACAAACGACCAAAGCAGTAGACTTGCAAAAAATTTTCGCAAGTAAAAATGTGAATGCTTAAGAAGCAACCTGCCATAGCATGAGTTGAGTTGTTTCCATTTATATTGGATCTCTTTTGTTTCAGAGATGAGTTCTTAGCTCTCTTTGAGAATGCCCAACCCAAGATAAAACAGGCCAGCAGCAAGGCAGTGAAACCTACAGGGGCCATAAAAGCAGTGCACAATGATTTGGTGAGTAGGTGAAATGCCTCTTGTAAATGTTAATGTTTGTTTTGTTTTGCTCTTTGGATTTTGCAGGAGGCAGTAACCGAAATATTTTATCATTGATAAATGTGTTCAGTGAAATATAAAATGTTAAAAGCTAAGCCCTAAGCCCTACTCAATAGTTCATAGAAGTTTACAGTGGGGGGAGGGGGGGGGATATCCAAAAGCCACTTATTATCTTGTTATTCAATGCAAGATCTACAACTTGGTAATTTTTATGATGGTTGAATAGGAGTTATTTCAATTTTCCTAATAATTTGTTTGATTTTCCAGCTCCCCAAAAACAGCCCATTACCTGTCAGTGCTAGAAGTACAAGTACAGTGAATTCACAGTTAACTGACAGATCTGAGACCAACAGTAGACGTCCACACAGTATATTCCATCCTGTCAGTGCCCGGAGCTCAATGACAGTAGACAGTGATGCAGTTCCAGAAGTCACCCATAGGACGGACCACACTGCAGATGAATGGTTTAGACGATCAGGAGGGTCAGTGGTGACCAGGCAGTCTGTTGAATCAACAAGGAAGCCTCAGGCTTTGGAACTTGAATCTGTGGTCACTGCAGATGAAGTGGATGAACAGACAGCTGACTCTGCAAGGCTGAATAGTCAGAGACCAAAATCCCCACCGAAATCTCTTAATCTGAATGCCAATAGCATTGCAAATAATATGAAATCTCCTCCCATGACCTCAGTGGCAAAGACTTCATTTAGTGATATGGAGAACTCCTTTCAGAACATAAAACACAAAACTCCGGTGAATCAAGTGAAAAGGAGTCCCAGTACTCCTGTTGGAAGGAACATTGCTGAGGATTATATTAAGACTGTTAATATGTCTGCAACAAAGATTCAGAGATGGTACAGACGTCAGTGCTCAAGGAGGAAAAGAGGAAGTTCTGTGGAAGTCAGCAGAGCTGGGGAGGCAGCAATGAAAAGACTATTGCAGCAGAAAAAACAGCAGAGAGAAGAGCAAAAGGACAGAGAACAAAAAGAACTTGCAGCAAAGGAAAGAGCTGAAGAAGAACAAAAGAAAAGGAGAGAAGAACGGGCACGCCAAGCAAGACAACAGGCTATACAGGTACAGGAATTAATTTTTTTATTTTTTATTTTTTGCTGTTTTGGAAACTGTATCTCCTCCTGATACTGATTGCATTGACATTTAAAATATTGTAATGTTTCTAGTTTTAAATACATGTGCCTGTCTATTTTTAGGAACTCCAAAAAAAGAGAGAGGAAAAAAGATTAGAAAACAAACAGATTGCGGAAGAAGAACTAGCAAATTTAGAGGTGATTGTCATTATTCATTGTCATCACTTTGAAATATGTAGCATACTAGTGTGTGATTCAAGCAAAGGGCCTTATATATACAGCATATACATGTATGTATCTAGTAATATATATATATATATATATATATATATATATATATATATATATATATATATATATATATATATATATATATATATATATGGAAAAACTTTAATAAGGTGAAATATTGTTTTATTAATTTTATTTTATTTTTATTTTTTATGTACAGACACAGATGTGTCTGTACATATTGCCATCACCTGCGTCTGTCGTCGCCGTCGCCGATCATGTCGCCGTCGCCGTGCACTGTCAGCGTTAACACCATAAGTGGAAGACAGTTTTACTTTTGGGTTTTATATTAACAGAGCTGACTAATATTCATAAAACGCAGGTCAAGTTCGAAAATCAGCATGATCGGGCCATTATTGAAGAATTTATGCTGTTTTTTCACTTTTTAGCATATATGCAACACTGTTAACACATTTCAAGGAAAACCGATAGGCCTGTTGTCATGAAACTCACAGGAATAATCAATCTTACTAAAACACAGATCAAGTTCGAAAATCGGCATGATCGGGCCACTATTTTAGTAGTTATGCTGTTTTTTCACTTTTCAGCATATATGCAACACTGTTAACACATTTCAAGGAAAACCGATAGACCTGTTATCATGAAACTCACAGGAGTAATCAGTCTTACTAAGATGCAGGTCAAGTTCGAAAATCAGCATAATCGGGCCATTATTTTATAAGTTATGCTGTTTTTTCACATTTCCTCAGATTCAATTCTTAGGCATGTTAACAGTCTCATTATTTAACTAATTAGATTCGTGTTTGTTTGACATTTCCTGCATCTTTACAACATTGTTAGTTGATTATGTAAAAATGATGGTAAACTTGTCATCATGTATTGTAAAATAGAGTTTCAAAAATGGAAAAAAAACTCATATCATTGCAGTTTGTCAGATTCATTCATTCACTATGTTCAGAAACTCAGAATGGAGGAAATTGGACATTAAACACTGTTCTATTGATATTTTTCCCATCTCATCAATTTTCTAAGTTGATCATATAAAAATGGCAGTAAATTGTTAATTTTGTTATATGTTAAAAAATTGTTAAAAATGAAAAAAACACATTTCAGGACAGTGCTGTCTTGTCTACATTTTGGCATTTTGAAGGTATGACTTTGAAGTTCCTTGGGCCTAAAGACCTTTGCTAGGCACATTTTCTGAATATCCATGATACTAATATTTTATTATTAAAAATTGATGGTTATTATCCTGTTAAACATTATGTAATATTGCATCAAAATTTGAAGAAACCCCTATTTTTGGCACTGCTCCCATGATGACCATTTAAGGAAAACCTGTCATTACTGTTCTCAAACTTACAGGATAGAAACATGGGACATGAATAAAGCTTCAGTGGACAATGCAGTCTGTTTGGTAAATTTTTCTGGCTTTTAAACTGTTTTTTTTTTTTTTTTTTTTTTTTTTTTTTTGTGAAAATTTAATTTTTATCTATTGGCATTTTCAAGGTGTGACTTAAGAACCTCCACGAGCTTGAAGACCCATGCTAATCACATTTTCTGAAAATCCATGATACAGATCTTTAATATTAAAAACTGAGGGTCATTCTGCTGTTAAGCATTATGTAATATTGCATTAAAATAGAAGAAAACACAATTTTGGGTGCTGCTGCCATGATGACCATTATGGGAAAACCATGTTACTTATGATTGTCAAACTTTCAAAAAAGAAACTAAAGACTAAAATGCAGCCTGAGTTGGAAAAGCAGTCTAATTGGCTTCTTTTTCTGGAAGTTATACATTTTAGTAAAATATTCACTTTTATCATGTTGGCATATTTATTGTGGGACTCGAAGCTCCCATGGCCATAAAGCCAAATGGTAATCAAATTTTTTACATGCCCATGCTATTTATAGTCAATAATCAAAAATTGGTGATAATTATTCTGTAATTTATTATGTAATGTTACATCAAAATTGACAAAAATCTTTTTGCACTGCTACTACAAACATTATGAAAAGAGACTGTATTACTTATTATTATTTTCAACTTACAAGTATGATTTGTAGGATTGGCATGCAGTTCAAATAAGAAAGCCACCTCAAATGGGTTATCATTAATTATTGAATTTAAGCAGTTTTATGTGAAATTTTCATTTTTCTCATTCTGGCATTTTCAAAGTGTGAACTTAAACTTCCATGGGCCTGAAGCCTTACGCTTGTTACACATTTCACTTACATTGGTATTACCTGTTGAGCATAATTAAAATTTGATGTTGAATTTGCAGTTAAGCATAATGTACTTTTGCATCAGAATTGACAGTAGCCTATTTTGTGTATTGTTATTGTCTGCTTTTTGTCTGTACATTTGACAGCTTTGCTGCCTTGTTGCTTTTTGCTATTGTTGAAGACTTATTCTATACATGTTTCAGGCCAGTGGAAAGGTTGGCAAGAATTCAAGATCAAATGTTAAAAAGAGACCAGCCAGATCAAAGAAATTGGACAATAAGACAGCAGAAGACAGTGACTCTGATCCACCACTTAAAACACCAGAAAGTTTCAATAGAAAAGTTGAGGAAATATTCCAGGTAAGGTGATGCACTTGGCAAAGGAAACCATTTGTACCTTTTCCACATTGACATCTACACCACATATCTTCTTTGGTATGAATTTTGAAACAATCAGCATTGCTGGTTGAATATTAAGTATATTTACAGGTACTTGTCAGAAGTCCAAATATGATTTTGGATATGATATGAGAAATCCAATTCCCCTTTTTCAGGATAATGGGCCTCTGAACAATGAAGTAGAATCACAACCTACTGATAGAACTGAAGTCACCAGAGAGGAGGCTGAGGGTGGAGAGGTACAAGGGGCTACAGCAAGGACAGTTAGTCAGGCAGCAACTAAGACAACTCTTGATGATCTCTTAGAAACTCTGAAAGAATTAGAAGCTGAAGATAAATTCCCATCACCAAAGAATGAAAAGAAGGCCTGGGGTGTGTTAATATGTGTGGAATATATAAGATTCAGAGCAGAAGTTTTAATGTGTATATAAATTTCAGCTCATTCATGAAGACAGTTTAAATTGGCATGACCACAGGGCGAAGAACTTGAACAAGAATATCATTTAAACACAATATCCATTTTGCATTGATATATCGAGAGTTTTTATTACAAGTCAAGTAACATATGATACCATGGTGCTAAGATTTCAGGTCTTCTTTATGATTAATTCTCATTCTTCTATTTGATTTCCAGCAGAAAGCAATGAAAAACACTCAGGAGGTAGTGAAGATGAAAGCTACTTGACCTCTGATAAGTTGGAAAAGCTGAATGCCAGGGACAATGTGAAGAAAAGTGGAACTATGACAGAAGACAAATTGAGAAGTATACTCTCTTTCCTAGATGATGTTGATACTGCAGAGAGGTTGTCTGAAATTGACCACATAAATCAAGAGGTAATAAAAAACCCTGAGCATATTGAAAAGCTGGAATGTTTTATTCACTTCTGGAATGCATTTGAATTATTTGCCAAGGTTTTGCTTAGAAAATGAGATTATGACAAATTGATATTGCTTATAGACATTGACCTGAAATGCAAATGTGAAGTGCCATATTAATATAAGTTACTTGCATTGTTAAAAAAGTTAAGAAATAAAATATGCCATTATTTGTAAAATACTTACCTTTAGAGACTTCAAATTCCTTATTTATTGCTCTCTTTGCATTATTTTCTAGGATGTTAACCGCCACACAGCGGAGGTGTTTGAGTTGCCACCAATGCTGGTGCCCTCAGCAGATGAGATAGTACAGATGGAACATGCGTCTGCCGCAGCTGCTGAGGTCACCAACACAGTGTTAGCACAGAAGCTTGAACTAGAGGAGAAGAAACGTACAGTGGCTATGCTGCAAAAGGCATTGGTATGATTTCTTTGTTGCTGTGCCACTACTGGATACTGTTTTTATAAAAAGTTAACTTTGCCTCCCCATAATTTTAATTTTATTTTATTTTATTTTATTTTATTTTATTTTATTTTATTTTATTTTATTTTATTTTATTTTATTTTATTTTATTTTATTTTATTAAAAAAAAATTTTTTTTAACTTGACTGATGCTATAGTTGAATTTAACACACCGTAATAGAGAGTTTATTTGCCCTGAAAAACTAATATATTGAAATTTTAATTTTTGACCAGTTAACTGGTTTGAAAAAAAAAAATTAATGTGGAAAAAGAAGTGTATTGTTAAACTAAGCAAATGTAATGTTTGATATTTATCTTAAGTGTTTTGTAGAATAAGTTAGGGATTTGTAATACTGGTCTTTTTTTTTTTCTTGTTCAGAATCAGCAGCGTGAGCTGACTGTTAGACATGCGAAAGAGACAGAAAAAGAAATGAAAAAGAGATTATTTGTACAGAAGGAAGAATATGAAGAGGCCATTAAGAGACATTTATCATTTATTGATCAGGTAAGCCCCTTTTAATACCATCATTTCCAAGGGGTTGAAGTTCATAAGTCAGATATTTAATATCTGTTTTGATTGGGTGCGTCATTTATTTATTTTTTGTTTAAATTTAAAGTTTAGTATTCATATAGGTCATTTAAAAGGAATAAAAAAATTGTATTTAATATTTTATATTGATTCAGCTAATTGATGACAAGAAGGTTCTTGGAGAGAGATGTGAGCAGCTTGATAAAGATGTGAAGACTATGGTGAAGAAATACACTGACAAAATAAAGAGCCTTGAAGAAAAGTAAGCATTATTACTGGAAGTGTTTTTATCCTTTGTATAAGTATTTGTATGGAGATTTCAGGAATTTTTCATTATGACCACCATGAATTAGGGTATGAAATGTATAGTTCCTTGAAAAAGAATAAATTAAACATTAAAACTATCTTTCAGTCATCAGATTGAGATGGACAAAGTGAAAGAGATGACATCAGCAGCTGAAAAAATTAGGAGGGAAAAGTGGATTGATGAGAAGACCAAGAAAATTAAGGTATTCATTAACATAAGAATTTTTCCTCATTCCTAAAAATATTACCTTCCTTGTAACATAAATGTGAATATTTTCCCACAGTCTACCTGAAGAGAAGAAATGCTGTTCACTTGTGAATGAATAGGGTACATGAAGGGCTTGTTGGGGCAGTGGCATGATTAAGTTGTTTTCAAAATGTGTGTGTGTTCTTTCAGGAAATGACGGTCAAAGGTTTGGAACCTGAAATCCAGAGGTTGATAGCAAAACACAAGCAGGAAATGAAGAAGCTGAAGCAGATTCATGAAGCAGAGTTGTTGAATGCAGATGAGAGAGCTGGAGGACGTTATGTTAGGATGAATGAGGAACTCCGTGAGCAACTGGAAAGGGAGAAAGACATGGCTTGTCAGAGAGAAAGAGAGTTGGCAAGAGACAGGTAACTGAACAATAAAAGAATTTGCTTGAATGTACATTTGGCTTTGTATGATATGGTAGCAAAATAAAGCTCTACAGCTTTTTAGCAATAGTTCAGATATGAACTTCAATATTAGAATTCTCAGTGCAATTCACTATTTTTCACAACTTTAGAATTTAAATAGACCTTAAGAAATCGACCTGACAAAGTAAGACCAGGTTGCAAAGACAGAATCACTGGTATTGCAACTTAGTATCTCATAAATTGAAAACAAATGTAATCATGTTTAAGATATGAAAAGCAGCTACAGCAAGAAGAAGAGGCATACCAACAACAGAGGCGTAGACTCTATCAAGAAATTGCTGAAGAAAAAGAACGTATTGCACAGCAAGCTGCTCGTCAGCGTACTGAGATGGATAAGCTTCAGCGCCAGCTTGAAGAGAGCCATCAGAATGCAGTGGAAGCCATGAGATCTGAGTATGACACAGCTAGGGAAGAGCAGGAACGCAGGCATGAAGTAAGTATTGAGAACAGTGTGATATTTCATTTTATATTTGTGTTATTCTGTAGAATTTTTTTTAACTAGGGGGAGGGTGTTACTAAAATTAATGTTCTGAATCATTATGAAGTAATGGAGATATAGCACTGAATATAAAAGTATTTGTTGCTGTTTGTTAATTTTCTGATATTTTGTTTTATTTAATACAAATCTCTATATGTATACCAATAATTCAATACAACCCCTTTATTTTGAACCTTTTGAAAATAGGCAGAAATTAGGGACATGAAAGAGAAAGTAAAATTAGAAAAAGATGCATGGGAAGAAAACTACAAGAAAAAGCAAGAGACTTGGCTGATTCAAAAAGAAAGAGAATTAAAGGAGCAAGTAAGACGAGAAAGGGACAAAGAGATTGAACTGGTCATACAAAGGCTAGAAGAAGATGCATCTTCATCAAGGGAAGAATGTGAGAGAGCAGCTGAAAATAGGATAAAGTAAGAATATTTTTTTACCAAAATTGTCATAGACTAATTGATTGAATGTTTCCAATATATAAAAATGTTTGATTTGCGAAATCAGGATTTTGTAATGGATGTAGGATGTTTTAAAACAGAATATGAAGTACAGATCCTATCTTGCCACCATTATCCATTGAATAAGATTAAATTAGCACCTTGATCCAAGTTAGAATGTAAAATGTAAACAAGTTCTATTGATATCAAATATCAGGAGAATCCGAGACAAGTACGAAGGAGAAATCCAAGAATTGGATAGATCGGAAAGACAAGCCATGGAGAAATACAACGAAATGAAGGTTTGGAAGCTTTTTTAAAGAGTGTTTAAGATTGGTTTCTGTGAAGGGCTAGTATATGGTTTCTTTGTTGATGTTACCAGTGAAATATGTTTGGGCTGAAAAAGGACAGAATTGAAGACTGTGCAGAGTATTGGTATTGGAAACTTTTTTTCTCTGAAAAATGGATTACAATTTTACAATTGGTTGTTTTTTCCCTCTTTGATGTGTATTGTTCATACTTCCCTTTTGTTGTTCCCAGGCAAGGCTCACAGAATATGAAGGTGAAAATGAAAGATTTAAAGTTCAGCTGAGACAAAAAGACCGTGAAATAGCTGATGCCAAAAAGCTGTATGAGAAGTTAAGCAGTGAGAGAGGACAAGTGACTGATATTGTCAGGCAGGAATTTGCTGACAGAATTGTTGCTACGGAAGAAGAGTGCAAACGTTTGAAACAGGAAATGGCAGAAATGAAATCTCGTCACAGGATTGAACTTGAGAAATCCAAAGAGGAGATTGAACAGATCCACAAAGCCAAAGATGAAGAAATGGAAGAAGTTCATAAAAGGTATATTGTGAAGCATTATTTGATATATTAGTGGTTTAAAACATTTTATGATTTCAGCCGTTTTTCAGGGATAAAAACTGAAAGTGACACCATTTGTCATTAGCCTACAATTTAATCATTAGTTTTTATTAGAAACATAAACTTGCAAGATTTAAATTGAACTAGCTCATAGTTAATAAACATTTTAAATTTGTGACATATTATATATATGTGCATACTAAACTTGATAATCATAGAATTGATATAATTTTTTTTAACTGATAAACTTTAACAAATCATAATGGCAAAGGTATTCATTTAAATATGTTCTGTAATTATAGAGTAAAACAAGCCATAGCAAAGAAGGAAGAAACAGTAAATCAGCTAAGACAGCAGTACCAAGCAGCAGTGAAGAGAGCAGACCACCTGGAGGGGCTTTTGGAACAGCAGAGGAAACAATTATTAGGGAAGAAATAACATGACTGACTGATTTTTGTCAGCCATATCGATTTTTTAGTTTGCAAATTGCAAATATGATAATCTTTGCTAAGTGTTACAATGAGTTCAGTTTATCCAACTTTGCAAAAGCTTAACTAGTCACTCATTTTGTTTTGCATGTTAAGCCTATTTTATGCATTAGCATGTTGACTGTGATATCATTTTCATTGCACAATGTACATAGTATAGTGTGGATTTAAATGGTAAGATTTTTTTGTTTTTAGAAATAAGGTTTCTAACTCTACATATTAGATTTTTGTAATCAATGTACAATCTTACTGTACAGAACTTCTGTACGCTTGAATTATATATTTGTATAGTGGCACCTTGAAGCTAGAACATTGCTTTATGTCATACGGGTTAGTAGTGTGCAGCAATTATAGAGATTATTTTAGCCACTTCAATTTGTATTTGTAACATGATATAATCAGTGATGGCTGTAATCATCAAAAGAAATAAAAATTGTTTTAGTTACTCTAGGCTGTCAACTACAAGGCTTAGAATGTTGGGACCATAGACTTTAGGACCCAGGAAACATTTGCAACAAAGCTCAAGTGATTTACTGTTTAAAACAAGAATAAAGATCACCATGTAAGCATTTTTATTTTGCCTTTTGATGTGGTGAATTTTCAATGGCATATTTCTCAATAGTAAGTGCTTATCTTAGATATAACAAATATGTTGTTAATCTCCTTTCCCTAAAGTTTTTTTTTCTGCATTTCCCACTTTGTTGGCATCTCTGTTACTGTACCCATTTGTTTTGTGTAATCCTTTGGCTTATTTTAAATAAATGGTCACATTTATACAATTGATTTTTCCTTTTGTGTCACTGTGATTTATTTATACATTTTAACATTCAAATAAAATGGTGAACAAATGCCAACAAAACATCCAGTAATTTATTTGATACAATGCACAACGTCAATTATCATTTATTGCACTTAAAATCATTTTGCCAACATATCTTGGCACTGTCTAATTTAATTTGTAAGCTTAATATTCCAAAGACTCCATGACAGGAAAAATGTACATTAAATCAAACTTTTTCTTAAGAAGAAATATATATATATATATATATCTTTACTGTAATACAAGGCAGCAAAGCTGTCAAATGTACAGACAAAAAGCTGAAAATAACAATGCACAAAATAGGCTGCTGTCAATTCTGATACAAAAGTACATTATGCTTAACTGCAAATTCAACATCAAAATTTAATTATGCTCAACAGGTAACACCAATGTAAATAAAATATGAAACAAGCATAAGGCTTCAGGCCCATGAGAGTTCACACTTTGAAAGTGCCAGAATGAGAAAAATGAAAATTTTACACAAAATTGCATAAATTCAATTATAAATGATAACCCAATTGAGCTGGCTTTCTAATTTGAACTGCATGCCAATCCTAAAAATCAAACTTGTAAGTTAAAAAAAATAATAATAAGTAACACAGTTTCTTTTCATAATGTTTATTGTAGCAGTGCATTTTTGTCAATTTTGATGTAACATTACATAATAAATTACAGAATAATTATCACCAATTTTTGATTATTGACTATAAATAGCATGGACATGTAGAAAATTTGGTTACCATTCGGCTTTATGTCCATGAGAGCTCCGAGTCCCACAATGAATGGCAACACGATAAATATGAATATTTCACTAAAATGTATTACTACAATAAAAAGAAGCAAATTAGACTGCTTTTCCAACTTGGCTGCAATTTAGTCCTGTGTTTCTTTTTTGAAAGTTTGACAGTCATAAGTAACATGGTTTACCCATAATGGTCATCATGGCAGCAGCACCCAAAATTGTGTTTTCTTCTATTTTGATGCAATATTACATAATGCTTAACAGCATAAAGACCATCAGTTTTTAATAATAAAATACACGTATCATGGATTTTCAGAAAATGTGACTAGCATGGGTCTTCAAGCCCGTGGAGGTTCTAAGTCGCACCTTGAAAATGCCAATATGTGAAAAATTAAATTTTCACAAAAAAACTGTTTAACTGCCAGAAAAATTTACCAAATAGACTGCATTGCCCACTGAAGCTTAATTTAAGTCCCATGTTTCTTTCCCTAAGTTTGAAAGTGACATGGGAGCAGTGTCCAAAATAGGGGTTTCTTCAAATTTTGATGCAACGTTACATAATGTTTAACAGCATAATGACCATCAATTTTTAATAATAAAATATTGGTATCATGGATATTCAGAAAATGTGACTAGCAAAGGTCTTCAGGACCATGGAACTTCAAAGTCACATCTTGAAAATGCCAAAAAGTAAACAAGACAGCACTGTTCTGAAATGTTTTTTTTTTCCATTTTTAACAATTTTTTAACATGAAACAAAATTAACAGTTTACTGCCATTTTTATATGATTAACTAAGAAAATTGATGAGATGGGGAAAGTATCAATACAACAGTGTTAAATGTCCAATTTCCTCCATCTGAACATCGTGAATGATTGAATCTGACAGACTGCAATGATACGAGTTTATTTCCATATTTGAAACTCTATTACACAATACACGATAACAAGTTTACCATCATTTTTACACAATCAAATAACAATGTTGTACAGATGCAGGAAATGTGAAACAAACACCTTTACGTATCTTATTAGTTAAATAATGAGACTGTTAACATGCCTAAGAATTGAATCTGAGGAAATGTGAAAAAACAGCATAACTTCTAAAATAATGGCCCGATAATGCTGATTTTCGAACTTGACCTGCGTTTTAGTGAGATTGATTACTCCTGTGAGTTTCATGACAACAGGCCTATCGGTTTTCCTTGAAATGTGTTAACAGTGTTGCATATATGTTAAAAAGTGAAAAAACAGCATAACTTCTACAATAATGGCCCAAACATGCTGATTTTCGAACTTGACCTGCGTTTTATGAATATTTATCAGCTCTGTAAATATAAAGCCAAAAAGTAAAACTGTCTTCCACTTATCGTGTTAACGATGAAAGTGCACGGCGACGGCGACGACGACATCGACGGCGACAGGAACGGCGACGACAGACGCAGGTGATGGCAATATGTACAGACACATCTGTGTCTGTACATAAAAATGTGCCTCTAATGTAATCTGTATGCTTAATATTCCAAAAAATCCTTGACAGGAAAATAATGGTGCATTAAATCACCTTTTAACTTTTTCTTTAAAAAAATTAAATCTTGACTGTAATAAAATGTGCACTTTATACACGCTAAGAATTTAAACTGTTCAATCTTCAATTAATAGATTCAGTAGGTAATCTTACACATTAAATTTCACACGTACTCTGCTAAAGTTAGTAAATTTCAACACTGAATATCCTTTGATGCAAACTGACACCTTACTTATATTTTGAAATAATCAAAGGTACAAAATTTTGAAACGATCTGGAGATTCAATGTCCTTTCTATATTCTCAGCAGCTGTAGACATCCTGAGCACCCTGTAACACATTAAAAGCCTATGGTACTAACTTTTACCACTCGTAAAATAACAAAAAGAAAAATGTAACTAACAAATAGCCCTTGCTATGTTCACTACTATATGGGTTGAATTAACAGGAATGTAATCTTATATCAACAGAAAAGGCATTACAATCATCAGTTTCAAACACTTCTCATTACTAAAGTACTTTTGGATCAACTACCTACAGAGATATGGAATGTCTTCACAATGGCACCAAGTAAAGCATAAGAACTATTTTACTGTGCTGTCACATATGTGCCTGTTATAAGCACTTACAAATATTGAGGATTGTAGTGTGAACAATCCATGCAAACATCGACCTAGATTCAATAAAATTACATCCAAGATCTCCAAGTGTGCTTGTGCTCATTTAAAGCACGTTGAGAAACAACAAAAATGATCCTACCATAAAGGGCTCCAAACAATTTAACCCATTCTCTAAAATAGTGCATTCTCCATATAGCAACATGTACAAATAAAATCTCCTATATATATTTTTAACGGCCTTTTTACTAATACATATGATTGATTATTGAACACAAGATGATGACAATATTAGATCTCTGTGGCCTTATCTCTGTTTACTTATATTTCATTTTTATAACATAAGAAAAATAACAAATGTCAAGTGCTGCTTCACCCTAAAATTTTACCCACAAAGAAAGAAGAGAAAAAAATCCCCATCTTGAAGAATTTTTGAACACCTTTTTCATTGTTGTTACCGCCACTTTTTCTCAACCTATGTGTGAATTTACTAAACCCTCTGTATTTCAAATAGCTTCACATCTGTGTCATACCAAATAGGAGGATCCACATTTCTGAAAAGGAAAAAAAAGTTCATAAACAAAGACCACTGACCAACCTTATTCTCCATTTCCAGTGCACTCAATTTTTTTACTTTTTAATGTGGCCAACTTTGAGGCACTTATATACAAGGTAACATTAATCTTTTTTTTTTTTTACCAATAGCTGTGTACAGTGTGTATAACAAACAGTCCAAGTAAGGCTCAGTCAGATTATGATTTTTTCTTTGGAAAATCTTAATATTTAACAAATTCCTGAGATAATGACTTGCAAATGAATGTACTACTATCAAAATCATTCAACGTTTTTCCATTGACACACTAAGGAATCACAACTCTGAATTTCAGTGAGTGTGCTACATGTACATACCTGAGGTATATGACTCCCCACATATAAGTACGGAACCACATGGTAGTACCACTGTTTGGCTGGTACTTCCTGATCAGTATAGGATGGGGCACAGGCAGCAGACCCACCAGGGTACCATGCTGGAGAAACTTGAGGATTTCACTCTCATCAGTTAGACCCCTATAACAAAAATATATAAACAACTCAATACAGCATATTACAATAGCTTAATGTTTGGGGGCCTAAGTCTTACATTTCTGACAGAAAAGAATGGCAAATATAACTAATATTTGTTAAACTGATTGATGACTAACCTTTACACAGTTAGCTTTTCTCTATTTGGTTAAACATTTCTGCAAAAATAGTGACAATCTATTTAAAAACCTACACATACAGCCTCAGTGTGTCTTATTTTTCTTTTTTTTTTTTTTTTTCTTTTTTTTTTTTTTTTTTTGTTAACAGCTACTTACTTGTCAATACATATCTTTTCTACTTGTGGCACTAACACTTGAAGAAGTCTCATGATGGTCTGCAATGGAAGCTTTTGCTTCCATGTGTGCACCTGAAAGTATAAATGGAATAACAGAACTATGAAAAGACTAGAAAAAGACATGCAAATAATCCCATGTGGTCCACCTATTAAATTATGCATTCAAGTGAGTTGGCATGTCAAATTTTTGCACAATACCTGACCAAATGCCACTGTATAGTTTTGAATAGCATAACTTAAAGAAATACTAATGTTTTGTTTCACATTTCATGTGATAATACATTTGAACTGACATTTTCTGCTTTCTTTCTGTGCCACCAGAAATTTAAAAAGGTCCTTTTTTATTTTGGATTTTTTTGGCTCTGGTGTATTTAATCAACATTTAAAGACACCATTTTACCCAAATGTTCAATTTTTCTCAAAATTACATAAGAGCCACGTTGATTTAGCTCTGTCTGTCTATCAAATAGGTGACATACTGTTATTTCAGTAATCCCAGAAAATTTCGCACAATAATACTAAACTGAAAGCTCAGCTGGAAATAAAATAATGAACAAGTGTTACACTGATAGTAAAAACCCACAACGCATAAACATCCTCACATCTTAACATTTCTTCATATTTCACTTCTGCAGCAGATATATATATATATATATGATATACCACGGTTGTTAAATCTACATTATCCACCTACCCATTCTGGAGAAGGCACCCAGGACCCGCCAGAGCTACCAACAGAGCTGGACCTCTGCATCCTGGCTACTGCCTTGTCAGAGGCCCCAGAGGCAATAGAAGAGGTAGGGCTGCCAGGAGGTGAATGCTGAGAAATACAATTCTAATTCAATTATGGAAAAAAAAAACAAAAAGCATTGAAGATTATCGATATCTTCCTCATATTTAATTAAAATATAAATCTAAATATATTTAAATATAAATCTAATGTAAATTTAACTCTAAATATAAAATTACAACAAGGCAGCAAAGCTGTCAAATGTACAGACAAAAAAGAAGGAAAAAAACAAAATAGGGTACAGTCAATTCTGATGCAAAAGTACACTATGTTAAACTGCAAATTCAACATCAAATTTTAATTATGCTCAACAGGTAATTCCAATGTAAGTAAAATGTGTAACAAGCATAAGGCTTCAGCCCCATAGGAGTTCAAGTTCACACTCTGAAAATGTATAACTTCCAGAAAAAGAAGTCAATTTGACTGCTTTTCTCAGGCTGCATTTTAGTCCTGTATTTCTTTTTTGAAAGTTTGGCAATCATAAGTAAGATGGTTTTCCCATAATGGTTTTCATGGCAGCAGCACCCAAAATTGTGAGTTCTTCTATTCTGATGCAATATTACATAATGGTTAACAGCATAATGACAATCAATTTTTAATAATAAAATAAAGGTATCATGGATTTTCAGAAAATGTGACTAGCATGGGTCTTCAAGCCTGTGGAACTTCAAAGTCACACCTTGAAAATGCCAATATGTGAAAAATTAAACTTTCACAAAAAATCTGTTTAACCGACAGAAAGAATTACCAAACAGATTGCATTGCCTACTGAAGCTGTATTTAAGTCCCATGTTTCTTTCTGTAAGTTTGAGAACAGTAAATGACATGGTTTTCCTTAAATGGTCATCATGGGAGCAGTGCCCAAAATAGGTTTATTTTCAAATTTTGATGCAATATTACATTATGTTTAACAGCATAATGATCATCAATTTTTAATAATATCATGTATATTCAGAAAATGTGACTAGCAAAGGTCTTCATGCCCATGGAACTTCAAAGTGACACCTTGAATATGCCAAAATGTAAACTAGACAGCACTGTGCTGAAATGGGTTTATTTCCATTTTTAACACTTTTTTAATATAAGATGAAATAAACAGTTTACTGCCATTTTTATATGATCAACTAAGAAAATTGATGAGATGGGACAAATATCAATAGAACTGTGTCAAATGTCCAATTTCCTCCATTCTGACATTCTGAACATAGTAAATGATTGAATCTGACTGATATGAGTTTATTTCCATTTTTGACACTTTATTACACAATACACGATAACAAGTTTACCATCATTTCTACATAATCAACTAACAATGTTGTAAAGATGCAGGAAATGTCAAACAAACACTTCTATGTGTCTTATTAATTAAATAATAAGACTGTTAACATGCCTAAGAATTGAATTTGAGGAAATGTGAAAAAACAGCACGACTTCTAAAACAATGGCCCGATTATACTAATTTTCAAACTCAACCTGCATTTTAGTAAGATTGACCACTCCTGTGAGTTTAATGACAATTGGTCTATCTGTTTTTTCTTATATTGTGTTTACAGTGTTGCATATATGCTAAAAAGTGAAAAAACAGCATAACTACTAAAATAGTGGCCCGATCATGCCGATTTTCGAACTTGGCCTGCGTTTTAGTAAGATTGATTACTCCTGTGAGTTTCATGACAACAGGCCTATCGGTTTTCCTTAAAATGTGTTAACAGGGTTGCATATATGCTGAAAAGTGAAAAAACAGCATAACTTCTACAATAATGGCCAGATCATGCTGATTTTCGAACTTGACCTGCGTTTTATGAATATTCATCAGCTCTGTAAATATAAAGCCAAAAAGTAAAACTGCCCTCCACTTATCGTGTTAACAAGGAAAGTGCACGGCGCCGGCATCGGCATCGGCGACGGCGACGACGGCGACGACAGACGCAGGTGATGGCAATATGTACAGACACATCTGTGTCTGTACATAAAAAGAAAAATAAACACCCTTATCTTATCAACCCAAACCCAACCTACCAAATTTTTCACCTTCTCAGACTTCCCTTTCTGCTCTTCATGAACTTCTGCCACAGAATCAGCCTTAGGCTTGTCGTTGTTTACATCTCCACTTCCTGAATCGCATGCAAAAATTGAACAAGTAAATAAATAAAATAAAATAAAATACTAACAGTAACATATTTTCATCAGATATGTATATTATGATAAAAAAATTCAGAGAGGTTTTGATGAAGAGCAATAAGTTTTTGACTGAGAGAAAACTTGTAAGGGGAAATGTGCATCAAATCTTTAATCTTTTTTTTTTAAATCAAACTAACCATATCAATTTGACGTAGTTCTCATTTACATTCTCATTTGATTCTCAAAGTAATTTTACTTTCATACAAAATATGACAGACTCCAGCAGTGCCAAAAGAAATTAAAAGAACATACATAACACCACTTAAACACACTTATTACCTGCCAGTTCCTTGAGTGTTGGCTTTTCCGCAGCAGCTTCATGAGTGGGTGATGAACCTGGCGTCTGTGGAGGCCTTCTCTCAGTCATATTATCTACCCCTGTGGACACAAAAGTCTGTTATTTCATGGGCTGCAACATGTTCATTTTGCTTTGTTTGTTTTTGCTTTTTAATGTGCATTGAGCAGGGCTTTTTTAAAAATGGTTTTGACTTCTTAAATGTCTGCCTTTATTACAAAAGCGTAAAACTTCATGTTCATAGTTTGTCACTTACTGGCAAAATAACATTTTAAGGAGGGGGGGGGGGGGGACCTATCTTCGAATTAGATTGTAAAACACCATTTTGATTAAACAGTATATCTGGTTTGAAATTTTACAAAATTCAACAGAATACCTGGATATGCTGCTAAGGTAGCCTTCAGGGTTCCAGGCTCGGCTTCTGTTGCTGGTAAAGCACCTTCCATTGTCTGAGGCTCGGGTGGAGTGTCTGGGGTAGATTGCGGGGAGAACTTCTTGCCCCGTTTGCTAAGAGCTTTAGCAATGGCAGAGTGATCTGTGGGGAGGTTTGCCAGTTGGTGGAATACATTCCTCTTTCTTATTATAGTGTAAACTAGGCTGGAATTTCCTGGAAAGACATCATGCTTATCATCCTTCAGAGCTTTGAAAAAATGAAAAACAGTAAATCTTCTCAAACTAATCACTCTAAAGCATTGAGAATGGAACCTGACACTTTCAACTTCACCCCTACTTATTTCAGTATAAAATTCAGTTGTTATCAATCTTCAAAGACTAGGAACATATAATCCTAAATAGCATTCAATATGAAATGATCATGATACCAAATCATTATTTTACACTTAATCATGACTCACCATCGAACTGATACTGAATTATATTATTGAAAACTTCCAACAAAAAGAACACCAAGTGGTGATTGGTGGGGCTAGCATATAAGAACCATGGAGTGCTGAATGCCTGAAAATTTGACAAACAAATGAGTGGAACTAATGGCAGACTAAAACATCCAAACAACTAGTTTTAACATTCAAACTCACGATGCCGTTAATCTATTTATTAATCCATGAAAGTTATAGAAATAAATGGTTTAGATGAATGCGTATACCATTAGACAGGTAAATATTAAACAGGAAATGCAATTTTTTAACAGACCATACCTCAAGTAAATGCAAAAGTTTTGTGCTAGCCACCATTGATAAGGTCTTCAAGTATGGTGACACTAAAAACAGAGTAAAATTAAACATATATAAAACAGACATTTTTAAAACATGATCTCTTTGGAAATTGACTTTGTATGGTTGCCATATAACTATAATATTTCAGTAAATTTCTACTATCAAAGCATTGGGAGCTATATTTATATCATTAAATGTTTGCAATTTGCTGAATAAGTAATTAAATTGGAAATTAGTCTGTTTACCATTGACAATAATAGTCATAAGACAGTCAAACAGGGGCTGAAGTCTCTGGTGTCCACTTGTAATGATTTTGTGAAAAACCTGTAATATAATATAATATAATATAATATAATATAATATAATATAATATAATATAATATAATATAATATAATATAATATAATATAATATAATATAATATAATATAATATAATATAATATAATATAATATAATATAATATAATATAATATAATATAATATAATATAATATAATATAATATAAAGTATATCATTTTCAGTTCCTATCCTGTTTTTTATCATATGCAATTATTCTGTAAATAACTTCTCTTCTGAATAAAGTAAATGTAATAAAATGTTAAGAACACTTTTTTTAAAACTAATTGTATTTTCATAAGTGATAACCACTGTTCACTTGCAATCAATGAGCAGAGTAAGTGATAGTTTTTGAACTTCACCATTACTTCAAATTCACCATTAAAATTATAACCTATCTCATTTTGCCATGGGACATAAGACACTGTTCTTGAATTTTGTTGCTATACTCACAATAATAAGTAAGTCTGCGTGTGCTCCAGTGAACACGGGGATATCCATGGGTACACGCACTGTGTAGGGTTTGTTAAGCCTCACACCAAAGTTTCTCTCCCCACTCAACAGAAGCAGAATGAATACACCAATGTGCATCAACCCAACTCGGGCTGAAATGAGAAGACAATATGGTCAACAGACCATCACATTTCAAACATTAGAAATGTTTACCAATGTCAAAAATTTATTCAACAAAATTCCATACCATAAATTTAACTCATCACTTAACAGTTTACAATGATTATATGACATAGTGTATGCAATCAGATGCAAACAACACATGATCTACTTCTAATTCAATAATTCATAAACAGCAACAGGCAACAGTTTACTCCAAAATGTACTTAAATATTTCACATAAAACATTGAAATATCCATACCATAAAAGAACAAATACAATATTATATTTCAGAAAACAAACTAAGTATAAGCCTTACACTGATCTGCCCTGGCATCATTGAGATAATACAGTATAGGAACCAGGACATCCAGAACATCACTGCTTTTCAGTACGTAAAACATGAATTTCTGAAATATTTTTGGAAAAATATTTAGTGCACTTACATAGTCATATCAGAGACAAAACCACAGAAGTTCAAAGTAAGAAATATCTTACATCTCATGTATATATTATCAGTCTTATCATTATGTAGGTTAAGTAAAAAAAAATCATGAAATGTACCATATAAATATTAGGAATGGTTTATAGTGATGTTGATCATTTACTTTGGAACTCGAGGCTATGCCAGACAGCAACGCTTGCTTTTGTCTCTAGAGCATCGTCAGTCTGAATAGTCACAAATCATTGGGTGTTGGTAGACAGTTATACCTAGGTCATTCTGCCAATTACTTATACCAGAGTGGAAATTGTTCACAGGTCTACCAACACCCATTGACCTGTGAATATACCAAAATTGATAACATATTAATATTGCTGTTTATTATCTTATTTGTCTATGTATACCTTATTAATGTCACACATTTTCCAAAACAGCACCAGCAGTTCTTGATGGAACTGTACCCTTTTACAGGACCCAGGGAGGTAGGTCTGCATTAGGGGATTGTTCAGCAGCCTTGTGATGCCTTTCAGTATGAACAGGAAATCCTACAATAACGGTTATATCAAAGTTAAACTTGTTAGCATAAATAAAATCTTAAAATCAACATACTACTTTACGTATCAACGAAGAATACAAAAAAATATTTACTATTTTTTAGCTGCATTTTTTTGGTTGGTTGATTAAATGGCATATGGTTGAAACCAGAAGAGAAAAAATATTTACCTCTTCCCTGTGTACTCTGGACATATAATTGACAAACAGGTTGTCAGAGCCACCAGACTGAATTTAGAAGAAAAAACAAGGCAGCAAAGCTGTCATATGTACAGACAAAAAACAGGAAATAAATATGCACAAAATAGGCTACTGTCAATTCTGATGCAAAAGTACATTATGTTAAACTGCAAATTCAACATCAAATTTTAATTATGCTCAACAGGTAATACCAATGTAAGTAAAATGTGTAACAAGCATAAGGCTTCAGGCCCATGGGAGTTCAAGTTCACACTTTGAAAATGTATAACTTCCAGAAAAAGAAGCCAATTAGACTGCTTTTCCAACTCAGGCTGCATTTTAGTCCTGTTTTTCTTTTTTGAAAGTATGGCAATTATAAGTAACACGGTTTTCCCATAATGGTCATCATGGCAGCAGCACCCAAAATTGTGTTTTCTTCTATTCTGATGCAATATTACATAATGGTTAACAGCATAATGACCGTCAATTTTTAATAATAAAACATATGTATCATGGATTTTCAGAAAATGTGACTAGCATGGGTCTTCAAGCCCGTGGAACTTCAAAATCACACCTTGAAAATGCCAATATGTGAAAAATTAAATTTTCACAAAAAAACTGTTAACTGGCAGTAAGAATTACCAAACAGCCAAAAAGTAAAACTGCCTTCCACTTATCCCACATACAATGAAAGTGCACAGCGCCGGCGACAGCAACTGCGATGACAGACGTAGGTGATGGCAATATGTACAGACACATCTGTACATATTTACTGTACTATTTGAGAACAGTAAGTCACATGGTTTTTCTTAAATGGTCATCATGGGAGCAGTGCCCAAAATAGTTTTTTTTCAAATTTTGATGCAATATTACATAATGTTTAACAGCATAATGACCATCAATTTTTAAAAATAAAATATTAGTATCATGGATATTCAGAAAATGTGACTAGCAAAGGTCTTCAGGCCCATGGAACTTCAAAGTCACAACTTGAAAATGCCAAAATGTAAGCAAGACCGCACTGTTCTGAAATGTTTTTTTCCCATTTTTAACAATTTTTAACATAAAACAAAATCAACAGTGTACTGCCATTTTTATATGATCAACTAAGAAAATTGATGAGATGGGAAAAATATCAATAGAGCAGTGTTAAATGTCCAATTTCTTCCATTCTGAGATTCTGAACATAGTGAATGATTGAATCTGACAAACTGCAATGATATGAGTTTATTTCCATTTTTGAAACTTTATTACACAATACACGATAACAAGTTTACCATCATTTTAACAACATCAACTAACAATGTTGTTAAGATGCAGGAAATGTCAAACAAACACTTTCACGTATCTTATTAATTAAATAATGAAACTGTTAACATGCCTAAGAATTGAATCTGAGGAAATGTGAAAAAACAGCATAACTTCTAAAATAATGGCCCGATTATGCTGATTTTTTAACTCAACCTGCGTTTTAGCAGGATTGATCACTCCTGTGAGTTTAATGACAATTGGCCTGTCTGTTTTTCTTATATTGTGTTTACAGTGTTGCATATATGCTGAAAAGTGAAAAAAAAAGCATAACTACTAAAATAGTGGCCCGATCATGCCGATTTTCGAACTTGACCTGCGTTTTAGTAAGATCGATTACTCCTGTGAGTTTCATGACAACAGGCCTATCGGTTTTCCTTGAAATGTGTTTACAGTGTTGCAAACATGCTGAAAAGTGAAAAAAACAGCATAATTTCTACAATAATGGCCCGATCATGCTGATTTTCGAACTTGACCTGCGTTTTATGAATATTCATCAGCTCTGTAAATATAAAGCCAAAAAGTAAAACTGCCTTCCACTTATCGTGTTTACAAGGAAAGTGCACAGCGCCGGCGACGGCAACGACGGCGACGGCGACGACAGACACAGGTGATGGCAATATGTACAGACACATCTGTGTCTGTACATAAAAACATGATGACAATACGTCTTGATAACAATAAGAAATACTGTATACCTTTATACATATATTAACACCCTGGCTTAAATTTCTCTCTAACATATCACAACATTTCAAGCATTAGGTTAGAAAATGGACAACTTTCACGTTTTTCCATCACTAATTAGCCAGCAAACTCCCATTATCAAACATGAGGTAGAAGTGTTTTAATATTTTAATAATTCAAACTGATACCAACTTCAGGAATGAAACAGCCATTTTATTTACTTACATCACAGTTAACATCAGGGTCCATAGGAGTGCCGGCAGTGACTATAGTTCCATCTGCTGGAGCAAGCTCCCTGTTCAATTCATGCTCCAAAGTGACACAGAGCACCTGCAGGGAGACCTCTACCAGGGGTTCTCTGGAGTCTGTGAACATCAAGTGATTGTATGGAACACCATAGCCCACGGGGTCATAGGATGCAGTGATGTTGAGGAGAGATGTAAACAATGGCAGGGCATGTCTGGAAATAATATTTTGTAAGAATATCTTATGATTTCATGATAGGTGAATCAAAACTATCTGATAATCTTTAATATATTTTTGGAACATTTTGCAGTACTGATATTCCACAGGAAAGCAATGTAGTCACCTAAAAAGCTTGTGTTGTCATCAAAAAAGACAAAAAATCAATCTCTGATAAATTCAACACAAAAATCCATGTGCAAATCACTTTAAGGTGTTTGAAATATTTTCTTAAATCAACTTTGACTGTATGAGCTCCCTATGTGTAAATATCTAGAGATCAATCAATTCCCTTTATTATGCCCTTTACCAATATTCTGTTTCTCACCTATTTTCTGTAGAAGTGAAATAAGCAATCCACTGGTTGGGCTGAGCATGGGCCTCAGCCACTGGAGGCAAGTACATGCTCTCAGAGAAACATGTCAGCAACAATTTGAGAATCTCTGTCCTGTGGTAGTCATGCTGAGCATTGTGTGCTGGGGAGTGGGCAAATCCTACACCAGCCTCCCAGATATACTCACAGCTGTCTATGGACTGTAGATCTTCAGGGTTATCCTGTCAATAAGATGTAAATTGATGTAGGTCTTCTGAATTTGGAAATATCATCATTTGTAAAACCACATATCAATGCCGTCAAGATGTTAAAATTTTTAAAACCAACTGAAGTAAGCAGTCTTTTAAGCATTTCAGTGAAAAAAGATGATGACAAATATTCAACTTACAGGTCCAGATTTCTTACTAGAAGTGACTGTGAACTCTGGGCAAAACAGCAGATCCTGAAAGATACAAAGATCATCTTAACACACTCTTTTCACTACTGATGACAAGACCTGTTTGACCACTGCTATTAAAACAAAACTGCACACCACATTAGTTATGAAGATAAATAGCATTAACTACCACATATAATTACCACAATTTATATAATGTTCATATCATAATATGCTATCAGTAAAAGTTACTTTGCACTGAGTCTCACTGGAAAGTATACTTACACACAAAGCATTGATAAGTGACTGTGCTAATGGCAGACTGCCTTCTGCCTGTAAAATTGACAAATTATAAGATTAACATCTTGCTGCAGATAGAAATGCAATATCTATAATTATGACACATAACTTTTAAGCTATTTCAAATTGAAAGTCTCACTAAATTACTGTCAGCTTAGCCGGCTTAGGGACCGTTCACATCCAAATTTATTTTCTAAAAATCTATTTTCTATTCGCGGTATCTTGTGATCACAGTCTGTGCCCTGAATACCCCGCGGCGTAATTACTGGTAGCGCGAGCCAGTTACTTCCAAAGCTGTAATTAATTCTCAGCTGCGCTCGGAGTGATCACAAGATACCGCGAATAGAAAACAGATTTTTAGAAAATAGATTTTGCATGTGAACGGAGTCTTAAATGTCTGTTCTGCCTACTAAAAGCTGTAAGGGGGTAATTAACTTCCATGCGCGCTCGGTTGACAGCAATTTAGCATGAACCCCCAGGGATCTAAATCTGTGTGAATGCAGTCTTATATAATCATGTGAAGACTACTGGCCCCACTAATGATGCATCACAGCCAAGAGAAACGGTTGAAATGTTTCTGCAATATTAGTTTATGGCACAGACTGCTACAGGCTAGATTTTTTATCACCAACCCCCCTCCCCCCAAAAAACTTATTCTTTGAATTAATTGATAAATGGGACTATGATTAAAATTATTTCACCAATTCATTTCCCTTTAAATACATTACTGAAGTATTTGATAATATATTTTAGAAAAATAGCTGGGGTAGCACTAACACTCACCAATTTAGCCAAATGCTAAAACTGATTTAAATTGGCTTAACAAAATTGGGTTGACTTGATTTGTTTTAGTCAAATTTTTAGCATATGCAGGAAAAAGTAATGAAAAAATTGTGATTTGGCTGAGCAAAAAAAATTGCTGCACAGACACTTAACCAAGGCCTCACCTCTGCTGCATCTTCTGTCTGACCTGGCAGTGTAGACCAGAAGAACCCTCGCCAGTCTGGATCCTCAAATATGTACGGCAGTATTCGGGAGAGCAGACGTACACAATTCAGGACTTAAATTATATGAAACAAGAACAAGAGTAAGATACTGAGAAGCCGACAACAGAATGTTCTGAGCAGTATCTGCATTGCAAATTATTTCAAGTTTCTAACAGAAAATTCAATTACATTTGGCAACAGAACTGTCCATAAAATGCGATATGCATAGACTGCAGTCCCCACCAAACACCTCTTCTGGTGTAAATTATTCAGCATAAAGTAATTAATGGTACAAGTATACCTGAATTTCTCTGAACGAAAGCACAGACTCATACACAATGATTTAAGAAAAATTTCCTTTTATAACTTCATAATCATGTCATTATCACACTGGCTTATCATGACCAGTTTCGAACTTCTAATTTAATATGGAACATGTAATTCTCTATTCCCATAGATTTTAGATCGATCTATCCCCGCGGGGAGTCTCACTAGATTACTTTCAGATAATCTGACTTAAATGTCCGTCCCGCCTACTACAAGCTGTAAGGGGGTAATTAACTTTCGTGTCCGCCCGGCTGACAGCTATTTAGCGTGAACCCCCAGGGAGTTAGGTCGATCTAAAGTAGGTCGATCTAATCTATGGAAATGGGGTGTAAAACACAGCCAGGGTAAAAACAAGATAATTGCATATCAAAGCAACATTTGTTATTGAAATAAGCTAGCTAAGCCAAAACTCATCACATAGGAGACCCCTGGATTTTCCTTAAAACAGGGTTAATATGTTGGCTCCAACTTCACTTACATAAAAGAAGTGATAATTGAGATTGCATGATTAACTGACGTCATGTTCAAATAAGTAAACTAATTCTTCCTTAAATGAGGTGTTGAAGCTAATGTATTGATCTCCTTCTTATCACTTTGCGTAAATATCCAAGAATTAATTCAGAAACGGGTAAACAATATTAATTTATATCCACACCGTTTCGAGGACATCTTTCTGAGAATAAATCTCCAAGTCATTTTCAGAAACATTTCTTACAGAGAAACTCAGCAGAGAAAATGTAAACAGCACAATGTGATAACAACCATGTTCAAATGCCTATGACATATTTATAGGAAAATATGAGAAAATATGTGAAAAACTTATGTTTCTGTCAGTCACAGTCCACACTGTTATAATAGTAATGTTTGTATTTTCTTCTTTGGCTGTTTACTAGTCTCCCACAAATATCCTCTCTGACCACAGGGTGCACTAGTAGTCTGTTACAAAAAAAATTGCATTGCACCCTGTGCTATTCCAGGTAATCAACAGGAACACTGTACTATGTAATTGTCAGTGGGGGTGATTTCACACTAGGTGCTGAGTAATGCACATCCTGCCTGTATTACATAATATGTCAAGCATGCCCACTGTCTAGATGCCCACCTGAATAATAACATTCCACCCTGCAGTTAGGTATTCTTTTCTGCTGCTGAGCCACCATTTAAGGGGCGGGTAGGGGTGGGTAGTTTTATTATACCAGATTGAATTTTTTCCCACAGGGGCTCATACCTACTATTTAAGAAGCCCTTGATATTAGAGGGTACGCATTAGGTCAATGTCTGGATCAAGGTTGGAAAATATGGTAAAGAAAAGACAAAAATTAAATAAAATGGTTTTCATGAATTGATTTATCATAAAACTGAATGAACCTCTTTTTAGTAAGAGCAGATAGGAAGTCATATAACAATTTCATTTTGCTCACTTCTGTCCTTCTTTACCTGTCGTCAAATTTTAAAAAAATGCTCCACCCCCCCCAACCCCCCCCTCCCCCCCAAAAAAGGAGGCATTTATGCACCTAGTTAGTAAAAGTAAAAACAACAAATAAGAAACTATATGTGGATTTTAATTTGGTGGCCATAACTCAAGGTAACTGCAATTAAAAGAAAAGAATACAATACTTTACTTATCTTACCACAAAAATATGCAAATATGCCCTGCAGTAAAAAAAAATAATAATTTGTAGAATTCTGAAGAGCATGCCTACTGATCACTGATGGCAGTGACCTTTGACAACAAAGGCAGCAAAGTGATATTAGGTCAAATCACTGGCATTAAGAGAAGAACAAGAAATAGTGCACAATTGCAAAACATCTATACAAGTACTCAAAGCATACCTATCTGTTGATCTTTATAAGAGCGGCATGAGGTTTCCGTAGCTTGTACTATCTTCTCTACAGCCTTGTAACACAATGTGGCTAAATTTGATGGATTTTCTTCCCTTAAAGCTCTTATTTCTAATGCTGGTATCAGAGTGAAGACATCTTGGATACAAGTTACACTATCAGACCAGAACTGGCTCCAAAAGGCTTCATCATTGGCCTCTACTGGCTACAATATAAATGGCAAAATAATATTAACATTTTATGGCATACACTTGAAAATAACAACCGTTCATTTTGGCAAAAAAAAAAAAAAAAAAAAAAAAAAAACGGATTTTCTTGGGGTAATTTTTCCATACCCACCAGTGGTTAGAGAATCTGTTCTGACACCCAAAGTTAGTCCCTGTTTTTTTTCTAAAAAGTTTGGTTTCCTAAGAGATTATTACAGAGGGTAGCCACCTGTCACGTGGTCTGAGGCCAAGCACAGATTCCAAAATAATTGCGTTAATGGTGGTGAAATAGAATGAATTATATTTCTATGAGTTGTTTACAATGTATTTATTGGGAAATATGGATTTCATATGAAGTGTTCTTATCCCTTTAACTTCCAAAATATAAAATATCCAAATCAAATGCAAACAAAAATAATTTTAAATCTTGAGACAACACACTTGCCACAGAAACAAAGTAAATTATGTAAATAAATCTTTTCTTAAAGTAAAAAGCAGTCAAACAAGTTTTAGCTTAAACTATTAAACCTCAGATCTTTAAAATGTACATTAATTTTCACAGATACATCATAAAAGTTCTCAAAAACACATTATAATTCAATCTTTCCAAACAAATGTGTGAAATGCCTGTAATCACTGTAGTGATATGCTATGCTTCCACTTGTGCAGCCAATCTGGGTCCAACACACTCTTGGAAGGGACTGGACCACACATATATGACTGACATATATGACTTTTAACTGTATATGTGGTATGGCCTTTATAACAACAAAAAAGCACTAGTATGAGAATTATGCCTAGACCAGATTTGCTACAACTACTATTCAATAAAATTGATTCAACTTCAAAATGTAACATTAACTGAAAACCACACCATCATCTGAAAATAACTGACGTTACTATGTCACAATAGTATCTATCAGCTTTATTTGACCAGCAGGGATAGCTGGGCAAATGTCAGTGTGAACAGAACGTGTTGACCGTGACTCAATCAATAATCGCTAATCAAACCTATTGCTGGTACTAGCATATTTCTTTATCACTTAAATACTTATGATATTTTAGCATAATTTATCATAAACTGCGGAACTTCGTGTGCTGATTTTTAGCGTTCGATAAACGAATGTTCAAAGAATATTTGACCCTCTTGTACATATGTGAACAGAATTTCCTGGACATTTAAAACTCATGAATCGTTTTATCTCACCTGAGTCTTGGTTGTTAACTGAATTACAGCCTTCCTGAAGTTTAATTTGGTATCTGCATTGCCCATTTTCCAAATTCGCCAAAGAGTTCAATCAATGTGGCAGACAGGAAGTACTTACTGGAACGGGTACTTTAGTAAACAAAGGTCGTCATTGGTTAAAATTAACAAGACAGCCTTCAGTGGTTGTTAACCTGTGGCTCCTTACCTGTGACTGTATTTTAGACACTAGTTTAATCCTACGAGTTTAAGTGACCTCCTAGTTTAAGCGAAAAATAGTTTCTTTAAACACTTACTTTGAACTGTTACATGCTTAGAGAAAGAACTTTATGAAAAGTACCATCTAAAACATTTTATGCATTTATACTCGAAAGGGAATTAAAGGCTTTCACATTTACTTAGATTTTAATTATTTTAGTATAAATCCATTGTAAAAATTCACAGTTTATCTACTTGTTTCTAAAAATTCACAGTATATGTACTTGTTTATTATCAGTGAAATGCTGGACTGACTATTTATAGGATTCCAGCATCCTGTGAGGTTGCATCCACTAGGAAATGAAAGTTGAGCTAAACTATGGAAATTACACAGGGAAGAAATTTCCTCTATATTCATCTGAAAATCAAGATCATGATAACTACCATATCATACCAGTTTTCTGTTAATTTCACGAGTTGGAAATAACAGAAAAGATGAATTAATTATCTTAGTCTCATCACTTGTTATGTATAATGTATGTTCTGGTTACAGCAGGTTGTAAACCTTTTTGTTGTTATAGGACTCTTTTTTAAATGGGTTTTTTAAAAATAAAATTAAAAAAAAAACTTCCCTTAAAAGTAAATCAGTTCACTCTTTCCTACAAACAAAAAAAAAATGTAGTCTGGGGTGTAGACAATCACTGTCACTTCTGAAAAAAAAAGTCTTTTTGTACAATCAAATGAGAATGTTGTGAAATCAAGGTATTTTTCTGTTAAAAAGATCATAAGTATTACATGCAGTGGCTAGTACTTAGATGTATACAACAATAATTCATTTATGTAGTGAAAAAACATGTTTGAGATCTTGCACTTTGTCCGTTTCAGTTACACTCATAATAATTCAACCCAATGAGACTTTCCTTTTTATTAGGAGGATATCGATGTGGAGGACACGGATGGTGTCAAGTGCAAAATAATGTTCATTTATTCACCTCAGCTTTGGCAGGCATCACAATATTGTACACAAAAACAGCATTATACTGGAGGGTTTCTAAATAAACCTCTTGAAAAACATATCACCCTCTTATTCCAGTATTTTTTGATAAAACAAAAGTAATAATTCCATAAGAATAAAAGTAACTAAATGGCAAAATAGCATGGAATACTTCAATTTATTCAGTAAACTTTGAATAAATTTCCATTGTTAACTGATGGATAAAGATTAGCTTAATTAAATTGAATTAAACTAATTTCCTCACCTCATTAGTCCCACCCCTCCTGCACATATAAATAATTAATACAGTTTCAGACGCTATAAAACCTCTACTGAAATGGGTGCAACATATTTACAAATAAATGTCATATATGCCTAGTTTGGTATTTTAACAATTTGTCAGAGCATACTGAATTCTAGCACATTCAGCTGTGTAAATATCTGTTCTGCATCATATCCATAAATTGTTGACAGAATGGTGATCCCTTTTTCCAAATTAAGAAAAAAAAATGAAGCAGTCTGTGATACTAAAAACATGTTTTTGCATATTCTCAAATTTCACTTCTTTTTCCTATTTAAAATTTGCATCATCAAAATCAGTGTTTTCTTTTTGTTTTCATTTTCTTTCTGACTCCTGTTGCTTCTTCAGAATCATCATTGTCCATTGTTTTGCCACGCTTTTTCTTATTTTCCATTTCAGACATTTCCTGAAATAAAAACAGAAAGTTTAAATTCATTTTCAACCCACTGAACAAAACAAGGACAGTGTTCTTCGTAGTTTAATATTTGCAAACCCTTTCTGAATCAACTCTCTTCATGTTTACATTTAAAGCACATTAGGAAGAACTTTTTTTTTACAGATTTCAAAATGCAAATTTTCAACACAGAAACTCTACACCAATGGTTGTATCTTTCCCAGGTCTTTTTTCCTTTCATGCAGCAGATATCTTACCATTTTAGCATGTCTTTGAGCCTCACTGACTCTCTCCATCAGCACCATAACTTCCTCCTCCTCAGTCTTGTAGAGGTCCAGCTGCTTGCCAATCAAGTGTTCTATCCTTTGGTAGAGTTCAACATCATACCTAGAAAAGTTTTAAACCAGTGGTAAATAGTCAGGTTGTGAAATATGAGACATTAATTATGATTCATGAAATATTATAAAAATGTCATGAAATATTATGAAAATTTCTAGTGGTACTATACATGAAGTTTTCATTAAAATGTTCCCATACATACATAACTTGTAGCTTTTCAAAACATTTTTTTAGAAAAATTAAAAACTCTCCCATTTTCAATAGTTAAAATTTTTAGTTTTAGTTGTCTGTTTTTCAACATTTATTTGACCTTCACCTTTAGATGAACTTAATATCACTTACTGTGTCACAAATGTGATAGCCTTGCCTGCTCGCCCTGCTCTGGCAGTTCTCCCAACCCTGTGAATGTAGTCTTTTGAGTGTGTGGGAATATCAAAGTTCAGGACTACATCAACATGTGGTATGTCTAGTCCCCTGAAATGAAAAACAGAAACCCATCAACAAAATTCTAAATGACAATATCTCTTTATATATATATATGCAGTTCATGTGCAAATGTTATCCATAGTTAGTCTATCGCCAAATTTTGAAATCAAATGAATGTTGTTGAAAGTTAAAAAATTTGTTTCTGACATCTTTTTTTTTTTTGAAATGAAAATCTGTTTAGGCTTAACAACATTCCTTTTCAGGTGAAGTTTAATTCTTAGTAAAAGCGCCAAAGAAGTTCCTAAATAAAATTTCACACATCATTAAAATACTGTAAAAGATCCCATTTATCTTCTGCTTAAAGAATGTTTTGAATACCTGCTTGCTACATCTGTTGCTATTAGAATGGATCTACTTTTTGACTTGAACTTGTTTAAGGCACCAAGCCTTTTGAACTGGAATATAAGCGAAGTTATGAGACTAAAAAGCATACAAAGAAGTGTCATATGAAATATATATATATGGCTAAAATGTTAAAAAGTACCATTAATATTTGATATTTGGTATTTGAGCATTAAATAATTTATATTTAATATAGATGTGGATTAAATATTTTTGGACAATGATTCTTAGCATCCATTTTCAAACCTCAATACCAATTCACTTTCTCTAATATCTATGAAGTTTCTCATAATAATGTAACCATAACATTGTTTTTTCCTAATATATTTTTTGAATAAATTATTCCTTTTGCCACCCAAAAGAGCACTAACCTGTGTCATCTGACCATGGAGTGGGATTGCATCGAGTCCCAGGTTCCTTAACATCAGAGCAACTCGTTGTGTGTTAGCACATGTACTGCAGAAAACCATGAATGAATTTCCAGCCATCTCATTCAGAATGTAAACCAAGTACACATCCTGCATATACAAAGTATAAGGTACATGGCACCTTCAAACTACAGACAAGATACTGAGTATGTCTGCAAGTATTAGAAGAAGTTAATTTTATAACACATTGTCAGGGATATAGTAAACAATGGGAATTCTGTCATGTTTTGTAAAACCCAAGATACACACATAGGGAAATAAATATCTGAAAAACAGTCTGAAGTGTTCTACATTTAAGTATCATTAATTTCAGGTATCTTACTTTTTAATCTCTATGTGAATTTGGTGAAAAATCTGATCCACAGATTAAGCAACCTTTCATCAATTTTACAGGATGTGTTAAAAGTCCATAATTCATCCGTCAACCCCCCCCCTCCCCACCCCACAAAAAATGCAAGATCAATACTGAATATACCAAATAATTAAATCATAATGAAGAAAAACAACAAATAATTAATGCATGGTTGCTATAACAATCTTGGTAGAATAAATTGAAACTTTGGGGGGAGGGGGGGGGGGCTTTGAAACCTACCTTGACTTTGACAGGAATAAAAATGTAAAATTGTTGTAATTTTTCCACTGTTTGATATTTACTAGATACTTCCACTTTCACTGGATTTTGCAAAGATGCTCTCTGAAGTTTTTGCACCTTCTTAGTCATTGTGGCTGAGTACAGATAGGTTGTTCTTTCTCTAGGAATTACTTTCAGAATTTTATCAACCTACAAAACAACACATAAAACATCACAGAGTATTATTACACGTATTCTTCAGTGTAACCAAACTACCCCAGTGTAATTCAATAATTCTAAATGATTCTTCAAAATTTTGTGAAAAATAGGTCAAATTCAAGTTTCACAGCAAAGAATTAAAATGTTTCATTACATATACATTATAAATTTACATTTCTAGTTACATTTTCCTTTTAAAAGCAGAATTGTGTTACCTCCTGTTCAAAATCCATATTCAATATTCTATCAGCTTCATCCATAACCTAAAGTATTAAATGTTTTTATTTTTATTATTATTATTATTATTGTTTTGGTATTCATAAGGTTTTTAAAGTGTTCATCCGAAACAAATACGAAAATATGGACAAAATCCAAATTTAATTTATCCAATAAAAATGAAGTACATTATATCACCTTTTAGTGACCTGAAAATCTTTAGATCTTTATGTCTAAAAGGAACTCTAAATTGTTTGTATGAAGAATATTCAGGTCAAATGCATTCATTTTTAATACTTACCAAAAATTTCAAAGCTCTCAAATTGAACCCTTTCGTATTTTCTAAATGGTCCACCAGTCTTCCTGGAGTAGCTGCAATGATTTTCATCAAATTATTTTTAATTTTGACAAATAAGTGCATTTTTATACAAAAGCCCACTTTTAATGAAATAATAATTTATCATTACCATAAACCAATGTTTCCTATAAAAGAAAAATGTCAATTTTCTACACTCACCTATGATGATGTGAGGTTTTTTAGCCAGCATCAGGGCCTGCGACATGTTGTCAATGCCACCAACTATCACAGCTGCAAATAATAATAATTATTATTACAAAATATAGCTTTATATAACACGAAAAGGGTGAGTCTCCAAATTTTAAAGTAGAAATTATCATGAAAAATATCAATAATAACAACATAAGTTTGAAACAGGATGTCAAACAAATTCATGAAGACAGAGCTTACCACACTTGACACCTATTGACGACCCCAGTGCTTCAAACTGCTCTGAGATTTGAAATGCCAATTCTCTTGTAGGCGTGAGTATGAGTCCAAATAACCTCTGAGGATTCTCCAATAATTTTTGCAAAATTGGCAATGCAAAAGCACCAGTTTTTCCTGAACCAGTTTCTGCCAGGCCAATGATATCCTTGCCTTGAAAAAAAACATCATGTAAGTAATTTGACCAAGGCTCTGCAAATGTTTCAGCTTTGATCAAAGTATCTTATGTCACAGTTTACAACAGACATGCAAATGTCAGCAAAATTTCTGGAATCAATTTTGTTACCAAACAAAAACAAATTAAATACATGCATATGATTAAAATGGCCTCATTGTCAATAGTCTAATATGTCTTAGAAACTGTTGCAGTGATAAATTTAAGCTGAAACATAATGGTAAAACTCAGAGTTAACAAGCAATTTACATTGTGTTCATTTATTGTCAATAAACATACCTGTAAGTGCAACTGGAATAGCCTCCTTCTGAATTTTCGATGGTTCCTTCCATTTCAGCTGTTCACAGGCTTCACAAAGCACATCACACACACCCTGCAAAATATGAAATACTATTGATAAACAAAAAATCTGCAATTTGATTGTTTAAAAAAAAAACCTGGTATATACATTGTTCATTACAATTAACATATATGGAACCATGTAACACAGTTGCCTCATTTTGGCACCAACCCACTCACAAAAAGTTTCATCTGTTGGATGCCAAAATGAGGTAGCTTTCTGGATAGAAATGGGAGCTTTGTCTTGGCAACAACCAAAACATTTGTCAGTTGAATACACCTAGCTTACATGATGAATTGATACAAATGTATTACCAAGAATGTTCAAACAAAATTGCCAATAACCACCCATAACAATGCAACTAACACCCCATTCTCATAGATTAGATCGACCTACATTGGATCGACCTAACTCCCTGGGGGTTCACGCTAAATAGCTGTCAGCCGGGCGGACACGAAAGTTAATTACCCCTTAAAGCTTGTAGTAGGCGGGGACGGACACTTAAGGGGGATTATCTGACAGTAATCTAGTGAGACTCCCCGCGGTGATAGATCGATCTAAAAGTTGTGAGAACAGAGCCTTAAAGTGAATTTATTCACAGGTGTAGGGTTCATTTTAGAACTCCTGAAGGTTTATTTTGTCCATAGAAGTGTGATTTAAAATAGATTCATTACAATTATAAATCAGCATATAATGCAATTTCTAGCCTTTTTTATAAGCGCCCAAACATGCAAGCCAATCATGAGCTATAAATACCATTTAATCAGAGCCTATGGTGTGATGTCACTCTCTTGATAGACCTATGAATGTGTATTCAGTAGCACGAGAACAAAACACCATGCTTCAATATGAAAACCATGTCCACCAGACTATCTCTGGTGATTGTTAGGCTCTAAATTCTACAAAATATCAATTGGGCTAATAAATAGGCCATGCATAAGAACTTACTAGATTGTATGCTTTATATTTCATATTACTGAAGATGCCAATGATAACCAAGAAGTCTTTTGATGTACACAAAGCCAATCTTACTTAAAAATTCCAATTTTTCTGATATTAAAAATTGTAGTATGTTGGCCAAGTGCCACTTTGTTGGTCATATAACCATTTCCATATATTGAATTACATTGGCAATGTGCACATGGAGGGGGTTGTGAACTGCTGTACAATACACATTACATTTTGATTACAACTGGTGAATTATTCTGAAACATAGTTTTCACATAAAACTTATTGTTAAATTTCACTGGAAAAGTAAGATTTGGGATGAAAAATCTGCCAAAAAAAAAAAAAAAACAATGTGTGCACACATATTCCTTGTTTCATTTATTACACTGTGTTCACTGCTGCTGTTGCTGTTTTGCAATTTTATGCTGTGCATATTGCTTTTTGAATAATAAAAAAATAACCATCAAGAGAACAAATATGTATTTTCTAGTCTCTTAGCTAGAAATATGTTAGATTTATCTTGTTGAGTTTAATGATTCCAATCAATCCATATAATCAGTTAGGAGTGGTTGACTAAAAATCTATGCATGGCAAAAAGGCAGCTAAAATGGACACATTCACATGATACACATAAGTGGGCAATTCATGATTGTTTTAAAATGCGGTTAGAATTATCCATTTAGCATGAAATTTGTACTTGAGTTAAATTGTTTGGTGAATTTGACATGCCTTAAGTTTTATGTCCTGCAGCTGCATCCATTTTTTAAAAAACAACGATTTAAATGTAAGTGTCCAAAATGTGTATTGCACAACTGGAGTCAAGTTATGACTTAACATCGCATGTGAGAGGTTACTAACAAATCATCAAATGGCTCCTAATGTGCCTGATCATAAACAGTAATATCTAATTTATCTAAATATTAGTGTCCAAGATGGGTGCTGTGCAAGATTGAGTTCAAAGTGAGTGAAAGTTGTGAGTCTACATTATGCATCAGGCATAATTATCAAACCATATGTACAATCACATACGATAATATATCTTCTTCATGTGACCAAATTTCACATTCATTCAGCAATTGACTACTGAGAAAGACTGGAAAAACTGTCTTTTTTCATAAAACTTTATTATTTGCTAAATATTTAAGTGTTCGTACATACAGTACTGTACTACAGTGCATATCAAATGGTTTAAAACTAGAGTGTTATTGCAAGAATTTTCCTGCTATGGCTGTCTTAGAATGAAGTTTCATGCATTTGGGTGTAATTGGCAGACGAGCAGAAACAACTTTGTGTTACGGCTGGCGGTCCTACTAAACATAGAAATGGATAGAAATGGGTAGAAATGGATAGAAATGGACAGAAATGGACCGATATAGACCTCTAGGTAGGCATAGCAAACCTCTCTAGGATTGTATTTGAATTGTACATAGTAAAAATAAACTTACTTCTGCACCAGAAAGAAGTTTTATTGACTTTTCTGCCGTGACACCAGTAGAGGATAAAATCAGGTCAAGGTCGCCATTTTCAAGGTGAATTCCACAACGAGGCTGTGCTTGGGAGCACTGGTTGCTCCACTAAACAACTTTCACAAGCACAGCAAAGACTCAAATAAAATAATTAAAACGGAATTTGTTCAATAAGGCGAGTATTTGAAATAGAATTTTGAAGTTCAATTAAAGGTTGAAATTATTTTGAAAATGTTATGAATACATACAAAGGCGACTTTGACCTGATTTCAACCTCCGCTGGTGTCTTGGCAGAAAAGTCAATAAAACTTCTTTCTGGTGCAGAAGTAAGTTTATTTTTACTATGTAGAACTCAAATACAACCCTAGAGAGGTTTGCTATGCCTACCTAGAGGTCTATATCGGTCCATTTCTGTCCATTTCTACCCATTTCTATCCATTTCTATGTTTAGTAGGACCCACGGCTGGTCATGGAAAAGCTACATGTTGACAGCGAAAATGGAATATAATCACCATGTTTTACTATGAACGCATTAACCATGTACAGTGTAACATGACCTGAGATATGACTACACGTTTTTTTTTATACAACCTCACCAGCTCTTTAAATGTGGAAGATTTACTTGTTTCCTCTTCGTGCTCAAGACCGTCGGTCTTCTCACTGGCCGCTGCCATTTTGAATTAAAGAATGAAAAGTGGAACACTACATGAAAAACAAAACTCATTCCACCAACAAACACAATAAATTTTGACAGAATCATATATAAAAATTTTTGAGAGGTAAATTAAGATAATTTTTCCCTCAAACATACAAATACTTCTGAAACGAAATATAATATTTTCTTATTTGTGTACGATACACTCCAAATATAGACTAAACCGGAAACACAGAAAGCGTGGAAAATGGCGAAACATCACCCAGATTTAATTTTTTGCCGAAAACAGCCAGGCGTAGGTAAGTACTTAAGGTTAAGAGGTTGTATTGTTATGTTTATATTCTTTTTTTGAAATATGTATGTTAAGTGGCTATGTAACGATGTAATACAGCCCGGTGTTCATCAAGTCATTGTTCTTGGCGAAAGACGTAGATTAAACGTTGCCTAAGCTTTCAAAATTCTAGTTTCAGCCTTTCTCATTACTGGCTTACGTGCTACATGTGCGTGCGTTAAGTAAGTACCTAGCATGTAAGGCAAAAAGACAAAATTAAACGTGGCTGTTGCATAGCTAACAAACAACAAAATGCAGTAGATATCAGTAATCCATTTTATACAACATTAGATAAATATTCAAATGTACTCTATTAGTTTTTTGGGAATTACCCGCTAAAATTAATTTCTTCGGGGAAAACACAATTTTCACTACTCACAAATCATAGCTTGATCTGCCCCTGCACAGTTTTCAATGACTGTCCAATCATTGACAGTGCCAAGTCTTCTTGACATTTCAAAAGGAACCTTCGCAGTAAGGTACCTTAAATCGAGAGATTTATGGTTTTTAATATCTGAATTAGGATAGATTAGTAGCTTTGCAGGATAAGTAGATGTAGAAAATGTCACTTTGGGAATATTGTAAAAGTGTACAGTACTTTTAAAAAGTATTAACAAAGCTATATGAACGTTTTGTATTATGGTGCTATTATGGTGTTCTTAGAATCAACTTTGTTACAAAATCTATGAATGATAAAGTGCTGAGAGGATTCAGAAAAAAGACTGCTTGACTCCCTCACAGAGAGAAAGCTTACCTTCATGGGACACATTCTGAGACACCAACAAATGGAAAAATCATTACTTATGGGAACAGCATACAGATTTGAAGATGTGAGAGATATAAAATGCAATACAGCTATGATCTAATGGACCTCTGTGGATCCATGGTTCAAGCAGATAGAATGGCACAAAACTGTGACCAGTGGAGAGGTTTTTGTAAGAGGGGGAGATCGGTTCATAGAGCTTTTTGTGAGGGCCACGGCAGGTCGGTTCCGATCCAACCATTCTTGATGATAATGATTATATGTTTATAAAACATTGAAACAAGGTTTTTCCCAGCGATCTGTCTAGCCATCACTTAGACGGCTGCTGGCATCACCCGATGGCTTATATTATCAAAGACTGCTGGGCGGCTTACAAATTTTTTGAAAAAATGATGGCTTGGCTTGACAGGATGGCCTACAAAATATACATCCTACGAAATATCATCAAGTAATTTTGCCTTACCCAGCTTGTATGATGATTCTCTTTTGAATATAATTACTTTGTAGTGCACCCTGTACTGCAATCACGACTAACTACTACTTAAAGCTTATAAAACACATTTAAATGTTTCTGTTAACTTTCAGACTTTGTTATACATGCCAAACGCAGCAGTGACAAGAGGGTCTGCATTGGATACAAAACATGTACTGTATAACAAAGTCTGAGCAAACTTACCGTTAAATTATAAAACCTTAATACGTACTGCACCTGACAGAGCTGAAAGAAGAGAAGGCAATTTTCATATCTTTACCAGAAGATTAGTCACGATCCAGGCAAGACAAGAAGACAATTTTGATATCATCACTCATCCCAGGCTAATTTGTACTGTACTTGCTCGCAAAGAAAATGGATTCAACTCTCACCGCCACCACCATAATAAATTGATAAATGAACAAATAAACATCATTCACTTGTCCTGGAGAATTGGAGAATCCTTATTAACAACTCTGCATTTCAGGGTTTATTTGTGGGCCACTACTGTAGTTTTCCTTTGCCAAGTATCCACACATAGAGATTACAAGATCTCAATGCCTACCTTCAAACTAACCTTTGTCAATTTTTAATGGCACCCCTTGCAGGCTTCTTCATAATTTATAGGGTGCCCTGAAACTGTCAGTCACATATCATAAACAAGCATTCTCACCAAAAATCAATAATCCCATAGAACTTCAATTCAAAACCTCCTTTTTTACTGTGCTTCAAGTAAACAGTTTCCTAATGGTTCAGTTAGGCGAGTCTTTTTACTGGGTTTATTGCATCAAATATTTTGCAATGTTTTAAAATTATTTCTCTCTACGTGAAGAACTTTCATATAAGCCACAAATTGTGACAATGCTTAACTTTTAATACTTGGCTCCAGCCTTTACCATGCCGGTGTTAATTAAATCTAAAATAAATATAGGAGACAAAAATATTTCTGAGGTCGATGCAAAGGGCCCCACGCCATTTTTCAGACTTTTTCACTAAATGGCAGTCTCATCCCTGATGACTTAATGGCTTATTGGTTGTTTGCCTGGAATGCTTTATTAAGGTAATTGAATTCTGAAATGATAAGTCATAACTGTATCATGTAAATTATTGAAGAAAATTGAACTAAAATTGATCTCAAAGACATATAACAATGAAATTTTTTGGAGCGCACCCAGAACAAAATGCCATTAAAGAAAAGCGCATTCAGAACAACCCCCTCACTGGTAACCCTTAGGTTCAGAATTTTAGGATTTTCATAAGCAATTTGTAATATTTAGCTCTTAACTTGGAAGGTTATTGAAATTTAAATGGAATGCACCATACAAGAAATATTATTTTATTATTATCATTGACAATTAGAACCATCACTTTAAAATATCAACATCATGACATGAAAGTGCAATGCATTAATATGGGGTGTGGTTCAGTATCATGTTGTAAATTCCATTCCTGCTCTATGAAAATGTTATCCAAACCAATCATGATATTTCCAACTGTGGTCTATTGCATAGTTATTGGTCATTGAATTTCATATATTAGTTCATCAGATATGGATATTGTATAAATGCATAAAATTCTGGAATGATAGTATCACTGGCACTTATAAAAGAGGCCCCTTTATTTTCAGATCTAGGCTCAACAAAATTTTTACCATGGACTGCACAAAAGGCACTAGTTCATATTTTTTGTTGTTGCTCTAATGCTTAAAAACGACACAGCAGACACAATAGCCAAAGTGTGCTATTGAAATACAATATGATCTGAGCAGATCTGTCAAAATGGCCTTGTCTTTATAGACAATTTAGCAGTCATGAGATAATAACATAAATCTAAATGGTGTTGAAGCAAGAACATAATGTACACAATAAACCATAACACCATATTCAGGACTTGTTTCATATCAATTCTGACTTGCTTTATCAACAGCTTGAGAATTGTCTACTGCTGCTTTCATCTTGGATTGTGTAACTTCAGAGAGAGAGTAACAAACTTCTATAGTGACAACTGTGAACAATGTAGTTTTCTAAATGACTCAACAGGAGACTAAGTGATATTATCATGAAAGAGCATATTAAATAATGCAATGGAAACGTTATTAAACTAAAACATAAACATCTGCAACCCTGGATTTGATATATACTTCAGGGACCGTAAATTTTGTAAGTTGAGTGTCTGTTATAGGAACTGACATTTTAGAATTTTTCCTGCATATTACGAAAAACATTCAGGTTGTTTTCATTGTCATAAAAATAGAGTTCAGAATATCTGGTAGTACTAGTGCACACTTTTTTAAAATGACCTTGACACTACACATATTGTCATATTCACTGATCTGGTAATTTTTTATGTAATATCGACAGTAAATAACTTGCAAGAAGAGCTTCATTGCAAAAAAAAAGGGCTACATTCATTGACTTTGCTTTAAATACTAAGGTGCCCTCCAGATATTGGATTTTAAAGTAATTTAGCCTCTAATTCCGGGCTCATGTTTGTGATTTTTTCATTTTTATAGAAAGCAGTAATATAAGAAACTTTTTTATTTACTTCTTTTATTTTACTTTTTTGTTTACTTCATTGGTTTTTTATGTATTCCAAAATTTATTTTTATTTGTTGTTATTTAGTATCAAAGCATGATTCAATGAAAAAAAAACTGACTTATTTTCATATTGGTTGACTGACACTTGTTATTGTCATCATTGTTCAACTGATTTTTTTCTTTACATTTTTACCCTCCAGCTGTTTTGGTTTTTTTACGTATTCCAAATTTTATTTTCATTTGTTGCATTTAAAAGTATAAGTGCATGATTCAGTGAAAAAATAACTCTCAACTTATTTTCATATTGGTTGACTGCCACTTGTTATCATCATCATTTATCTGAAATGTCACTGTTGCCTAGTAATTTGTCACTTGGAAATTGTCTTTATAATGATGAACGTAAGGAGAGGGAGGAAATTAAAATTCCATATCAATTGATTTATATATTGACGTAAAACATTTTTTACTAATTATTCTTCTCTTTCATTTCTAGCCATTGGGCGGCTGTGCGAGAAATGTAAGTATTGATTTTTCCTGCTAAATTGCTTGCAGACTTTTTGATAACCTTTCCCATTGATTTATTGCAGTTTTACGTGGTTGTTTCGTCAATGCTTAGAATAGTGCTATGATTGATATGTATTGTGAAAGAAGAAAATTGAAATATAATTTTGTGTTCTCAATAAAATAGTTGCTGTCTTGCAGAATTTGAATGAAATAAACATATAAAGTTCATGACAAGTTGTAAAGAGGAATTATTCCATATTATCCTAGTAACCATGCATTTTTATAAATATATTTGAGCATCATTTCTCTTACTATAACATTTTTCCTGTTTCTTTTGTTTTGGCTTCTATGTAGTCTTCAGTTTTTCCACTAACTTAAAGCATGAAGACAAGGGGTGAGGGAGAAACATGGCTATCTTCTTAACTGACCAAGATATACCAACATGTTGCATATCAATTACAAAAACTTATTTCAACAGCTGTTCATTTCATATCATTATTTTATTACATAATGGCTACTTCAGGGTGTATAACACTCCTGGCACCCCCCTGTTTCTACAAGCCCATTTTTACACAAATTAAAACTTTTATATATTTAGAAAGTAAAATAATACAATATTCATCAACAAGCAGAACTGACTTTTGATTTTAAAGTTGAAAGAATAAAAATTTATGTTCATTTCATGTCCGTCCCTAACACTTATTATTAATATTATTCTGTGACTTTTTTTTTTTAATTCTAATTTTTTGCCTAAATATACCTCACATGTAGGGGGAAAAACATACAAAATGGAATCTCAGTTTTTTTTTTTTCTAAATTTTCCATTTGAAGTGTTAAACATCCATTCAAAATGTCAAAAAATAAATAAATAAAATAGGGTAAATACTAGGGTCAAACTAGTCCCCCCCCCCTCCCATCTGCAGCTGGTTTTTAGAATCAAAACATTACATTTCAATAAGCAGTATAAATTATTAGTAGCAGTTGGTGGCTGGTGCAAAACTTAACATGGTAGTACGATCATGCCTGGTTATTTACAAATATTGTTTTGTACCTTCTAATTCTGTGATAAATAGAAATGACATGTGCAGTGTGATGTTGAGAAGTGAATCTGTGCTTTTAATTTCTTTAATGTGTAAGCCATTGGCACTGTACAGTATTGGTTTTGTGTTGTAGTTTTTGTAATGTAGTAACTAATTAATCAACGACACTGTACTGTATTGGTTTTGTATAGTTGTTGTAATGAATTGTCTTGTTACATACATTGTCTTTCATTCTCTATTGCATCTTTATTCTAAATTATGAGTGAAAGTAATGAAATGACATAATATGATGTAACTACATAAAATTTCTTCTTTCAGGTGATGGTAAATGTGTCATATGTGACTCCTATGTGCGTCCTTGTACACTGGTACGAATCTGTGATGAGTGCAACTATGGCTCTTACCAGGGAAGGTGTGTGATCTGTGGGGGACCAGGAGTGTCAGATGCATACTACTGCAAGGAATGCACAATTATGGAGAAAGACGTAAGCACTTTGGACAGAACTGATATTTTACTCATGTCAAGATGTGATCAATCATTTTTCTTTCTCGGGTTTTCGGAGTAAGCTTGTTGGCTAATTACAACATTTGACTTTCTTTTTGAGATTCACACTTAGGCTTTGGCTGATTGCTTAAGGGAAAGTGTCTCCTATGGCAGTTAACAAGGTTTTTCTCCAAGTATGGGCTATTTTTAAGATGATGGACTATTTTTCAATGACTGGTAAAAAATGTAACATTGTATCCTTTCATTTTATTCATTAATTTTTTTTCTGATTTCAGAGAGATGGATGCCCAAAGATTGTCAACCTTGGTAGTGCAAAGACAGATTTGTTTTATGAGAGAAAGAAATATGGCTTCAAAAAAAGATAACTGTGCAATTAGTACTTGGTGACCTACACTGGATGCTAACATCTTTTCCAAATGTTATCATTGGCTCACTGTTAGTTTAGATAAATGGTGAACAAGGCAGAAATATTGCAGAGATTGTTGCCAGCAATAGTGAGAAGTAAGAAAATTGCACAGGTTTATAGCTAATGCTAGAACATTTGAAAGATAAAAACATGATCATGTATTTTTTATAGTCATCATTCAAGCCAACACAGGCAATGGCTAATTTGCTTTTAATAAAGACTGAATGCAGTGTATTTATTGACATGACAGATCAACTAACCAGCTGTTGGTAGGAAAAGGACAAAGCAGAAAAGCATAAATGCATTTGCATGTATTGGAATGAAACACTTTATTGATAAGCTGTTATCTTGCAAACTGTTGGCTGACAACGGTCAATTTTGTCTGACGGGACTCATGGGCGTATCGTTTTTAATTATCTGAATGACATAAAAACTGCTGTCCATTTGGAATCCCACTGTGGTTAAGCAGTGGGTGGCAGAAAAAGACAGTCATAATACATATATTTTATGTATAAAAATAGGGTCTAAGGATAATGAACTGTTGAGTGCACTTCAATTGTAAGAGTATTTTCTATCTACCTTTATCTGAGCAGAAAACTTAAGTTCTGAAGAAGGAATATGTTATTCAATTTTGACATTGATCCATCATTTTGTCTTTGGTGATCCCCATTATAAAAGAATGGAAATTAAATCGGTTCATTTATTAATAAAACTATTTCACAGTGGTAGTGACTGTTGTGATAGTAGTATCCATTATTAGAATTACAGTGATGTATTCATAAAAATGTACACTGTTAGAAACAAATAGTTAAAAATGTGGCATGTTTTTTAGTCATTAAATGGCTATTAGTCATATTTTGTTACAAAAAAATTGAGTGAATCGAAATTTGTTGTCAGTCTTATAAACGGATTAAGCGATCTTTTAGCACCAACACCCAAATTAACCACCAAACCCACAGATTAACCAGCACTACCAGAGCGGATGAATGTAAGTGCTAGGTATCGCTTTGTTGGTGCTAAATAATTGTACAGTGTGTTGGTTATTATGTGGGTTTGGTGGTTAATGTGGGCGTTAGTGCTAAAAGATCTGCAGGCAGTGTTAGTAAACGCCTAATCCTTTTATAAGGCCTGGCTCTGCGATCACATTTTGTGGTGAAGCGTGTTGTACTTGCAGCTATAGACGTCTAATAATTTCATTTCAGGTAGAGAAATAAATTAGTTTTTGATGCCCCAGGAGCAAGGGCACACTCGCATTAAATCTGATCAGATTTGAGTTCTATACTTCATCTTGCACGAAAATGAATTAATAAAGCATGACAACCAAGGAACGAGGAAAAAACCAAAGGGAAACTTGTGGGTGCTCGAGAACCCTGGAAATCCTCTTTTGAGCATATTAATGTTAATGATTGTGCGGAGTGGCGAACCATCTGTTAATGCTGATAAACTCGTCAGCGCGAAGTCGAATCCACAGGGAAGGAATGGGAATAAAGTAATTACAGGATTGAGGATCTTAAATATTAGATGTTAAAGCCTGCATATCCATAACAACATACCGTCCATGTGTATAAAATATATTTTGACCAGTGCTATTAGGCTGTCGCTCAGGTTTGATTGTGAAACATTTAATAATTTTCGATAGCACGATATTTCAGAGAAAGAGAACTCCACAAATTACGTGTATTGATATACATCGCATTTACTTCTAATTTCTCGAAATAGTAGTCTAGTCTCAGACAATGGATTTCATTCTGTATTGACCACAAACACGGAATCTTGGACAGAAAAATATCAAGTTGTATTTTGATAGTGGAAATACCATATTTATCTCTAAGGACGTTTTACTCTTCGCATTCGGTTCCTTGCGGTTTGCCGTTATTTAGCTTTTAGTCAATCAGTGTAGCGGATCAATTATGTATGGTTTTGAGATAAGCGACCTTTTTAATCAGACTACTTTCGATTGACTTACGTCATTAGATTCATAATTAACCTCTTTGCACCAGTTCTACATGCCAGTTCCTGATGAAACCCCTTTTAATTAGGATATTCTTATTTTACAGCCGATTTTTTTTTTTTTTTTTTTTTTTTTTTGAACGGAGAGGTAAGTATAAAAAATTGTATGAAAATTAAACATCAAAAAGGGAAACAATGGCAGAAAAAATTACTTCGTAAACTTAAAACAAGAAAAAATAAATAAATAACGTTCTATTTTAGATAGTATGATTCACAATGGTCGTTATCCCGCGCAGTAAAAAGTACTGATAATAAGCTGTATAAATAGGAATGGCATAAATGTCCTTATATTCCCATAACAGGACTAATGGGTAACGATGTTCGGTATTATTTCACTGCCTACGGTATTGCCACACAGTGTGTTAATGCATGGATAATGTCGTTAAAGGGGGATGTTGAGAGCGCTTCTGCACTCAGATAAACCATTACCGCCCAAGATATTCAAGTACTTATCTTTCCACTCCATTTTCCAAATACAAAAAAATCTTCTGATGACTACAATTAAAATAATTTGTGGAGGTTGTTGCATTTCAATAAGAAATCATCTCTCTTGGAAATTTCTCAATTGCTACAAATCTGCACTTCCTCAATGCTCTATCAGAGATATAAGCGAGTGCTCAAATAAATTTGCCACACGTTATTTAATGACCTCCTTGTTAATGAGATTTGTTTTCATTAGGCATTCCCGGGAATCGTCAATTTAATAGGATTTATTGGAATTCTCACACCGTAGATTATTGCATAATATCTAGGCATTTCCTAGGACAGGGTGGACCCATGTCCCAGACAAGAGAAAATTAGCCAGGGGTCACGAACCTTCGTCACGATACACCCTCGAGACCATTTAGAGATTGAATTAATTTCAGAGAGCCAAATTTCTAAGAAGGTCCCAGGCATGGGAAATCAGATCAGCAATCTAGGACCTTTTTAAATTGTACAGGCTGGAGATTATTTGCCAATGAATCGATAACACGTTTTCTGACGCTATAAAGGGACGGTATTTAAAGAGTAGGCTGTAATATAGCCATTGCAGTCGAGGAGTCATCAGCCTGCAAGGCGAAGGCGAATGTTGCAAGGTAGGCTACTATATTTATACTTTAAGTAAATATATCATTGCAAAAAAAATCCATGATAGTGGGAAGGTGATTTATTTGACAAAAAGCTAAAATGGTGGTTTCAGTGGTTTGTTTTTAAGTTTTCTGAGGTTGCCTTTTTACCAGAGAAAATCGACATCATGAGCTATGAGTTTGTTTAGTTGACGGATTACTTCTTGTTGACCATTGCTTTTTCTGTTAACTCTGCACTGTGGGCTTGGCAAAACTAACTTTTTATATATTCTGAGTGTAATAAATTTGACAGCAAAAGATATTAGTTGAGTTGCAGAGATGATAACAATACCAGGAAACGGTGTCCGGCATTTGCTGATCAGTGCTTCAAGTACTCCATGAAAAGGATTTTGCGTTTTCTTTTCTATTCTCTAATTCTACAATGCAAAAATACAAGCTCCGTAGTCACAGTATTGTATCCAAACGTGTTCACTGGGTGATCATGTGAATGATCAGCTCATTACCTTTTTTCGACAGTATTGGCCTCCGCGGCCGATGTTATTCAATGTGCTTTTTCGCAAATCCGGTTTAATTTAGTAAATGTGACATAGTGAAGCAGTGTATATGGTTATCAATCACATAACATTAAACCTTTGAGACAGATTATTTGCCTCATATGACCTTAAATAAACTGACATTCATGACAACAAGCAGTTTTGAAACAAAACAACGTTTTAGGGGGAAAAAGCCAGAAGGTAGATATCATTGTGGTACAACGTGTTTCCGTCGTAAATGAAGACCACCATTATCATTATCAGTTGATTTATGAACAGAGATATGATGTACTATACCTCATCGTTGATAACAAAGTGCACTTGAAGTATGAAGAAAAGGGAAAGGAATGGCACATTGTATTATGACGTTAATAAAGAGAAGACCGGCAACCAACTATATCCAAGCTTGGCCTCAAGGGCTGGTTTTGGTTGATATCGAAGGGTAAAATCTATCACCATCGGTTAGTGTTTTCATTTACACGTCTGAAGGAGTGATGATATGCACTTGCAAATGAAAAAAATTATAATAGGGACATATACATGTAGCTTATTCAGAAATCTCTTAAAATTAGGGCCTATTATAAGCAGTTTGTTAGAGTAATGTATTTTATCAAAGGTATAACCAAGGCATCCTTTCGTGCATACTTTTTTTTAGCTTTTGTATGGTTGGAGAGACTTATGACGTATAGATTGCTTGTATAAGCGGTTCTCTTACGGAAATTAAATGTCATTCAAAAATGTAGTTTCAGAAATGGTAAAAAATCGCAGTGCGTAATACGACATAAGGCAGATAGTATGAAGCGAAAGAAAAATCTTTGTTTAATGCATTTAGCACCGATTATAAAGTCGAAAGCAGTCAATTAATATTGGTCTCATTTCAAGATAATCCATTGGAGGTGAGTAGATTTTCTAGTAGCGAAGCGGCTTCGGCCTTTGTTACTTTTTTTGCACTTGAATGTCTTGCTGCTTCGTCTATATGCCAAAAGGCATGTCATTTAATCTTATTTAATGCCAGCGTTCGGAGAATTTGGCCAACCTCGTCAATCAAAAAACGACTTCCACAGGAGGACACTACTTTTAGCATTGTTACCAACGCCGTAAATGGTTTTCCATTAATCACATTTGACAAATAAAAAATACAATAGACACAAGGAACAAAAATAAGTCCCATTGTTTGTTTGGTCAATATCAACAATTGATACAGGTCTGAGATGTATGTATATTTGTGAGTAGACCTAACAATATCTTTAATAATCCGTAAAAGCAGTTCCAGGTGGATAATTTAAATTCAAACATTCATGGGAACATATCGCGTTTCCAATTAGGTACCTTTTATGTTATGCTAATGGGAGCAATAAATATGACTTACAATGTTCTCTAGATTTGAATGTGTAAGAGTATGGGTCGATTTGCGTGAAAACCAGCAGTTTTGTAGATTCTTAACGAAGAGATGTGTAAGTGGGAGTCAAGGTCGCATTATCCCACATCTGTCAGTTGTACAGGTTCACTAAAGGTTCTTGATGTGCAAAAGAACAACGATATGGTATTATTTCCTCGCGTCAATCGGAAATTGATGTCAGTTAACAGTGCAATGCCCCGAACGACATGGCATGAAATAGGTTTCAATGACGCAAAAAACCAATGTGTATAAGCGTGATGCGTCTGCAGTCTGTGCAGCCAAAGCACGTAAAGAAGGGCATGGAATCTGACAGGAGGTTGGCCTAGGTAAACATGAATTGTTTTATTTTGATTTAGCGGAGTTTAAAAAGCTGAGTTAGGACAACTTGCAGTGCAGTTTAGGTATAGCACAACGTCAACGCAGCATCATCATAATATGTGTTGAAGACGACACAGAATACGAGACAAGGAAGAACCACTGTAGTTAATCATGCTCTGCGAGCAATATTAGTGCTGTCAAAACTCCTTCACACCTGAAGTGTGGATGCCTCTCACCAGCTTTTCTCCTCAGAACCAGGTAGGGAAATATTGTGGGGATGAGATCATTGAATTTGGTATGGAAAACGCAGGTATACAAAGGCTAGCTGCCTTTTAAAAATGTGGCCAGCATGGCCCGTTAAAAACGATTTGTGTTGTCGGCCCTAATAATAATATGCGTAAATCTACCCTTTCTATTGTAGATCGTACACATGTTCCTTGTAACAATATACATTTTCTATTGTACATCGTACACATATTGCTAGTAAGAGAACATGATCGAGCATATTGCAACGAGTAGTTGATGAGCATATACCATGTTCGATTATATTGTGCATCATTCGGTAATATTCTATTAGTACTACTCACTCCTAATTATGTGAACTTTGCATGAAAACTTGGGTGGAAACCGATGGTGAAAAACGTATGTTTACCACATGTTCGTAGACTGCTCCTACGTAATTAAGAATAGAATCCAATAAGTAACTCATAAATAAAATGCGTAACTTACACCTACATATAATTTCGTTATAATAGATCGCAACTATTATAAAAGGCAATTCTGTCCAGACAATGGCAAAACAAAAGGCATATGAATGATGTACATGTGACAGGTAACAGGTGATGTGTGATGTTACATCAATTTCAAGCACCCGCTGTATTCTATCTTAAGGCAGTTTAGCATTTTGAGGATATGAGGTAGATCTATATGAAGAAAGTGCCGCGGTGGGATGTCCATTATTTTTCGTAGAGACAGTGCCCGTTGATTGGGTTTTTATCAAGTTTGGCCAACGCTCATTTGATTTGCGCTGCTCCACACAGCATGTTTTAACCAAGACAGAGAGAACAAAGCAACAGTATTTAAACAAAACGCTGAGGTGCTGACTTGAAAATTATTGGAAACAGGATTTTTATTTGTAGCTGTTCGTTGTCGTTTTCATTAACGCATGAAACGACGCATGATCAAAGTGGCTCCTGTACAAGCAGCGAAGGCTCAGCTACCAGGTGACAGTAAACACTTCAGCATCAATATGGTGTTTTGTTAACGACACCAAGTTTTACAGTTCGCATGGTTTAGCGCAATACAGATCTAGAAACCTGAATTTTGATCAATAACATATGCTGTTACTTTAAAAACTATATTCACATGAATAATGCAGATTTTATCTGCTATTTTTCTGTCTTTCGGGAACTTTGCTGTTACTTACGAAGACTGTAATAGATAGGACTAGCGATTTGACAGACTCAATGGAATTGCAAGAAAGGGGGTTATTTTAGAAACGCTTGTTATGACAACTTCCCCCCATTAGTGTATCCTTCATACGAAAAAAGCGTTAATCACTTCATTGCACCTGGCAACCATTTGGCTTTGAATTACTCGTGAAATAAGAATCATCACCTGTTTTCTTTTAACCTTTGCTTATTTTGGAAAGCTATATTAGATCTAGCAAGCAGCAGTAAATATTGATGTTCTTATTTCTTTTTCAGGTAAAAACCATACGTTTGATAAGGAGTGAGGGCAAGTCATTCATAAACATTTAGAAGAGCAACAAGTACACAGGCTGAAAGATACTTGCTAAGTAGACAAACTGTTTTAACGAAGATACTTGCTGCAGCAACCATGTACTCAGATTCAGCACGTCGAAAACGCCTTCTGTACCATTATGCAAGGCGCCATACCTCTCCAGCAGTTGGTTTGGAAGAAGAGGAGGAAAACATCTTGAGAGAAAAATGTCTAAATGTGCATAAACAGCCTCTGATACAGGATTCTGGCCTGTCCTCTTCTATCGATACCGACACAGACACTAACTCTGAACTGGCAGAGATTGATGAGGACTCGGATGTCGGTTGTTTGCTTCAAAACAGGGAGGCCGAACGTGCCTCAAGACGCCGGCGATTTTCTGAAGAACGCAGTCGAACCGTGCCTGCTGAGATCATAACTCTACGAGAAGCCATTGCAAAAAAGCTTGAAAAAGAAAGAGACAGGACGCAAAGTGCACCCTCTTTTCTTCTGAGCAAAGTTAAAGAGAGAATCGAAAGACATATTTTACATTCGAGTGATGGACCCACGTCTGCCGCCATTTTTGAGGACAGACGGCAGCGCATGTTAAGCGCGTGTCTTGATGAACGTTCCGCACAGAAAACGGATGAAGATCAGGAAGGATATGATTTAGTTAGTCGGGAATTTAGCTCTACCAAAGGAGGGAAGGGAATTTCAATACGAGGTCACAATTGCAGGCAACATTACTCTTTTTCTGCAGTCCCAAACCTCAAACAAAAAGACATTGAATCAGGAGTGGTGTGTTCGAACGAAGACCTAAGAGCCATCTTACAAGTGTACAGAAAACCCTCCCTTCAGTACAAACGAACCCAATCTTTGGACGAAAGGCGTGAAAGTCTGTTCAAGCAGCTTTCGACCCATTCTGCTCCATGTAAAATCGAAGGCGATTCTCAGGGATGTTCAGCCGGATGTTCCAACGCCACAAGTACTGAAGACATCATGGGACATACAGATCAAATAGAACTTCTACTGGAAAATAAATTGGCAAATTGTTGCTCCCTTGGGAAAATTGAACATCGCAGAATGCAGACTGATGGTGGTGAATTCCAAGAATCTGGCCTCCACACCGGTGATACGGAAAAGCAAAATGAACAGAAATTGGCTAAGGTTCGGGATGTTACTTACGATGATGATGGATTAACATGGGACATATACGGAGCTGACTTTGATGTACAAATTTTAGGAGATGCCATTCAGAGACATCTGCATGTTATGTCTGATAAAGAATTACAATTTGAACATGACAAAAGTGAAGAGTCACAAAACAATGGAAAGAGAATTAGACTTCGTAACCTCTGGCAACTGCTGCTTTGTAGGAGACAAAGAACAAGAGTAACATAAATCTTGTGACTTATCTCTATGGTTACATGCCATTTGAGTATGCTCAGTTTGTCCACTTAACCAAATTAACATTTCTTGGTTGTTCTAGTTGGCAATGGCAATAAGTTATTGTAGAGAATTTATATAGGGGATTTCAATTAAATTCCCTGTGACTGTTTCTGTTTTGGCAAAACATTCCTGGATTAAATGGGAAAGTATGTAGGGGTAAAATTTTGTATCTGTTATAGCATATGATGATTTAATCAAATATTGCACATCCTTTCTCAGAATATACTGTTTACTAGACAGCTGTTGCGAGGTCAAGTCTTATCGGCATAGATAAGGCAATGACAGAACGTCCTTTAGGCTAACTAGCACTCGGCGAAGCACGTTTTTTAGCTTTGATAATCACGTAGAGAAAGATAATTGTCCATCACATGTTATTCCCCGCCACAAATTTGTTGGCACTCATTTATTTGCACCCACGTAAAAGGAGATGTGTCTTTTCTCGGGAAGGTCTTTACTAACGTAGACCTTGGGGGCTTGTGAGTTAATACAGGATTTTTTTCTAAACTGGGGCCTATTATTTTCCAGCACGTTCAACCTTTCAAGTACAGTACGTAGAACTGGGTGTTGTTGTGGATAGCATTGCATTCCCTGGCATAACCTTTAGCCATAGAAAGGGACACTTTTTATTTAGACACGAGAGATGTATTAGACTGTCGAGGGTCATCTTGCGCCCTTTTAAAAATAAATGAATAAGTGCAGTGCAATGACCAGCGACAATCAACTACCCTTGTCACTTCATGTAACTTATTGACGACGTTACTAAGTTGAGTTTTATCTTTTTGTGAGAGCCCCAGTTTTGGGAAAACGGAATATCTGCTGTAAATAACTTTTAACATTTCAATATTGGCATTTATGAAGTGTTGTTTTTACCCATATTATATCACTTGTCTTTATTTCACTTTTCAACCGATATTTTATGTCTTAATATACGGAAATAAATTGTTCTGATATGACTAATATTGGTTTTTAGTCCTTGTGTAACATACGTATACGTGGGAGGCACCAGCACACGATACAATCGAGTCTTGACGTAGATTTATGCCTATATCTCCTTAAAATCGATGCATAGATTACACGAGAAAAGATGATGAGATATACCTAATAATGTCAAAAGCATAAAGCTAAGGTGAATTTTACTGTTTCTAGGTAGTGCTTTACGTTGTTTTAAACACGCAAACGTTGGGCGTGAATTGTCTTTGAAATGAAATTTTAACCTTACGTGACGCACGGCTTTTATTTCCTGAGAAAGAACAATGACAGGATTTCTAGTGTTAGTGGTTCTTGGGGTGAAACCAAAATGAACCAAAAATGTAATTGAATTTACAGAAATGACTGCCTACTCTCAAAGAAGTACTTCTGCACGATTTGTGGCTTGTAAACATGTAAACATGAAGTCATCGTCTGCGGTGTCGTATTTCTAAAAACGAATTTTACGTAACCCCCTTTTAAGCGTAGGACTGGAGAAAACATTTATATGTTTTACATCTTCGTGGGAGTACCATGGGGCTAATGGTCACAACTTCATTGTCCTTCAACTAAAATACACTGTGCTTCCTGCCAATAACTTAGGGAAATAATCCATGGCAACTTATGTTGTCGCAAATGTTTCCATATAAATAGCCTGTATTCTTGTCTCAAAAAACAGAGATATGAAATGAGATCATAACCTTAGCGAGAATTATTGCATTTAAGGAGAAGTGAAAATGAAAGCAGTGAATCCGGTGTGAATAATCATTTTCATTATGAGAAATGAGAATTCTGAAGCCGGAACATACATATTGCGTGCGTAGGGTAATTCTGCTTTCGCTGTGGAGCCGTGTGACTACTATCGATAAGTTCTCCACAGCGAGCTCTGAAATGCCAGTCATCATTGCTTAATTACGTTTTTGTTAAGAATGTAAGCGATAGACGGACTATTGAATCAGCCATCCACACCTGAACCACCACAACTTGCAATTTGTGAAAAGTATTCCACACCTAGGATTCCTAATAATAGTTTGCTTTAATGAAAAATCTCAGCTGAGCAACGATGGTCTACCAATTTTCATTATGTGTCTTCTGAAAGAAATAATCCTTCATCAGGAAAAGAGCAGTTCATCCAAATGCAATATTTGAAGACTGTGGGTAAATTCAAAGAATAAGCAATTGAACCATAGGTGTTTGTTGCGACATGCAAATTGGTGAGTCCAAAAAGTAAAATAATTTAATTCATTTCTTCTGGCCACCGACCAAAGTTGTATGTGATAATTCTCATTGTTTATTTAACCGAAGTGCTATATTTCTTTCTTTTTTTATTTTTTGGTGGTGGTGGTGGTGGTGGGGGTGGGGGTGGTGGGGGGGGGGGTTAAAAGAGTTTCGAACTGCTGAACCAGTTGCGTTTCCACCTCTGATTTGACAGAACCGTTGGCAACCTGCTATATTTCTACATATACCACTAAAAGAGAACTTCGTAGTTTACAAGTATGGTTTCTTCAAACAACGTCTTGAGAATTGTTACTTTAGTGACTCCAATAAAATATTATTTATCTGTTTTAAGAAGCTATTATTGTAAACAGTTTCTACATATCGCAGCTGATGAAAAATTTTGTTGCGTAGTCTTCGTTAATTCAGAACCAGGGGCAATGTCAGTCCTGTGTATTATATAAAAAAAAGACCCGTGAAGGTGTAAAAAAAACTACATTAGTTTGGGTGTGTTGACCATCCGTCATTCTCACGAACTGTGTAGCTGTGCATACCAATAACCCCTTTTTAAAAAAAATCGCAACTGTATATTATAAACGTAAATAAATAGACCCTTTTTGGAATATCTGTCAAGGCAGATTAAATCACAAAAGAAGAGGAAGATAAGAATAAAACATTCGATGTTCCAGATGCTCAATTTATCTCTCTATCAAATAATTTTCAACTAGAAAGAAAGGGAGAAAAAAGAAGTGTTATCTGATAACGCATTTGGAAACCAACAATAGCCGTACATATTTTTCTGACGCTGTGTACCATTAGATTCTGCTGCGTTGCGAATGTAAATTTATACCATCCAGAAGACATATGAAACCACAACGTGTGAGCGTACCACATCTAGAATAATGGATATCGGATTCAGCTTTCAAGTATAATGTGTTTAGGCATTTATTGATTAATCTCAACAGACGCATGTGTCGCTTAAATGACAGACATCATCGTACTTAAAAAGACAAATCTTTCTATCTAATTTGGCCAAAAGGAAGTAAACGGAACAGTTTCAGTCAGGTGTATAAAATATGCGGTCAGGCGCCTGTCATATTACAGCCGTACTGAATTTTGTATTTGCCCTAAATGCGATTTTGCGACGATAAAATCCCTTTCACAACAAACGGATTCAACACACATTCATAAGTAGTGAAGCAAATGACATCGTTTTAAGCAACTTATCAAACAGCAATCGGCTAGGGAGGATGTTTATCTATTTCACAATATTTTGATCTGTACCAGACCTCTAAGGTTCCTCTGAAACATGCTTTTGGTGAATCTGTAATCAATACGAAAATGTTAGTTTTAGTTAGGTGTATAAACTTCTCGGTTAAAAAAAAACTGAAGGAAGTTCCAGCCAACATAAACTAAACATCATAGCGTCGTTCTTTCGAATTGTACTCTGCCATATGCCAACGTGGGAAATATAAAACAACAGTGAACCTGCACTATTCCTTTACACAGTTGTATCTTTGCAGATACGAAATCTTTCATAACTAGATCTGCAAAGAAACAACAAACACGTTTGCATTGTACATTTCCTGGAAAATTACATGGATTTTCCAATATCGCCGATGTAAATTAGCTCGTATGTTCTCTTATGAATACAGATTATACAACTCTGACAATTCTAAATGAGAGGTTACAATCAATTTCAAAATTCCACACACATTTCTTAATATGTTTGGTACAAGTATTGATATCAATAGCGGGTGTGACCTCCACGTGCACGATGAGGGTGCACAATACGACGGAGAATGTTGTTCATCAGTGTCACCAGCGCTTGCTGGGGGATTCTGTTCCACTATTGGACCAAAGCTTGCCTAAATTGGCAGAACGTAGCTTTCTCTTACATGCTGCTCTTCCAAATACGTCCCTGATTAAGATGTTCCGTGGGTTTCATATAGGCTTTCTAGCGGGTTGGGCCATGAGCAGAATGTTGTTTTGGTTGATAAAATCCCTCACGAAGCGACTCTGTGGAGTAACATTGCCATGCTGCAGGTAGAAGCTGTTTTGGAACATTGCACGTGTAAATGGGATCAAACGACTCTGTAAGATATCCTCTCACGCCACGGCGTTGACGTTTTCATCCAGAAGAACCAAATGAGTGACATCAGTGAAACAAGATGCGCCCCATGGATGAACAGAACCGCCTCCGATGGAATCGTATTTTTATTATTATTATTTTTTTATGGTACAACTGTTCTCCAGTAAGGCGACATTTTCTCTAACAAATTATATAGCTTAAAAACCAAAAGCACCATTAAGACCCCTAATTTTAGGTGTGTGTGGCGACCATTATGGCCAACAGTGTATAAGAAATACGCCTGGCATTTACTACACCTTTCTATACACATATTTATAAGACAAATCACAATAACCCCAATGTAATTTACTCTCATAGCTATGTTAATTCATTCAGTGCTTAGACTTTTATTTTGTTATCTACGTACACATGTATTTATGTTGGAGAACAACATTTCGTTTAAATACGAAATGAGATGCAACAATACTGTCCGATATAATGTCCCTGTCAATATGACCAGATTAAAGTGATAATGATAATCATGAACATAAGCGGGACGTATCATGTGTAAGATTATTAAAACATATTTAGGTACAAACAAAATAACCCCTAAAGATGACGAAGTTTTATCTTGATCACATTATCCTTACGTGCCTTTCCCGTCACGTATCCAAATTTTATGACGTTTTCAAATGCAAGATGTTGGGGAGACAAAATCGAATATAATATCACCTTATACGATGACGTCTTTCTGGGTATTAATGTTGAGATGCACGTCATTTATTTAATGTCGTCTTATGAAATGACTTCTCTACTCTGACAAGACCACGGGCTTAAGCATCCAAGCCATTGTTTGACGTCAAGGATTTGGTACAATCGCAATTGAAAGCATAATGTTGATGTTTACATGCACTTATCATGGCAAGGCATCAAATGCCTCTGCTCTCATCACTCTCCTTGTTATGTATTCTAGGCAGAAAAAAATTGTTCGTACTTGAAAACTTAAGTTTATTTACAACAGGCCAGTACCCAAGACTTTTTCACTGCGTAATAAAAGTAAAACTGTGGACTTTACCATGAAGAAAAATAGTAAACTGAAATGTTGGAGATCTTTTTCCTTGGTTTTTGACAATGAAGGGCTTTCTCAGTGTGTTAGAATCAATATTGCTTATCCTCAATTGAAAGTAGCCTAACAAAGTGGGTAGTACTTTCGAAACTAAAGAAGGACCTGACCCGTGTGACAGATGACCAGTAGTTTCCATTATTGAGGAGCAGCTAGTTGCAATCGTGAATTACTGGTAAAGTCAGCCTCAAGCGGGGGAAAATTAGGTTTAGGGAGTTGCAATCAATGCAAAATTCGATACTTCGCAAAAAGGTCTCCCTTTTCGTATCTCCAGGTTCCACAGACAACTGTCCTAGAAATACTGGCACATAAAATAAATGACTTAAGTGTCTTCTCGTATAACCTTTAGAGAATTATCAATCTTGCTGTAGTTAACTTCTGTCGCGTTTAGCATCGATTGCCAAACAACGAATCTGTTTCATGACGGGCAGTTCCAGACTCGAAATCTGACACTGGTGTCACATATGTACGTGGTAATCTCAGATTATTGTTTACGTCGTATCCAAGTTAGTCATTACCTAACAACGTAAGCAAAAATAAAAACTGTCAAGACTTTGTTGACAAAATCACATTGAATTCAGATTGTATGGTCCTCTTTGTTTTTTTTCCAAGGAAAACGACTCGTGTTTTCTTCATGTTTCAGCTTTTAATCTCAGGTATTGAAGGCAAAGGTTCATTTTGCCAGATTTATAATTGAAATAGGTTGAAAACAGCAGCATAATTTTGATGAGCATTATTCAGAATACCTAGACACCTAAATGATTTCGGTAGATGTTCAATGCGCATTTTTTCTCTATCTTGTACGTCAAAACCGACTTACAATCATCAAGAAAGAATCAAATGGACAAGTTAATTCCATCAAAATACGATTTACGACCGTTCACTTTCCGTATTCCTGGAACGTTATTTACACTGGTTGCATTAATACCTATTAATATCAACCATGTGTATAGGTTAGGCCTCATTTGACTGCGCATTTGGTCCTGGCTAGGGGAGCAATAAAAATTGGCAACATTAAGAAGCAAAATTACAAAATGTTAATGTTTAACTAATATCGCTAAGAACCGCTCCAAATTTTTATCCCAGACATCTTCATTAGTTTCACAGAATTTAGTGTTTCGTCTAACTTGGGCAGGACTCATTACACTGTAGAATCACTCCTTTTCTAACAACATATTTGCAATATTCTAAGGCTAAATGTTATCATAATAGAATTTATTTGATAAATCTAAATATTCTGATTAGTTTCACATGTAACAACTTTATATTCTCGTCTTAGTGTTGAAATTACTTCCAGGGCCTGCGTTCAAACACATTTGTCCTTGAAAACGGAGCGTCTGCCTGGAAAGCCATTCGGCAGTATGATGTTTGAATGATTTACAAAATGAGCCAATTATCAATAAGGATAAAACTAAATACTCTTCAATATCGACGCAGTTATCCCCAGGCAGCAATCACATGCACTTAAACCTGGACATCAGTTGGAGTTGGTCTCTTTGGCAGGTTATTGACACGCTAAAAAAAAAAAAAAAAACAGCCTTTGCCAAGAAATTGCACTTTATCAATGAAGGCAATTATATTGGCTTTGGTTCCGTGGTACGTCCTTTTCATCTTTTTAATCAACCTTCATCATATGGGATTTACTGACAGATGTATCGGAATTTCGTCCTACCGACCATGGCATGTTTGTGCCTGCACGTGAAATATTTTCTACGAAAATTTGCGCCACAAAGATATGAGTAAATAAGTAATTACTCCATATTACTATACATCCAATAAACTACTGGTTTCTACGATCTAAATGTTGCCAAGTAATTCGAGTTTATGGGGTAAGCAATGAATATGAATTCTAACACAAAATGGGTTTATACAAATGAAGGCAACCCTTTAAAACAGCTGTTGTCCAAAGGTCAAAGCGCTGAGCTAAGACGAATCACGATTTCTACACGTATGGAAATGTACAGTACAGAAATTCACTGACAAAATGATGGACAGAATCTTTGGAAGAACCTTCGTTTTGTTTATAAAGATATTCGTTTTACGTCTATACATGCGGACAGAGAGCATAACTGTGCCCAAGCGGTCAGACCGGTTCTCGTTTTCACAAAATTGAACATTTTTGTGGATAAATAAGAGGTAACTCGTTCTAAACGTACATACATGGTATTGTAGGCGCAATCATATGACAAAATACCAAGTATTTTCCCCGTAAGAGCTTCTCCCAATTCATTTTTGGAACACGTCAATAGCAGTTTTTTCAAACTACAGGCTGTTCATTATAGTATGACTGCAGCTCGTATTGAACTCCACTTGCGGGAAAGAAGTGGGCGACCTGTGGTTTCACCATCATGACGAAGGCCAGGCTTGAAAATGACATTTAACAAAAAGGTGTAATTTTATACTTCCGCTATTTTTTTTAAGTCAATGCATATACGGCAACAGATAAACAAGTCTAATGAAGATAATATTCGAGTATTAAAGGAGAAAACGTACTGCTAGAAATTAACATCAGGGTGTCTTTTCTTCATATTTTTGGGGAAAACTAGTTCTTCCGTGTTGAAAATAAAACAAAACTGGAACAGCATTTTAGTTTAAAAAGGTTTATTTTCTACATTAGACAATGAACACTTGAACTTTCGAATATCCCTCAACTTCTCTCCATATCCCATAAAATATTTACACTTTCACACTAACCTATATTTTGAACGCGCAGGCTTGAAAGAAATTACAAATTGTTATTCTGTAAAAGTAAGGTACAGGCTTCAAAATGTTAAAATAAGTAATATGTGGTGGAATGCACGTGCAGAGCAGTCACAAATGTTAGAGGTCTCTACAACTTTCCTTATGATTCTTTGTCCTATGAATCCACATACAGACCAGTTAAATTTGTTGGAGGTTTCTACAACTCCATGATTCTTTGTCTTATTTCAAATTATCTCCCTCTTTTTCATGGAAACACAGTGTACATAATATGATTACAGTCCTTCACTTCTTCATTGCATAGTATCTAAGTACTTTATCTCCTTCTCTTATTCTTCCCATGCATAAAGCCTGAAAAAAATTTAAATTGTGAATACAAAATTTAATTTTTAATATAAACAACTACCTGTATGCATATATTTTATTGCAATAAAATGCCCTGGTGCAAGTTATGAAGAAATAATGTTTGATTATTCTAAAAATCAAACAACAATTCATATGCCTACACAATTTGCTTCTTCCGAGTGGTTAATCTGGATGATCAATAATGCCGTTATATGTGTGCACATGGTAACCCGATTTCTCAGACTCCTCACTTTCTTGCATGCAATAAGCTGGGGGTTAAGTAAAACAACACCTCACCTTGACCTTGGCGTTTTCTGTTCCAGTTGTTATCTCCAGGCATGTAGGGATCATCTACAGAGTTGTCATAGTAACCGCCATGATAAGACTGGAAAATAATCCAATAATGATGTGATATTTTCAATGTTTAAAATTTTCACTTGGACAATGCTAAATCATCATTATGAGTCTGCTGAAATTAGTGGATACTGCATTAAAAGGTTCCATCATTTCTTTAAAATGACATTACAGTCTTAGTTTCTATAATTAACATTTCAATTTCTCCACAAAGACATCCATGGTGGTAATTTATAGTATACATTTTTGACATTTTGGAAAAAAAATCACTCTTCTATGAAAAATTATTTCCTGCTTGCTGGGACAGACATAAAAAATAATACAAAATTATTGTTTTACTTACATCAAATTTATTATAGTCACTTTGAACACCATAATCATCTCTGCCGCCTCCAGCTCCAGCTCTTCCACCAGAGCCAAATTCGCCTCCCATTCCACTTCCCATGCCTCCACCCATTCTGCCTCCCATGCCACTGCCCATTCCTCCTCCCATGCCACTGCCCATTCCTCCTCCCATGCCACTGCCCATTCCTCCTCCCATGCTACTGCCCATTCCCCCTCTCATACCACTACCAAGCCCTCCTCCCATACCACTACCCATGCCTCCTCCCAATCCACTGCCCATTCCTCCTCCCATGCCACTGCCAATTCCTCCTCCCATACCACTGCCCATTCTGCCTCCCATTCCACTGCCCATTCTCCCTCCCATTCCACTGCCCATGCTTCCCACCCCATTGCCCATGCCCTCTCTCATCCCTCCTCCCATTCCACCACCCATACCACTGTCCATTCTGCCACCCATACCACTGTCCATTCTGCCACCCATACCACTGTCCATTCTGCCACCCATACCACTGTCCATTCTGCCACCCATTCTTCCGCCTGCACCACTTCCCATGCCACTTCCCATTCCACTGGACCTGTTCATTCTACCATCCATTTCATTTCCCATTCCTCCACCCATTCCATCACCCATATTTCTACCACTTCTGCCTTGGTTCTGCATCTGTTGACTGAAAAGAAAATTACCACATGAGAGTACTAAAAAAATGCAACTCTAACAGGAGTTAACTTGAACAATTTATTGGTTCATTTATGAGGTCCTAACGTGTTGTTTAGAAGCATAAATTATACAAATTATTTCTGAGATGTGTGCCATAAATGCTATGCACCTAATTTGACATAATGACATTTATTTCACTCCAAATTTTCACATCACGAGAGTTGTACTTTTTTACTGCACACCAATGAATATAATCAACTTTCAACAATGGCTAAAACATTTAAAGGAGAGAAAAAAACTCACTTCAACATTCTACTGAGGCCCACCAAGATATTGGCAGCTACATTTCCAGATTCTCCACCAGCTGGCCCAGGCCCAGTATCAGGAGGCATGTTGTGCATGAGAGACTGCACAGGTGCTCTTTGGGGATTAAAACGATTAGGCCTTTGTTCATCCCTCTGTCCCATTGGTCTTTGCCCCATTGGTCTTTGTGCCATTGGTCTTTGTGCCATTGGCCTTTGTCCCATTGGTTTTTGTCCCATTGGTCTCTGCCCCATGGTTCCAGGACTCTTCACTTCTTGCCAGTTGTTTTGACGACCTTGCATCTGAAAACCTTTACGCTGCTGTTGCTGTGTTCTCGGAGACTGAAACTGCTGTTCTAGTTGTTGTCGACGTTGCATCATCTTTCCCCTTGGAGTTCCTTTCAGTTGTTCCAACTCAAATTTCAATTTTTGAATTGACTGTAATAGTAAAAATGTAACATTTTTGAGGAAAAAATTTAAGTGCTTTAACAATTTCATAATAATCTTAACTTTTATACAATGTATATCCAAGAAGGTGAATGCCCCTTAAACATATCATGCACTTTCTCATATGATTTTTTTATTTTCAGTTTAGTATTATGTCTGTGTCCAGGTGTGGGGGTGGGGGTGGGGGGGGCGTAGCAGTGGTCCAAGGGTTCAATAGTCTGAAGGTTCATTGCTCCTAATGTTCACTATAGAACCTTCGGACCAATGAACCCTTGATTAAAAAACCGATGAAAATGTTACCATTTTTCGGACCAATGAACCTTCAGACCAGTGACACTTTGGGCTATCGAGACGCCCCCATCCAGGGCATATAATCTTTCACTGGCTTTAACAACTGAACCTGTAGAGACATTTCAGAGCTATGATTTGACTTTATGAGGGGGCACCACCCACCTTGGACTGTCCTTGTATCTGCTTGGCCATTTTCTCCTTTTCTGTTGTTGGATCTCGATTCTTGGAGGCCTTGGCATTAAATGGCTTCTTCATCTTAGGGTCAACTAACAATAAAAGGTGTAAAATACTTTCAGACAAAATCAAATTTCAGTTGAAACTCAAGTAAATTTTCACTAAGGAAAAGGGCATCTCAAAGCATACATAACATGCACAAATTAAATGTGAATACATAGTAGGGCTTTTCACCCAATTCTATAATTAAAGTTCTAGAATTCACTTCTAATTTCAAACTTTAATCCATTCCATTTGCATTACTCTCAGGATTCAGGCTATGATATTTGCATGTACATTTACCAATCCATCCATTTTTCCATTTTCATAAACAAATGGCAGTTTGTTACCCCCCCCCCCCCCCCCCCCCCCCCCCCCCCCCCCCCATTGTTTTGACCACCTTGCAGTAGTGAATACTATTTAGCAGAGACACAACCCAAATAACACAACATTCTTACTTTCAACACCATGGACTGTGACATCTTTTCCATTTATCTTGTACTTTTTTCCCATACCCTCATCTTCTAACACGCACTGCGCCTCGGCCTCAGAATCAAATGCCATATACAGGTACCTGTTAAGATGAAACAAAATATTTACTTACCATCACCATACTTACATACAACTTTATTCTTCATGTTTTAGCTTTAACTAGACAATTGAAACTATTTTTGTTTTTACCCAACAGATCATGAAACATGTACTTGTATCTGTACTGCAGGGTTTTCACAAATGATGGGTTAAATTGCTTTGCATACTTGTATAGATCTATATAATAATAATATGGAAACATGCAACATAATCACTTTGCACACATTAAGAAAATAAAATTAACTGCAGGGAATATAATTTTGTACCTCAGACAAGTGTTTATTGAGAAAGTATAATGCAACACATTTGTGGCAATTATTTTCCATATACCAGAATGGTTTCCTATAGACCCTTTATCACTAGCTGCAGGAGTACTCCTTATCTTCTGGAGCTTTTGCAGCTTATGTTGTGATTTCCTTGGCCATTATTAATCAGGTTTACAAGTGTCCATTGTGGTGCTGACAAAACTTAGTCATGTGCAGTTCAAAGAATTTTCACAATCTCAAATCGAGTCAAACTGCTAGCTTGGTCAAATACCTAAAAAGTCTGCTTTTAAAATGTCCACTACTTTTGGTGTGACATGCAAGACCAACTTTTGTTAACTTACAGTGACTGTCATACTTACAACACCTTTCAGTCCCATGGGCATGCTTAGTAGTCAAAGCCCAACATTACACAATGTCAGAGAGACATTGGTCAATGCTCTCAAGTTTAGGAATTCTTTGGCCAAGGCCACAACCACAGAATTCCAACATCCGAACCAATGGCTTGGAAACCAAATATGGTCAATGAATTCAGGTGCCTAAACAATGAATTTATTTGCTCTCACAGGATCTGTACTCACACAAAGTGGTACAGACTTGCTGTATATTTCTTTTAATTACCCTTTCTGTGTTCCTTTGTTGTCTACAGGTATGATGACCTGCAATACATTGCTGAATGCTTCTCGCACCTGCTCTTCTGTACTATCCAATGGGCTGTCGTGAACATAAATCATCTGAGGCGTAAGTTTCATACTAACATCTGTAAGAAATCACATGGTAGCTCAGAGACAATTATTGACAATGACCTTTCAGCTAACAGCTAATAAGGCCATTCAGCCTGGCTACCTTGTTTTACATTTTGGCTGTTGAATTCCCAGGATTGCCTGTAAACATAATTTATACAGATCATGTGAGACTAGGCTGACTTTATAAAAGTTGTTGCTTCTACCTCAAGAGGTAAACATGGGTAAACTCCAAACAGAGTTGCTTTTCCTAACAATACAATGAATAGCAATTGGTTTGTACCCAAAAGCTTACCCAAGGCATTGTTGGAAGTGTGCTTTCTTGAGGGTTTACACAGGCATAATAAAAAACATGACTACCCTCACTTGATAAGCGTTTACCTCAACAGGCTTCAGATTTCAGTCTTTAGGAAGCTTATACAGGACGATCTTATCTCAACCAGTTTCAGTGGTAGAGTATTCTTTTTTTTTTCTACTGAAAACAGCCATTCTTTTTCTGATCTAGATCACCATACAGCAACATGCCTGTATATTTCTGGCATGGGTCTTTGTATGTTTCTTGTATAATCTACTTATACAAGCTGTGAATTACCATGTCAGCTTAGGGCAAACAGCTGAAGTGAAACCTAGATATTCATTAGTTCACAATTGGTAAAATAATCCTTGATGAAGCTTGCATAAGTTTCATCTTTGGTCACATACTGTGTACCTCATACTGATATGGAAATGACGATAATAAAATCCAGCAGAAAATCTGTTCATTCAACAATTATATAATCAAATAAAAACATCATGATCAAAACAAACAAGATTTTTCTATTGTTTAGTTCTATAATTTTCTCATCAACTGATTCAAAATATAAATAAATAGGTAAAAATGTGTTTCACATAATGAAACTACACAAATCTCATTTTAAAGTCAAAGAGCTGACATATCAAGCTAAAGGTGATTAGTCATTTGCAAAATAACATGCAGAGTGAGTGCTGATGTTTTACACTGATCATATCTTCAATGTTAGAAACAACAGCAAACCAATCACTGGAAAACTGTCCCAATTCAACAGGGTGCCAAGTTAACAAGTTGTCAACTAAATTTCTTTGGTCTTCCAAAGCATTCTGTCCTTACGGTGTCCAGTCGACATTAAAGGGGGAAAAAACTAAGAAGGGGTGTTAAAAAAGTTTCATCTGTTTTTACTACTGAGAAGAGGTGCATAATTTTCATGGGTAAAAAAAGAACACAATAATGTACAACTGGTGTCTCCTTGCAAATATTTGTCTTTTTTTAGCGATGTAGCCTTTCTTTCAACATCAGCAAAATACTAATGCCTCAAATTACAGTACTTACCATGCAGCTGCATTTGGTTGGCTTTCAACTTAGTCAAAGGCTGCAGGTGCTTGTTGACAAATGCTGGAAATAGCAAAAGCATCAATCTAGATTGAACAGCAAAAGATATAACTATTTACAAATTAATATAATGAAATGCGCAAAATCCAAGTACTCATATTTACATTGTTGCAATAAGTTGTATCACATAATATCGATTATCAAGTATAAAAAACAATGCCACAAAACTCCTTAATGTTCACAAAAGACATTTTTGAAAAGCACCTAATTAATTTCTATATATCATCTCTGAACTTAGTGAAGTAAGCATATTTTATGGATCTTTAATAAGACTTTGTGTGAAAGCATTGCATCTTTAAAGACACAAAGGCAGTCATGATGCTCTCTATACTCCAAGTCCCTATAATTGATGTTCTGTCCTGCATGTCAATCTGAAAATGGCATAAAGAGTTGATACCTACCATTAGGCCAAGGAATATCATGGAAAGGGTCTTTTGGGTTCCCGGTGGTATGTTCTGCAGCATGCTGAACCTCACAGGTATCTTCATCCCAACTCAACTCACTGAACTTCTCTACATATTCTGCTGCCTCCGCAAAGGATTTGTATATGCACTCAATAACCCTGACATTAAGAAATCGTAATAAGCTTTTTTAAGTATTTTCTATTCTTAATGGAGACCCCAAGTTTTCTAAAGGCTCTGGCCAACATTTAAGACTTTAAATATGTGATAAAATTACTGTTTATAAAATATTTCATTTAAATACTGTAGTCCTCATATCTTAATCATATACTTTATAATCATTCTCAGAGTGGAAAAAAGACCATGATGATATTGTAATCATGGCCACTCGTAAATGTTTCTGCTATTATTGGCATTTCTATTATAAAATACTCCATCCTGACATCAGTATAAACCAATCAACAATGCAAGTGAGTTATCAATAAAATTTACCCTAAATCTTTTCCGTCTATTTTGTAGAACCTGTTCACAGAGAGTTGTGCATCCTTCATCAGTGATAACACTTCTGGCTTAGCCATTTCCTCAATCAGCACTGGGCCTACCAGGACAGTGCACATTCGGCGATGTTCACGCAGATCTAGGTTATGAAAATGTTGCATATATATATATATACACAAATGCATACACACCTAAACATCAGTAATGGTAATAAGATACAAAGAAGAACCAACACATAAAAAAATCCAGAAACAAGAAAAATCTTTAATATAAAATGTTACCAAAAAAAAAAAAGAATTATGGAAACAAGAAAAACTCTTTAAGTTAAGAAGTTGACAGTCACCCTCAGTGAACAGTTCCAGAATGGGAAATGGGCATGATAAATACTTTTTAATTCTAGGGCTTTTCACAGCTAGTAAGACTTGAACAGCCACAAAGTCCCACAAAAAGACAAAATATTGACAAGACACACCACAAGCAGTGACATCAGTGAGTTTTATTAATAGTTTTACCTAAATTCATTGTCCTCCTTGTTGGAGTCACTATATCTGAAATAATAAGCAAATTTGTAGAACTGATAATATAAATACAATACAATTCAAGGTAAATAAGTATATCATACAAATAAATAAGTACCAAATCCATACTTATGTTACATATTGATACCATATGGATTAAGTTTTTTTCAGAATCTCTTGCCTATAAAAATTTATTATGATAAACTGCTAACCACACTGGAAGTACCATATAATAAGGCCATCGATGAAATGCTTTGATTAATTTCAAAGCAAAAATAGCATTTCAGAAAAATATATTCAAATCATCAACTGTATCAAATATTTAAAAAATTGAAGAATTAAAAAACTGCAAAGTACAATATGAATACCTGGTTTTTCCTCATCTTTTTCTTTCTTCTGATCTGCTGCCTTTTTAGCAGAATTGGCCTTTTCTGTCTCAGCTTTTTCTTTTTCTGTTGGCACTTCATCGGATCCTTTTTCTTCAGCCTCTTTTGTTCCCTACAAGTTTAATGTCATAAAATACTGGAATTAATCATAAATTCACATATACAGCAATGTCTGTAATTACTATTTGATTAGTGCCCCTCATAACATTCACTTAGGAGGGCAGAGAATGTAACTTTTTTGTGATCATTCACTCAAAGCCAGCAACAGAAAAACTAAGAGTGTGCTGTAAATTAGTTTTAGACCAAATTGGATAATTTCCTTAAGGATATTGTAACTCTTTATTATCATCCAAATACAAGCAATGAGGTTTTTCTTGCATCTAATTATTCAATAATGTGTCTATCTTTGTGCTGATTTAAAACAATAAAAAACCCTCAAAAATATAAAATATTGGTGTTTATATTTCTTGTTGCAATGTATAAACATAGGCAACTCAAAGCAAATTAAAAACCTTTCTATTTTCAGGTGAGATAGCAATTGATATGGGGCATAACTTCATCCCTGAACAACATTTTATCTTGAAAATCGGCAGAGTTGACCAATAGTGTATGGGCTACAATACTGTGTCGTCATGTTGGCTTAAATGTTTTTGTTATGGAGTTATTAGCCCCTAATTACAGATTTTCATTAAACAAAGGCATTATTTTATTTTTTCAACCATAAAATCTGAACAAAGACTGTAAATAAAAATCGCTGGCAGGATTTTGGAGTACTAAATGGTTCCATTAAATTGTCATTGATATGGGGATCGTGAGTGCTTGGGTAAAGTAGAAATTTTATAAACCAATTTTTCAGTTTTTATCCCAAAATCGCCATTATGATGTCACCTGTAAGATGACATATGTGTAAATGATTAATTTAGTCACTGAACACTCAAGATTTATCTATTACCCAAAAGAATGTATGTAAGGCAGTAAATAAGGAGTTTGGGGCGAAGGGTGACAATATCCTTAACCAGTTGAACCAATAAACCAGGACTGAGTCAATTATATAGACACTGATACAAACAGTTGACTGGCTGACATCACCTCATATTACCTCCCAACCCCTAGTTCCTATGTTTGGGGCCAACTTGAAATGTACCCGACAATGAAATTCTTCTTGTAGGCATTTTATACCAAATGACCACTTATCATTTAAATAAAAAGCAATCTATGGTCAACAGTAGAGATAGTTTTCATCCATAAACATTAACTTCATGAAAAGACTTACATTTTCGGTAGTATCCATTTTTTCATCTTCCTCTTTCGCTGGCTCTCCTTTAGCTGAATCCTTAGCTTCTGTTTCTTTCTCTCCCTCATGATCAGATTCATTCAGCACGTCATCTGTGACTGGTGACATATCACCTCCAGCTTTATCCTCTCCTAGCAGCTGCTCTTCAGACACCTCTTCTGCAGCTGAGGCATCTTCTGTAATGTTTTCTTCCTCAGTTTTCAAAACCTACAAAGAGTTCATGCTGTGTTAAAGAGAAAATAAATTGCAAAAACATTTTAAATATGACAATAGAAATTAGGACAGGAAGACATTCCCTCCTGCAAAAGATCTACCCAACTAAAAGTTGCTCAAACAGAAGCATTACTTGAGCTCTTTGCCCATGAAAGTTAATGACTTGAAAATTTGTTATCAACTTATGCAGTTATAACTTTGCATACATGCAAAGGTCGAGTAAGACGATATTCATCATTTTCAGATAATACCAAATCTGGTCAACACGATTTATTGGAGAAAAATGATCAGTTATAAAATGTTTAGTTAGGATCGAGGAGCCTAGATCTTCATCTGAGATATCAGGTTATACTTAATTGTCAATATAATTGTCATCAACTTTAAGAAGTTAAAGAAGCCAAGGAATAAAAACATTCCAAAATTAATTTCCTCCGCATCAAAATCAAAGCATTTGTATTTATTTTAATCTGTGTGAATTTATCTGTGAATAAGCCACTTGAATAGATCCGCCAAGGCACCCCCACTAAGCTACTAGTATGCCGAACAAAGAAATTAACAATCAACCTTCTGGCGACATAACATCAATCATACCTCACTCAATCTTTGGATCAACTTTGCCTTGGTTCCACCCTTGGGGAGCTTTCTTTTTTCTAGTTCTTTTCGGAGCTCTGTAACGCTCAGTTCTGATAAATTTGTCGAAGAGGAAATAACGGCGTGCTTTCCCTTGTCAGCCATCTTGTTTGGTCTGCCGGCAAAGCAGTCTCAGCTCGTCTTGGACTCGAGTTGTCAAATTTCTCTATCTTGTTTATGATGGTAGACTAGACAAACACTAATAAGTTTATAATTTGATTTATATATTTTTCGTGATTGTTGAATATGATAGTGCTTCACGCAGATATTTTTAAAATCAAAATTCAAAATGAGATACATCTCAGCCCGTGACAGCTCGAGACCGTCACGTACCAAAATTTTGCGTAGTCGTATTTTGTCGAATGTGTTAGGTGAGTTTAGCCGATCTGCTACAATGTGTTAATTGTTCCCTCAACCGACGAAATGGATTTCTTGAAGGGGGGGGGGGGGGGGGAGTAGAGAGGGTTCTGAGGGTTTGCTTCAACCAAGTTTCTTTAGGATGCAATGAGCGGATTATTTACCCTCTCACCTTTTGCAAGATCCCGAGATGTCTGTGTATACCACCCCTTTATTCTCTAGTCCCTTACATACTTCTTTCACCAAATGCAGGGAATTATCTCAAACACATTTCTTTCCATACAGTGTCTGCAGAGAAGCTCTCGTAAGAGCATAACTTTTTAGATAATCATAATGTATCACTGTTTATAAAACTAAATGCTGCTCCCAATTGAAACAATTCCCTTTTTCCCATATGAAGCAGTATCTTTAAGGATCAACAAACCACAATTAAAGAAATCACACCCTTTTGAAAAAAAAAAAAGAGAGGAGGAAGAGTGGAGATCCTGGCCACCACAGTCAAGTTCAGCACTCAAAAATACCAAACAGAAAAATATATCAAGTTCCCTTGTTCCAGATTAGCAAATGATCATCTACACTGCTCTCACAAATTACTTTCATATTTTGCAATCACAGTTAAATTCACTTGAATGACAACCCTGTTGATCTATTCACTTTTTTGTTGGGTTTCTTTCTTTTCACACCAAAATCAATCCAAACTTCAGTTAACTGGAAACAAACCTTCACTGTCAGAATGTCTCTGTAGTTTCTTACACTTTATGGAAATAGCGGAGGCATACGAATAGTAAATGTAAAACTATAATTGATGCAGGGGGTTAAGGCAAGTGGTGGGACTATAAAAGGTAAGAAAACCTATAACAAATGTCATTAACATTTATAGAACACTGACTGGAAGATACAAGGTTGGCAATCTATTAAAGCAAATCATCAAAGGCACATTTTCAGATACACTGAATGAGAACCATGTTCATGGCCCACTTCAAAATCTACATGAAAGGTTGTGAGGGTGCAAATGCACAAGGCCTGTATAGCAATTGTTGCCAGCTTTTTTTTCATGTTCATTAAATACATGTTGCAGATTTTAGCAATTTTCTCTGATTTGGTTCCACAAATTTTCCATAATATCTTCAGCTGGCATGCAAGTTGACACTTAATAAAGATTGAAGGTTTCAAGACAACACGTTGATTCTGTGTACAAATAATCAGTTATTTATTCATCCCCCTTGTTATTTTACAAAATGTCACTTCTTAGCAGCCTGCTGGGCCTTGAGAACACGAACAACAATCTTCTGTTCTTCAATTAAGAAAGCACGAACTATCCTGAAATGAAGAAAATAACAAACATTGCAATCTCATACATTATTCGCTTCCATTTTTTTTTCTTAAAAGATTGAAGTCACAGTTTCTGCTTTAAAATGTCATAGTCAATGCTGTCATATTTACATTGGAGTTATCTAGGACAGCTTAATTTTCAAAGAGATATTTTATATCTGAAACTATACCTGCTTCTCACACACTTGTGGCATCTAGATCCACCATATGTTCTGGTGACATGTTTCAGACGTTTGGACATGGCCATCAGTTTCAGGGGGCGTGCAGGGGTGATCTGGAAATAATGATCAAATATTCAGGCTACATTATTATTTATGTTACAGTATACTCTGCATAATTTCTAGTTGCTTTACTCAAATTAGCATATATCTTATTTATCTCTTGGAAAGAATATTTCTTTGGTAATATCTGGGACTTGTATATATTGCCAAATTCAAATCATTGTACAAATTTCCCAGTCTCAAAATGTCCAATTTATGCAGACTTTACAGTGTACTTTTCATGCTGAAGTAAATGTATGCTTTGGATGCAGTTATACAAGCTACCAATTTATTTTCCAAGACATCAGAAAATGACTCAAACAAGACCATGTTATTAATACTATGATATCCTTGGTCATAATTATACCTAAAATCAAACTCCCTTCAAATACCCACTTTTGCAAATATTGCCATGAAAATAATGCATTTCTGTCAAAAATGTACTAAAAATCTTTTCACATCAGCATTAGAAAATGTTTCAATAAAATAAACACCAGTCACGTAGAAAATGCAAACACAGACAACTACCCAAGCCATAACTTCAAAACTGTTCAGTAAGTGCAGGAGTGCCTTACCCTAAAATATCAAACACATTTTGGCTTGTGCAACAGTAATTACCTACCCCGTGTAGTTTGACTTTGCAATCACCACATTTTGGAATAGTACCAGGCTTCTTTTTGTAAAGGTATACCAGTTTACCACCTAGAAACATTAATAAACCAGGTGAAATTTTTGAATAACAGGAAATGAAAGTTGATCAGAAACTACTGCTCTTAAAATGTATGAAATTCTAAATTGTAAGATTTAAAGAAACAATAAAATGTAATATATATTATTTACAATTATAACTCAAAAGATATGTTTAGCATGAAAATGACTTACCCGGTGTCTTGGAGCTATAAAAAAAGAAAAAGAAATAAATATTATAATTAGTGTTAATGTTGACAAATATTATTGTGAAAGTCACTGATAACTACTGCACACATAATACCAATGTTATTGTCAGTTTCAATAAATAATTTAAATTTACAAGAGAAAGTTGTATCGTTTGGACATATTATTACTGGGGGTCAACAGAATGCTGCTGTCGTTTTACGACCTTTAATACATAATTTAACAATATTGAGTTACAATGGATAGACGAGCAGAATTACTGCATCTACTTATTTCTGAACTACACATGTTTAACAACCGGCTCTTCTGACTGGGATATCATGATCTTTTTAGTTTTACTCTGTTAATTCTAGTTCTTCACACGATCAGTGTCACTGCAGAAGGTCCAGTCCCATCGGCTACGATGTCTTATTTTCTGCCACATTGTCGCTCATTCCCACGATCCTAGATCTAACATAGTTTTGTATCTAAGCCTAATAAGTTTGAGCAGGAGACCATAAATGCAATGTACTTACATCTTTCTCTGGTTAGACCTTGTGTTGTAGGACAGGCGACGTCTGTATGTGAGTCGCTGCACCATTTTGCTAAATAAAAACGAAGGGGAGATAAAAGAGTGTTCAAACTCTTTAGAAATTAGGCTGAAAGATATATTCTTTCCTTAAAACGTTTCATGCTCTATCACCAACGAGTAAATTAGGCTGATGAACGGGGATTTTTATTTGCTTGTTACAAGCTCATACCCTCACCTTGATGGCGACTATTAAAGAGGAAGTATATACGGTGCATTGCATGCTGGGATAGCTCATTGATCAACATGGATTCTTTGATGGAATCATATGAGCAGCAGTTTGGAAGTTTAACAGCAGATATAACCTCAAAGATTGGGAAAATCCCAAATGTTTCTGGTAGTAAGTTATCACTTACCAATTTGATTTTTCAGGCGGCTTGAACTTGCTTTTCAGTGACAATTTACATCTATATGCAGGGGGTATCCACCTCGGACTGTCAAGAAACGCACAAAATGTGTTTTGTCAGTGTCACTAACTTTTTGACAGAATTGCTAAATGATAGTTAAAAGTGATATAGCACCCAAGTTTAGAAATTCTCTCTCTTTCTCTTTCTCTCTCTCTCAAGATCATTGAAAAGGAGGGGGGGTCATTTCTACTGTAGAACATGCATGTCTTGGATTGTAAAACCACATTAAATAAGTAAATAGCTTAATAAATAGGCTGAGGTTGAAAATAAGGAAGCATGTACCTACATGTAGTATGGGCCACAACAGTACACACGAAATTCACAACACAAAATTCACAATACACGCAAAATGTTGTAGGTTTGCGCTTGTGTGTTTTGGGGTTGTGAAATACAGTATGTTTTGTGAGTTTTGTGTGTTGTTTTGTTGTGACTTTTGCGTTGTTGCCCTTACACTATTTTGTATAAAACAACAACACAACATAACTTCATAATGAATCCATAGTTAGTTTAAGTTATAACATTTTGTATGATAACTTATACTATCTAGGCACTGCAATTATCTGTAGAGTTAATTTTTTATTGTAGAAGAAAAGGTGACAATTATTGAAAATGTGGAAAAGCTCATGGATGAAACCAGAGAATTGGTAAGTTCTGTGGTTTGCCTGTATTGTATTTTTGTGTCAGTTAATATAAATACAAATTTTATGTTTTGATAAAATGAGCCTGCTCAAGTCAAAATTGTAAACACATTTTAAGTGGAAGACAATTAAGGTATCATATGCCTGCCCTCACCTAGTAGTAATACTGTAAATCTACTTATGAGGAATGAATAAGTACATACTACTTGTTTATGATTGTTTTGAGAAATCCTCTCCATGTTTTGTTTTGCTTCTCACTTGCTAACTTACACCAGATGTGTTTTTTTTTTCCTTTCAGCTAGAACAGATGGATTTGGAAGTTCGTAGCTTGCCTGTAACAGAAAGGCAAAAGTACCAAATTCGACTGAAGAGCTATAAATCAGAATTAACCCAGCTTGAAAAAAACCTGGTAAATGACATTCAGTAAATGTCTTTGGTGCTGAGAATCAAAATAATAATAAGATAATAATAACAAAATAATAATAAGAAAAAAACAGCTATGTGTTATCAGGCTGAATGCCCACAGGGTATAGGGTGTTGGTTGGTCCGAGAGTGATTCACACTAAAGGTAGTATTTGTTGGAATAAGCTGACTATACATATGTAGAAGGGGGACAGCTGGATCAGGAGAGGTCACTGATATGTTATAGAATAAGTCAGAAAAGTTCTACAAATTTTCACATACATTTATTCACATCTTTATGAGCAAATTCAGAACAGATGATCTGCAGACTAACTGATCTGCCGACTAAATATGGCCTATCCCATTAAAAAGTGATGCCACTAAAAAAGGTCTCCCAGCCTCCACATATGACATCGCTGCAGAGGCCTAGCAGTTAAACTTGGAGCCAAGATTTTATCTGTTTAATGGCATGTATGGAGGTAAGGAGACCATCAGGGAATTTTTTGCGTCGCTTTTTAAGTGGGGTCAGCCATATTTAGTTGGCAGATCAGTTAGTCTGTGAATCATCTGTTCCAATTACACTCTATGGTGATTAAATGATGTGCAGTTTGTATCTTTTAAAAACATTAGGTTGGTTTAAATGTGTTATTGTGTCATTTAGTCACTAACTAGGATTTTCAATCTCTTTTAAGAAAAAATCGAAAATAGCATTTAGTGATCATGTCCATGCTAGAGAAGAACTTCTTGGGGATGAAACACAGAATTCAGAAGACCAGGTAATTCTTTTTAATCCAGATTAAGTGACAATGTAGTAGTAGGTACTTGTTTTGAGGTATGAATTAAATAAGCTTTGACATAAACAGTAATTTTGTTCTTACCATATGAGTTGTGGTACCAAATTGCCTAAGTACTTATACTACTGAAGTTGAATGCTTAACTTGTTAATAATCTTGTCCAAAACTGTTTTTATTGCTCACTGTCTCAAATGACCATTTGTTTTAAGTGGAAAATTTCTCGCAGTTTTCATTTTAAATTCATGAAATGCTGCCTTGGTTATTTAGGACCTCTGCAAGATTAATATTACACTTTCTTATTCCAGAGAACTAGGTTGCTTGATAATACAGAAAGGTTAGAGAGGTCCAGTAAAAGATTAGAACATGGTTATCAAACAGTTTTAGAAACAGGTAAGTGGATTTCTTTTTTTTTTTTTTTTTTTTTTTTTGTAGTTTCAGAAGGTAGAGGTGTACTTCATACTGATAACCCCCCTTCTTTACTGCTGCAATGTCAGAGATCTGAAGGTACCATTGGTAGTATTAAAGGGATAACAATTGTTTGTGTATGATTCTTATTTCACAGTAGCAACATTGTAAAAAACCCATAGAAATATAACACATTCCATTTTACCACCAAAACAACAATTATCGCAATTTTTATGGAACCTGGGCTGGCCATCAGACCATGTGGACCTTTATAGATGGCTAAACCTATTTAATAATGTCTTAAGAGATAATTACAAAAATACTTACTTTGAATGTTGGAATGGATTCATGAACCATTTGTACCAAATATATGGGAAAATCATCATTTACCCCAGGAAAATTGTTTTTTTTTTTTGGCCAAAACAAATAGTTGTTATCCCTGTAAGTTTTCTGGAGAATATTTAACTAAACTTAGTCCACAGAAGTTTCTTTTTTCCTCCTTTATCAGAAACATTGTACCATCCCACACCTAACATTTTGACTAAAATTTGAAATCAGTCAAATATGGATTTTAACAAATTAATCATATAAATTCACATTGATTTCAAATAGACATTGAAGACCTTAGTTAATTGATATTTTTTCTTATGATTTTGATTGCATAATCAAATACTTTACATTTGTATTGTGAATTTGTATTGTAAAGAATTTTCAGTATGCTAATTAACTCATTCCTGCATATACTGGTGCCCCTATTTATTTGGTTTATATGATAAACTAGAATGAATTTTTATTACAGTTGATAACACATTTACTTATAAATGGTCTATTTTTTAATTAAAATATAAAAGAAGAGAGAGATGGAAAGAAATATTATTACTTTCAATTACTTTCCAGAACAGATAGGTGCTGCTGTGTTAGATGATCTTCATTCTCAACGACAAACCATACAAAGATCAAGAGAAAGAGTAAGACTTAAAATCAGTTGTCAAATGATTATCCAGATTTTTTTAAATTATAAAATCCCATTGTTCTTGTAATTTTGATAACATGATCAGCAATAACTCTACTATTTTTTAGTACTGACACACTAAATATATAATAATTGGTTATCCTGATGATATTGTAATATACATTTCAAAAGAAATAGTATAAGAGTCAAAGGGAAAAAATTGATAAATTTGGTAAATTTATTTTCAATTACTATTATTGTACCACCAGCGTTAGCGCTGGCGGTACACATGGTTTTAGTCCCGTCCGGTCCGTTCCGCCGGCTCCGCCGGCTCCTGCGGCTCCGCCGGCTCCGCCGGCCCCGCCGGCTCCGCCGCCATGTTACCGTTACCGCTTCTCCTCCTAGACGGTAAGGGCCCCCATACCCATCTCTTGGATTTAGGTCACCTATAATCTCAACTCGTTCCACGTAAAATTTGGGCTTTGTCGGTATTGGGGTCTAGGTGTGGCACTCATTGCAATGCACCCTTGTCCAAAAATGGCAAAATTAAATGCTAATTATCTACCCTACGGAAGGAATTATGGGAAAAATTTCTACAGACGGCTTTCCAAAAGTCATATGTGTAGATTTCAAATATGCCCTTGGATTTGACCTTTGACCTTTATTTCAAGGTCAAACGGGCAAAAATTTTCAAAAAAATGAATTTTTTTACGAAAAAAAAATTATTTGCGCTGTTATTCAGACACCACACAGACTTAACCAATAATATTATTGGAAAATGTTACCCTTCAGGTCATCTTTCATCTGTGTGAATTTGGGGTCAATCGGTGCATTTTCACGGGTGTAGCGGCCATAAGATACCGAAACTGAAAACTGTCTCTAATTCGGGAACCGTTAATGCTAGAGACCCATTCTTTCTTGCATTTTGTAGAGTATGTAAAGCCCAACACTGGAGGTGGTCTCCGTTTTTTTGTATTCCATACGGTTTTCGAGTTACGCTGTATCAAAAAGTACATATTGGTGGTGAAAGCAAAATGTGCAGTACGGTAATGGATAATAAATTTTGAACTCTGGAAAAATAAAACATAAGGCTTGGCAAAGCAGACAACTTGTGGTCAAAAATGACATTATTTCATCAAATTTGAACTTCTGGAACTTCAGAGCACCTCCCATTTCAAGAATTTTTACCAAAATGACCTTTTCTTTATTTTAATTAATTTTTTCTGTAGGAAATTTATGGCACATTAAGGTAACTCCGAAATTATAACATTTAGTCCCTTATATCTCCAAAACTGGCAGAGATAGGTCCATAGTTACTATTGAAGTTGAATAGGAAGTCATATACTGGCAATCTTACTGTGACCTTGAAATTGACCTTTGACCTACTTTTCACCATAAATTGAACTTTGCAAATTTTGCTACCCTTTTATCTCCAAAACTGGCAGAGATAGGTCCATAGTTACTATTGAAGTTGAATAGGAAGTCATATACTGGCAATCTAAATGTGATCTTAAAATTGACCTTTGACCTACTTTTCACCATGAACTGAACTTTGCAAATTTTGCCTCCCTTTTATCTCCAAAACTGGCAGAGATAGGTCCATAGTTTCTATTGAACTCGAATATGAAGTCATATACTGGCAATCTAAATGTGACCTTGAAATTGACCTTTGACCTACTTTTCACCATGAACTGAACTTTGGAAATTTTGCTTCCCTTTTATCTCCAAAACTAGCAGAGATAGGTCCATAGTCACTATTGAAGTTGAATAGGAAGTCATATACTGGCAATCTAAATGTGACCTTAAAATTGACCTTTGATCTACTTTTCACCATGAACTGAACTCTGCTAATTTCTTTCTCTTTTAACTCCAAACCTGGCAGAGATAGGTCCATAGTTTCTATTGAAGTTGAATAGGAAGTCATATACTGGCAATCTAAATGTGACCTTGAAATTGACCTTTGACCTACTTTTTATCATGAATTGAACTTTGCAAATTTTGGTTCCCTTTTATCTCCAAAACTGGCAGAGATAGGTCCATAGTTACTATTGAACTTGAATAGGAAGTCATATACTGGCAATCTTTCTGTGACCTTGAAATTGACCTTTGACCTACTTTTCATCATGAACTGAACTTTGCAAATTTTGCTTCCCTTTTATCTCCAAAGTTACGCTGTATCAAAAAGTACATTTTGGTGGTTAAAGCAAAATGTGCTGAACGGTAATGGATAATAAATTTTGAACTCCGGAAAAATAAAACATAAGGCTTGGCAAAGCAGGCAACTTGTGGTCGAAAATGACATTATTTCATCAAATTTGAACATCTGGAAATTCAGAGCACCTCCCATTTCAAGAATTTTTACCAAAATGACCTTTTCTTTATTTTAATTAATTTTTTCCATAGGAAATTTATGGCACATTATGGTAACTCCAAAATTATAACATTTAGTCCCTTATATCTCCAAAACTGGCAGAGATAAGTCCATAGTTACTATTGAAGTTGAATAGGAAGTCATGTACTGGCAATCTTACTGTGACCTTGAAATTGACCTTTGACCTACTTTTCACCATGAACTGAACTTTGCAAATTTTGCTTCCCTTTTATCTCCAAAACTGGCAGAGATAGGTCCATAGTTACTATTGAAGTTGAATAGGAAGTCATATACTGGCAATCTAAATGTGACTCTAAAATTGACCTTTGGCCTACTTTTCACCATGAACTGAACTTTGCAAATTTTGCTTCCCTTTTATCTCCAAAGTTACGCTGTATCAAAAAGTACATATTGGTGGTTAAAGCAAAATGTGCAGTACAGTAATGGATAATAAATTTTGAACTCCGGAATAAGGCTTGGCAAAGCAGACAACTTGTGGTCAAAAATGACATTATTTCATCAAATTAGAACATCTGGAACTTCAGAGCACCTCCCATTTCAAGAATTTTGACCAAAATGACCTTTTCTTTATTTTTATTAATTTTTTCCGTAGGAAATTTATGGCACATTATGGTAACTCCAAAATTATAACATTTAGTCCCTTATATCTCCAAAACTGGCAGAGATAGATCCATAGTTACTATTGAAGTTGAATAGGAAGTCATATACTGGCAATCTAAATGTGACTTTGAAATTGACCTTTGACCTACTTTTCACCATGAGTTGAACTTTGCAAATTTTGGTTCCCTTTTATCTCCAAAACTGGCAGAGATAGGTCCATAGTTACTTTTGAACTTGAATAGGAAGTCATATACTGGCAATCTAAATGTGACCTTGAAATTGACCTTTGACCTACTTTTTATCATGAATTGAACTTTGCAAATTTTGGTTCCCTTTTATTTCCAAAACTGGCAGAGATAGGTCCATAGTTACTATTGAACTTGAATAGGAAGTCATATACTGGCAATCTAAGTGTGACCTTGAAATTGACCTTTGACCTACTTATAATCATGAACTGAACTCTGCTAATTTCTTTCTCTTTTAACTCCAAACCTGGCAGAGATAGGTCCATAGTTACTATTGAAGTTGAATAGGAAGTCATATACTGGCAATTTACTGTGACCTTGAAATTGACCTTTGACCTACCTTACGATGAACTTAATTTTGATTGTACCATTTTAAGTTATATATATTTTTTGCGTATTTTGAAAATTCTTGTTGATTGCATTTTTTATGTACAGACACAGATGTGTCTGTACATATTGCCATCACCTGCGTCTGTCGTCGCCGTCGTCGCCGATGCCGATGGCGTCGCCGATGCCGTCGCCGATGCCGTCGCCGATGCCGGCGCCGTGCACTTTCCTTGTTAACACGATAAGTGGAGGGCAGTTTTACTTTTTGGCTTTATATTTACAGAGCTGATGAATATTCATAAAACACAGGTCAAGTTCGAAAATCAGCATGATCGGGCCATTATTGTAGAAGTTATGCTGTTTTTTCACTTTTCAGCATATATGCAACCCTGTTAACACATTTTAAGGAAAACCGATAGGCCTGTTGTCATGAAACTCACAGGAGTAATCAATCTTACTAAAACGCAGGTCAAGTTCGAAAATCGGCATGATCGGGCCACTATTTTAGTAGTTATGCTGTTTTTTCACTTTTTAGCATATATGCAACATTGTTAACACATTTCAAGGAAAACCCATAGGCCTGTTGTCATGAAACTCACATTAGTAATCAATCTTACTAAAACGCAGGTCAAGTTCGAAAATCAGCATAATGGGGCCATTATTTTAGAAGTTATGCTGTTTTTTCACATTTCCTCAGATTCAATTCTTAGACATGTTAACAGTTTCATTATTTAATTAATAAGATACGTAAAAGTGTTTGTTTGACATTTCCTGCATCTTTACAACATTGTTAGTTGATTTTGTAAAAATGATGGTAAACTTGTTATCATGTATTGTGTAATAAAGTTTCAAAAATGGAAATAAACTCATATCATTGCAGTTTGTCAGGTTCAATCATTCACTATGTTCAGAATCTCAGAATGGAAGAAATTGGACATTTAACACTGCTCTATTGATATTTTTCCCATCTCATCAATTTTCTTAGTTGATCATATAAAAATGGCAGTAAACTGTTAATTTTGTTTTATGTTAAAAATTGTTAAAAATGGAAATAAAACATTTCAGAACAGTGCTGTCTTGTTTACATTTTGGCATTTTCAAGTTGTGACTTTGAAGTTCCATGGGCCTGAAGACCTTTGCTAGTCACAGTTTCTGAATATCCATGATACTAATATTTTATTATTAAAAATTGATGGTCATTATGCTGTTAAACATTATGTAATATTGCATCAAAATTTGAAAAAAACCTATTTTGGGCATTGCTCCCATGATGACCATTTAAGAAAAACCATGTCACTTACTGTTCTCAAACAGTACAGTAAATATGTACAGATGTGTCTGTACATATTGCCATCACCTACGCCTGTCGTCGCTGTCGCCGGCGCTGTGCACTTTCATTATAAACACGATAAGTGGAAGGCAGTTTTACTTTTTGGCTGCTTGGTAATTCTTACTGCCAGTTAAACAGTTTTTTTGTGAAAATTTAATTTTTCACATATTGGCATTTTCAAGGTGTGAGTTTGAAGTTCCACGGGCTTGAAGACCCATGCTAGTCACATTTTCTGAAAATCCATGATACGTATATTTTATTATTAAAAATTGACGGTCATTAGGCTGTTAACCATTATGTAATATTGCATCAGAATAGAAGAAAACACAATTTTGGGTGCTGCTGCCATGATGACCATTATGGGAAAACCATGTTACTTATAATTGCCAAACTTTCAAAAAAGAAATACAGGACTAAAATGCAGCCTGAGTTGGAAAAGTAGTCTAATTGGCTTCTTTTTCTGGAAGTTATACATTTTCAAAGTGTGAACTTGAACTCCCATGGGCCTGAAGCCTTATGCTTGTTACACATTTTACTTACATTGGTATTACCTGTTGAGCATAATTAAAATTTGATGTTGAATTTGCAGTTTAACATAATGTACTTTTGCATCAGAATTGACAGTAGCCTATTTTGTGCATAATTATTTCCTGTTTTTTGTCTGTACATTTGACAGCTTTGCTGCCTTGTATAGCTTGTCAAGCATAAGACTGGTGGCTGTGTCTCTTATTTTGTGTATGTGGGGGTCTATACGAATGCGCTTGCTCCAGCTGGTGGTACAATATTCGGAGGCGGTATCGCCTCTCTGATCCTCTAGTTTATTTATTTACTTATGTGAAAGTAAAAATAATATTTATTTGCAACCAAAAGTTGGATGGTACATTTATGATATTAAAAATGGTAATTTTAAGAAATTCCATATTTGATATTAAAATATTTTCTAAAATACATTTTCAAGAACTGCATTAGAATTAATTTTTTTTATCCGTTTGGTAAAATCATAAAATAACTTAAAAGGTACAATGTCCACTGAATTTAAGTTCTTGAGGCCCTTGCTGTTCTTAGTTTTGGCACTTTAAATATCAGGGCACTTCGTAGCTTGCATTGCAAATGATCTTCTTCAAAATCTTTTTATTGAATAGAGAATTTGTCTTTTCTCACTATGTTTTCAGTTACGTGAAACTGATGCTGCTCTAGGAAAAAGCTCAAGGATATTATCAGGGATGATGAGAAGGTGAGACTAACATGTATACCCAAACATGCACACATAGATAAATTATTCAAATAGATATGGCAAAACTGACTGATTGCCAAAAGCACATAATTATTCATATATATATATATATATATATATATATATATATATATATATATATATATATATATATATATATATATTAGAATTAAGCAGAGTTAACAACAACTCCATCATACTGTATTTATTTAAAGATTTGAACTGCATTTATAAATGCATATGACTAATAACTTTTAAACAATTCCTTATACTAATTATTTTAAATACTCTAATTATATTAATTTAAATATTTCTATTTCTTCTTTTCAGAATTATTCAAAACAGAGCAGTCCTAGTGGTTGTTGGAATTATTATATTGATTGTTATTATAGTAGGAATATACTTTGCTGCCAAGAAGTGACAGTATTAAATTGACATGAAGAAATGTGCTGTTAATCATATTAGTGTTGCACAGAAAAATGAAAGGGACCCTTATATGAAACATTGCAGATATCATGATCTATGAAATTCTTCTGAATTCAATTATCTATATAGGACAGTGTGCTTTCACTCATGTTGTTCATGACATAAATTGGAAATGAGGGCTGTACATGACATGACATCAATTGGAATAAAGGGGAAATGTGTTAGGGGTTTACAATTTTACTTGAAAACGGTTCAAGAGATCGTTTGCAATTTATAGGCATATCCAGGTATTTAAATTTATCCATGAATATGTGCAAGGATATACACTAGAAAAGTACAAGCTCATTTCCTAAGATTACAAGGCAGTGACAAACGGAGGAAGGCAGATTAATGAGCAGGATATGTTGTATCAAGGATGGTCTGTAGGTCCTATAAACCATCCTACTGTTTCTTCTATTTCATAAGAAAATTTTCTTGAAAAAAGTGCAAATGTTCCTGCGAATATATTCTTGAAAAAGTGCAAAAAGGTATAGAAGTTATCAAGGATAGAAAATTTAAAATTTAATTACAAACAAATAAATGCAAAAGCAACTACTTTTAGGGCATTTCAGGTATTGTGAAATTAAATGTTGTGCAATTTTAGTGTTGCAAGTTTAAATTATTCTTCAAGTTCCAAGAAGAATCTCACTTTGTGGAGTTAAAATGAAAAAGTTATTATTTGCTAACTAGATCAAGAAATTTATTTCAATAATTTTAATGTAAACATTATTATACAAGTACAGTAGAATGTATGAAATGTGATGTTGAAAATATATACTTCTAATATTTGAAAAGTGCAACGAACAAAATGTTTTTTCACTTTAAACTTCCTGTTGAAATAGATACAACAAAGAAATGATTTGCAAACAATGAAAAGAAAAATGCTGGTACATGTATATGATTGACTCCAATTTTTACATTGTATGATGTTGGTGCCATCAGTGTTCTACCAGTACACACTTTGTTCATTAGCTTAGTTTTTTTTATTTAAATATTTCAACACTATTAAGGGTTAAGTATGGTGGCAGGCCCACATACATGTATAAAAGTGCACTGGTGTATATGTATGTCTTCTAACATTATATGGATGTTTTAAACTGATTTATACATCCATTCCCATGGTGTTTAGGGTGTCTGTTAAGTTTTTATGGTTATTGTCATAGGATCATAAGAGAAGTGAAATAAATGTTTCATTTTTTGTATTTTATGTATTAAAACTTTATATACAGACACCGTAAGTGTCTGTATATATTCTGATTGGTCTGTCTGTCCCCGCTACTGTCATCACTGTTGCCATTGCTGTCGCTGTATGACACATGACGTTTGCCCCTTAACTTCCAAACTGTATTACTTTAAATTTACTGAGTGGCTTTGTTTGGCAAAGAAAGAGGTTACTTTTGAAAACCTGCATGATCGGTTTTCATTTACGGTAATTATTCTGTTTTTTATTTTGCACAATTTTGGTTGGTGACATTAGCCCCATAACAGCCAAACCATATTTTGGTTTTACTCAAAATTTACTGAGTTGCTTTGCAGGTTGCTTTCGAAAATTGGCATAATTACTTTTATGGTAATAATTGTTTCTTTTTTCACAATTTTAGTGACATCTCCCCGTAACTTCAAAACCATATTTTGGTTTTACTCTAAATTTACTGAGTTGCTTTGCTTGGTAAAGAGGTAGGTTGCTTTTGAAAATTGGCATGATCGGTTTACATTTATTTTACGGTATTTTTTTTTTTTTTCACAATTTTGTTGACATTCACCCCATATTTCCCAAATCATATTTTGGTTTTGCTACTGAGTTGCTTTGCTTGGTTAAGATGCTGACTGCTTTAGAAAATCGGCATGATCTGTTTACATTTATGGTAATTATTCGTTTTTTGCACACTTTTGGTGATGTTCGCTCCATAACTGAAAAACCTTATTTGGGTTTTACTTTAAAATAACTGAGTTGACTTGCTTGGTAAAGAGGCAGTTTGCTTTCGAAAATCAGCATTATCAGTTTACATTTGCTGTATTTATTCTGTTGTTTTATGTGTTAAAAAGCCTTTTCTGGTCTTACATGTGGAATAATTTTGCATGGCAAAATATGAAAAATCCTATATAAGACAATTTGCAATATGATCAACATTGAAGAAATGTTAGCTGGGAAATGGTGTTCACTTAAAATGCATGTTGAAGGCGTGTTACACCTATGAACATTTTACAGGTGCACTTGGTCATACAGGTAAGAAGATTACATACAATCATGACAAAGGCAGACATAGATATGCAATGTTTCAAACAAACCTGCTCATCAATTCACAAGTGCAATCTAAACTTGGGCTTTGAAGCGACTATGACCTACAGGCCTGATTACATAAACAAATCGATATTCAATTAAAACTAAAACTGATTTATTCTTTAGTTATTTTTAATTATTATCTATATTTTCAGTTCATGAGCATATAATTTTATTCTCATAAATCCTGTTTGTACAGTGAAAAAAAAATAAGCTGTATACAGTTGATCTTGAATTATAAGCATTTGGAAGGTCGTCTACAACTTAAGGAAAGCAATCAATAAAGCGCTGTTAGTTTACCGCTAAGTTTTCAAATAGTCATCATCTTGAGAACAAAATGACGCCGAGAAAAATCTGCATTGCAACTGAAAAATGCATTTTGTTAAAACTTTCAATACAAATAGGATTTTTATGGAAAATACGACCACTGTAACATGACCGTAATAAAGACGCATTGAATAAATATACTTTTTTAAAGTTGAAAAACGTGATGCTAGCATTACATTAAAAGCCTTGCAGATATCCAATTTTCAGAATATTGTCCAGTCTATAAAAATAAACTTTTTTATTAAAAAGACAACTGAAATAATTACAAAAACCCTGAAACAGTAGATGAAAGCTAGCATATGAAGACAATTGCGTTAGAGAATCCATTTCTAATCTCAACTGTGCACGAAGACGCTTCATACCCAAGTGTTCGTTGGCATCGTATTATTGTACAAAAATACAAAACAAATGTTATATCTAAAATGGAACAATGGACCCGCATAATTATGGTGAAAAGTGTGGTAAACGTTATTTCTTCACACCCATGAATGCAGGCCTGGGGCAGTCCAAACACAGGTGAAATTTTTCAAATCAATTTCCGAGAAGAGAGTACTAAGCGTGCTCATCGGGGGGTTTCCAACACGTATCTACAAGACCAATTATCTCATACGAGAATAAGATGAGATCTTCAAGATACTAAGGGAGGTGGCAAGTGAAATTATACAACCCGGGGCAGTTTTTTTTTTTTTTTGTTTTCATTTTTCACACTTTTGTTTTTTGTTCATAAGACATTTTCTTTCCGTTTTATATATATGTACATTAAAACGAAATTACCAAACCTTTCAATAATCTATATATACTGGTATATACAGGGTATACATATATACCAAGCATTTAAAATAGTTTATTGAACACGATTTCTGTTTATCCCATCTATGGAAAAAGCGTTCCGGAGAATTTGTGTAGTTTTTCATTTTTATCATTCACTGTAAAGAACGATTTTACAATCTATCATCATTATCAATCTATCATCGACAGTAAAATGGGGACAGACATTTTTTTCGGTAACGAAAGTCATTTCTCTCTTTCTCTCTCTCTTTCTTAATAAAATTATACATATGCAGAAAAGGACAGTCAATATAGCAGTTTAAATAAAAAGCATTAGATGGTTACAGAAGTAAAAAAAACGAATAACAAAAAACGAGTAACATGCCATTTCAAAGGATAATGGTATCTCTGCTGCAAGTTTGAGACTTTTCCACGACGGTGAAAAAGTGTTGCGATGTCACGATTAAATGAAACTAGGACATAAAATATATATATAATTTATCTTCCTATAATGAAATAAAAAGATTAATATGAAAATTGGTGAAATAAATGGATTAATTTGAGTAATTCCAAGAATGCCCGACAAATGTGATATCTTACAGTTCTCACGTTTTGCTTTCTTACTTGAGAGTTTGTTTTTAAACTGGAAATGATTTTAGGCATATTTTGTGAATTACTCTCCGGGTTGGTTTAAGTCCGTACTTCACAGGTGTTGCTAAGGTCAGCATGTAGTCCTCTTCGTACACAAGGTTGGGTGAAAGGGTTCGTTGCTGTGAAAGAATGATTTGGTAAACTACTTTCCGGAAGATTTTTAGATAGGACGTTTATCTGGGTTCATCTCAAGCGTGCAATTTAAAGTTAAACGCTCATTTTCTTCCTACATTTAATTTGTCTATTCATCCAACACGATGTAATTACCACGTGTCGAACATAATTGTTACGATTCTAAAGAGGTACAAATTGCAAGGATGCTCCTCGTGAAAAATTCAGGTGTTGTCTCCCTCCAGAGGTCGCTGTTGTTTAATAACCCAGGTCGCGATTAATGATATCCATATATGGTACTACAAAGGGAGCCGCCAGAGATCAAAGGGAGCCGCCAAAATGTGGATTGTCACTATATACGCTCTTCCGCTGTTAGAGCAAGAGCAAAATCATATCCATAATTTAAATGCTGCTTCTGCACGTTTGTGATTGGAATTAATCTCCTGGGCTCTCAGGCTCGGATTTTAAGAGAATGAAATGTCTATAGAAAAAAAGCTGAGCGTGGTAAATAGCTAGCTTTCTGCACGGCAGAAGCCGCGAAGAAACAGGATGGCGGCGAGATCAAAGACTCGCTTAAATGCCCTCGGAAAACATTCGCACTGTGTTTGTTTGCAATGGCCACATTCCTTTTGTATTTTAACATTGAGGTGGAAGAATGAAGTGAATATTGAAGAATAAGTCAGGGGAGCATCCTCTTGCATCTGGGATGACAATGTGTTAATATATAGTCTGTGTAAATTTACTAAAACATTTATAGCTAATACACAACTTGTGTTTCTTAAAAAAAAAATTATAAACGGTGCTTTTGAAATACTATATTTACCCCTGCCGTTTGGTTGTTTCACGTATGTTCTTTATATAGGAGACATGAATACCTTTTTCTTATTTATTTCTTGGATATAAATTTATTCAGGTTCCATTCAAACGCTATGGTTTTCTGTTTACACACACACACACACAAACACACACACACTGATGATTTGTAACCACTGCCGTGTGTGTGCTTGTGTGCACTTTTTTTTTCAAATACCATGGAACCTGCTAACAATTCTTTTACATAATTGCGGGGACACAAAAACGAATACCGGTTATTCTACATTTACTGAAATTTCCTTATTCGTATTAAAAAATAACTGTCAAGTTTGTATAAATTTCGTTTACAAAATTTTGGTTCACGGAATTAATTTTTGTTTTAGATAGAAAAAAAAATTCCAAAAACTAATAAATATTTTTTACTAGATGCAATTGTTTAAAAACAGAATGTATGCTTTTGATTTCCGTGAAAGTTAATCATTGATTGTCAATATAGAAGTATGATTTAATGCAGGGGTAATTGTAATAAAATGCGCTGAAATAATGAGTGAATGAACAAGACGCTCTCCGTGTGTCAACTACTTAAACCGAAGGAATTTATACACCTTTAATGCCTCTGTCTTTCTCGGGCTCTGATTGGCTAGTTTTGAACGACATCAGCGACCCCTTTACGGCCTTTGTAAGGTGCCCTAGTTAGTGCCATTAATCATTACCGACTTTCATGGCGGACTTCAAAGGAAGTACCGAAAGAAGTGTGAACTGGCTCAAAAATTTAGTGTTGTAGTAAAAACTCTTGGCCATGCCGCATGTTAGTTCTAGCGGCGGAGATGACTTAGCTTCCTCGGACGAAGTAAAAGTGTACAAAGATGAGGGAGAAGAGGGCGAACCATCGTCCGAAAACTTGTCCGAAGATAAACTCGGATTAGTCACTGAGACAGAAGAGGTATGGTGGTATTTTCGAAATGATGATAGATATATTTCTTGCGTTCGGATGAACTTTGAGGCTGCTATGGTTTAAATTTGACTAGTCAGCCAGAAGTAGAGCAGGTATCTTATTATTATACTGTTTTCCAGGGCAAGAGTTCAACCATTCCATCAGAAAACTATTCAAGAAACGTAAAGGAAGGGCCTCCACCAGAACACAACGGTAAGGTGTTTTAAAATTCTAAAAAGTTAATGCAAAAAGTTAATTTATGAAATAAATAAAGAACGTATGTAAGTTTTTTATGCATGTAACACTTAATGATTTAGAGCACAGAACACAGAGATTAAATATTTAGTAAAGTTAAAACTTGACAGTTGCAAAGTTTCATTTGTATTTTGACAGATTATGGCATTGGTATCTAGACACATTGAGTTGTAAGCAGAAATGTTCCCTGTCAATATTTCTTGAAACATTTAAATGAATAGGTATATGATATATTTTTCATGGCAAAGCAAAACTTAGTTTGTCTTAATTCCCTAATAGAAATTCATTTGAATTTTTATTTTTTAATTTCAAGGTATAAAACACACAGGAGTGTCACTTATTGATCCCTATCACCCTACACCCATAGGTTATGTGGTTACCCCTTATCCCTATCCAAATGGTGCTACAAGTTTGGTAAGTACTGGTCCTTCCATTTTAGTCATCTCATTTTTCAAATACAAGATTATTTTCACAGGCTAACAAAGGCGAGCAGATCTGTTGAAATAGGTAGGCTTGAATAGCATATAATTGCCCCGTTATTGTTGGCAAGCAAATTTCTATACAGGCGGATCTATTATATTTCTGGTTTCTTATCCTCCCAGGCGAAAGAAAGAAAAACAGACCGTATACCTCCAGGTTTTAATCTTTTTTTAACTGACCTACTGGGTGATTTGTTAACAGTTTCAAGTAACATATTATATAAAAGATGACAGAAAAGATGAAGCCTTAATTTTCTGGATTAACTGCATATTTTGATACGGCTACATACTAGTGACCAAGCTGAGGCGATTAATGCAGTGTTTGATTTATGATAACAACAGATTGGGTCCAGTATTAAGATTAGTCAGATATATTGCACTGAAACTTACCCCTGTGTAATATATATGTACACTCCACAGAAAGCTCTGTGCAAATACCACTATTTACCGAGGAGTGAAACAAAGGGATGTGGCATATGCTGGTTAGCTTCAAGGTTGAGGCTTTGCGAAAACAATACCCCAGTATGTTAGAGGCAGCAAAATATTCTGAGGGATACATTAATTTTATTTCAGCAGACCCCCAGTTGAAGTTTAGTAGTTTTGAAACAGGAAATTGAGTCTATTTTGCCAGAATCTTGTTTGCAGCTGGACTGGTTAAAGAAACATTTGAAATGTCAATCATAATTATGTGACATTTTAACCCTGACAAATGCAGATGCTCCCTCTTTTCACTCTTGGTTTGTATTTAGCAATCGGAATAAAGCCTCTGGTAGACCTGGAAGCCCTTTAATTTTGTTGCGAAATAATCTTGTGCAACGCTAGTTTGTTTCTTCTAGGGCTTAACTCTAGGGTCTCCCTACCCTGGTTGGAATATTGAACTGACAAGTAGGGTTTACACCCAGAGGCAATAATGAAAATGATCAGAAAGCGAAATAACACAGAGAAATAGCCCAAATTGCTTGAAGATCTATTATCATCCTGAAGAATAATTGTATTGAAATGAGACAACCCAATATCTACCTGGCAGTAATTCAATAGAACTATCTGAGACTCACAATGGATACTGGCAATATTGCTTCAGCAATCATTTCTGCAAATCCTTAGTTTTGTTTTAATAATGCAGACTATTCATTAAAGAAAGTATGCGTGAAAGTATTTTTTTTTTTTCAGTGGAGCCATTTTCATTTTTACTCCTAGTCACATTGCAGAGTTTTACATTTAACGTCAAATTTATTTGTAACTTCTTAAAATTGTCATTAAAATACGCTGTATATATCTCAGTGGAAAAATGTAACAATATATAATTGCTAATTTAAAGAACATAAAAAAGGGAACATTTTGTGGAGCAATTTGTTAAAGACTATAACATTTGTTGCTATGGATTTTTTTTTTTGAGTGATTGACGTGAAACCTGTTGGCTTACATGAAAAAAGGTTGAGACTGTAGCAGCAAAATCTCTTGTTCAAACAAGTTCTTTGAATCCCCAAAGCCCTTCCAAATAATGTCTGAAAAGTCACCTTGTTATTGTTATGCTTTGTTATGTCTGGGAAATCTTGTTTTGAAAGAATATAGATGACGACAATGGACTTGCCATTTTCTATGTGAAATCTGGAACTTTTTAAGACACCTGAAAAAATTTAAACAAAAGAACATTGCCAGTTTTCAGTTAATATTCTTGACCACGAGGCAAGTGAAGAGTGTTAAAAGATACAAAATCTGTAACCTGAGTATTTGTCATTTTTATGGTTACTTATTTGCGACAAGTTTTCTTTTCCTCAGAGCAAAGTGCAAGTTGTCAGTTAAATTTTATTCCCCCTAAGGTTGTCTGGTTCACAACAAAGCTCCATGTTAAACTGTACATATTAAAAATCCATCACAGGATTGTAGTTCAGCATATAATAATACATGCTCCTGCTATGCTGGCATTTACATCCTTTAACTTAGTGTAGACAGTATGGTAGTTAATGAAGTAAAGCAATGTGGTCCCCAGCCAGCTATGAAAATGATGGGCATGTCCATTTCTTTTGTGCTTGGAGTGCGGTTCTTTTGTGCACCACTGTATCCTTGGAATCTGGGCCACCATTGGGGCTGGCTGAGCTGTTGGCATCAATTGAGACAGAGAATGATTGACATTTTGGCATGTGTCTGTGTACATAACCTGCCCATGTTTAGATAAAAGGGGTCTACCTTGCCTGCATGGAGCCCATTCAGTGAGGATTAGTGGGAGATGGCCTTTGATAAGGCAAAAAAGACATAAATTAATAATGTGGCAGTGATCTTCCACCCTTCCTTTCTTTTATGAATAAATAGACAATGAGAAAAAATATGTAGATGCCTTTCCGAGGACCTGTGTTAATTGTAGAATATGGTTGAAATTTATGCAAGGACAAGCACCTGTTGACCTTCAGTGCCTCAAAAATTAAATTCACCTAAGACACTTAATTAGGTGGGTCATCCAAGGTACATGTAGGCTGTTCACACTTGCCCTGAGTTACATAACTGCCCTTTCAAGTGGCAGCAGTAGTTAAGTGCAATGGCTATTCCTTGCTGTGTCACTTTTAGATTATCAGCTAAGGAAAAAAAATCATGACCACGTCAGGAAGGCAGTTGTCCATACATTTCACCATAGTCTGAGAATGAAATAAAAAAAAAAAAAAACATTTTAAAATTGCATAGGCAAAGAGGAAAAGGATGACTTTGTAGGCAATGACTTTGATGGATTGATCTCCCTATAGCCTAGGGAAAGTAAAAGGTAACAAATAACTGTTCAGCAGTGTATAATTTTGTATGAGTAATCCTCTGATGTGAATGTCTGTGACTGCCCTTCAGTGATAACTCATTGTTACAGAAAGAATGAAGTGTCATCAGGATGATGGAAGGCCCACTTAACAGCTGTGAAGGGCCAGGTAGATTTGGCACTGTGGGGCTGCCTAGCTTTACACATTGGCTGTGGTGGTGATGGTGTGTTTAATATGAACTGGGCTAGCAACAAGGTTTAAGACAAGGGTAAAGACACTGTGTCAAAAGTGTTGGTGGTTCCGGTGAAAATTAAGTAAAAATGTCTTCTCCTATCAACCCCAATCCCACCTCCACTAAAAGCAATGTCCCAGCTGATGTCTTATGTTATAAAGTTGAGCTTTATTAATGAAAAGTAAGATAAAATGATTTTGTCCAGATTAATGCAAAAACCAATTGACTTCTCAATTTGAAAGCTTATCAACAGATGTACTGTATGCTGTGCAAGACACTTCACAGATAAATACGAATTTTGCAACTTCGAACCAAAATCTTCTCTCTACTTTTCACACAAAAAAGACTTTGAGTGAATAGGTGAAAATGAATTGAAGTTGTCAAACTCAGTGCTTCTCAAGCATTGAGAAACAGTTTTTCTGTGCACCTGAGCTGTGAGCAACTCTTTGTTACTTAACCCCCACCCCACTTGGAGCTGAAGTATTTGTTCACAGTGTTGCCATCAATGATACCTTGTTGAGGATCAAGTGTGCAAGGCACCAGATACAAAACACTGTGTCAATTGACTTATCACGTGCTATTCAAGGATGAGAAAAAAGATTGTATTGTAGAGGCGGAAAAGAAAATATGTGCTAAAAGACCTAGGGAATTGCTTCTCTAGTTGTGTAACTAATTGGAAATGCTGGGAGCAATAATTTTTTTTCTGGTGCAAAATTCATAAATTACGATTCAGATAAATTCTGAATGATATTCTTGTGAATATAATAAGCAGTGTAATAGAAATTACATTAAAGTGGTTATTTTGCCCAGTCTGTTTTTTCCCTCAAACACCTGTCTCTTAGTAGATATAAAAGTTCACACCTAACGGTGTAGATACAGGCATTTTCAACACAGTGATAATTGCTGAAACTGGATGATAAGTATCTAATGTTTCCATGTAAATAGCTGTCATGTATGGGGTAAGATTAGCAGTAACTAGCATCTTTGTGCTCTTAAAGTCCTTGCAGCTTAAAGGGGATGGGACTTCCCTTCATAAAAGTTTTTGTTATTTGGAGCTCATTTAGCTGACAATTGCATGTGACATGATGCAAAAATGCATGAAAAGTGATTCAGCACTCTACATATCTTAATTTTCGTAATTTGTCTAAAAAACTCTCTCTCTCAGTTCATCATTTCAGCTAGATCATGTTGCCCTTTCATTGTTTAAAATATGAGGACAACCAGAAGAAAATAAAAATGAATAAAATGTAGTCATGATTCAAAAGGTTGGAAGGGGGTTCTTGTTTTGCCTCAACTCAAGTAATAGCAGCTTTGGCTAAGTTTTTTTTTATTCTATATTCTATTTGTGGCAGGTTTTGAGTGATTGATAGGGCCCAATGTTCTTCACATTCTATGTAGTTCATAGGTACAGAATTAGTCAGCATTCTGAACAGCAAAGACCCATGTGAAACTCATTATAAATAAGAGAAGAAATGAAAAATGGAACATGTGTTTGAACCCTAACAGCCATCCTAGCTGTGGATTTATTTGTGGTTTTTGCTCTAGTTATCCAGCTTGGTAGCTCTGCTTTGAACGGCAAATAAAAAATTTGGTTTGATATTATCTTGGTCCCTTTTTTTCATTCTTTTGAAATTTATTTTATCTAGTGATGTACGAGCATCATTGTTTCATCAAAGAGACACCATTGCTTCTGCACTTTTTCCTACTTTATATTATAATGTAATAATTTGACACACCAAAGAAAACCAAGATCAATCAATTTATTAAAAAAAAAAAAAAAGAAATTTGAGAACATATTCAATTTTGATGGATAGCGGTGTTCCAATCTGTAGTGATTAAGAGAGGGTATGTCCGCTGATTAAGTAGAGAATGAACTTCCAGAAGGGGAAATTGACAGAGGACAGGTTGGTGAACATCGAACTCTTGATAGCCTTGAAACTATAGCCAGCACTTAGCTGGTGTAGACATTTTTTCCATCATTCTGTTTCCTGTGAGCCTCACTGCCCAAGGGCGCTGAATACATGGGATTTGTAGCGCGAAAGACAAGCTATCTGATCAAAGTGTATGGTATGAAGAGCCTCTCTGCTTAACACTCAGGAAGAGACTAGACTCTTGATAGGTGAGAAGTTATTTTTTTTCTTCTTCATTAAAAATTAAAGTTTTAAAGTTATTTTTCTCCAATGTAATATTTTGTACAAACTGTCAAACAGCCTTCAAACAGAGACTGGTTTATTGCTTTCAATTTTACCTAATTCATAACATTTTAAATTACAGATGTGGCATAGAAAGTGCTAGCCATTGGCTACCAGGATGGTAAAGTAGTATACCATCAATGCTCCTTGAAAAAAATACTACTTGTAAATGATGACACATTCCATTTGAAGTCATGTTTTCAAAATCTGTTTATTTGACAACAAACAAATTCAATAGTGAAAAAAAAAAAAGATTGTTGAGAATATGATAAACAACAAATGCATGCTGTGTTTGAGTTAAATGTCAACTCATTGGCATATGTGGGGCTTTGCATTTTAGCCGTGTCAGCCATTGTTTTGATAAGTTTTCCACTTGTTGAAGTCCTATGAAAGTAGTGTAAGTTATTGATTACCAGTGTAGTTTTAAGGGCTGATTTCAATGGTCCTGCACCTGCAGAGGAGGGGGTCCTGTTTGTTTAATCAATAGGCCTCTGAAGAACAACAATAACAAACACCTCTGTGGAAATATTTTCATAATTGGTCATAATTGAAATAATACTGAAAAGTAGCAACAGGTATTAGGAGCTATATGGGTCTACAGTAAGTAAGGGGAGGGGGAAAGTGGGGGCGTAGTAGAAAGGATTAAAATGGACTACCTTTACTCCACCCAAATAATTTTTGTTTGCCAGACAGTTATTTGGAATATGTGTGGAAATGCTTTTGTGATTAGACATTTTTCTTGTGTATTCATGTTTACTCAAGATCCAGCTCTATTTTGACACTCTGCCATCAATTAATGCTTGAACTACTGTTTTTATCCAATGAATTGATATTTATTTTTTACTACATAACATACAGCAAAGTCCCTCTTTGACAAGTAGAGAGATTAGAGATTTTGATGGGAATACCTTTTCGGTTCCAAGGTATTTTGGCATCTTTGTTTTGTTCATTTATTTTAGATTAAGGTGACTCTTAGAGATGTTTATATTGTCTTAGTCATATTTTACCTGTGTTAAAGATTATTTGTCTCTCTTTTAAGAATGGTCGTGACCCCATTTACATAGACAAACTTTTTCAATTGAGGGACGATCCAGTGACATTAATAGTGCTGGTCGTACTTGTCTCATTCTTACAATAACTTGACTGCTCACAAGAAAATGTTCCGCTTAAATTCATTAAATAATTGAGATGCTGTTCTATTTTGATTTAAGAAAGGCTTTTTTTTACTCCCATAGAAGCTTGCCTAGTCATCAGTTGTCATGTTGAAAGGAAAATTGGATTGAATGCATCAGTGTTAAAAAGCAGAGGTCACATCATGGCTGACAGTTTGATTTGGCTGACAAAAGGAACAACAGAGTTTTCATTCTATCAATCATTCTGCAGCAGTTATTGCCCTAGCTGCAGAGTATAGTTATGTGAGAATTTTTATACTTATTATAGCGAAAAAAGAAAAAAAGAATTGTGTTATTTTGTTGGTCATAGATGGTGTTTTATGAGATAATTTCAGTTTGGAAAATTTTTACAGGGGTATGACAGAGCCTTCCATAGATCTTGTATTGTGAAGGAATCACGAAGGAAGTAAGGGGAGGGGTGCGAAGAAGTCTTTTGTCTAGACTGGTTGATGTATCTGAAAAATACATGAAATAAACCACATAATATAACAGTAAACTACCACGATACAAAGAAAAAAGTATTTCAATACAGTTACATGTCATGCTCACTGTGAATAGGGGCCTAATATTCTTCCAGTTGCTGAAAATTTGCAGGGAGTGATCTCATGTCATTTTCGTGAAAACCAACTATTCATAGGGCCCAAAATGTAAGGTAATAAAGTTATCAATTTATGACACAAATTATCAGAAATAAATGTTTCATTTTTATGGGGGGAGGGGGAGAGTAAGTGGCAAGGGTAATAATTAAATAAAAAATATATAAAAGTCAATCGCAAGTAATGATAGTATATCATAATGACTTCTTCTAGGTCTTGACAAGTGACCATCTTTAAACAACAATCAGCATTGTGAATTGGTAAACTTAAAAAAGTGATTAAGAAGTATAAAAGATGGAATTCATCTGATGTCAATATACATATCTTAATAGAAGACCTCCATTGCCAAGACCATCTTAAAAATACCAAACAGGTTATTATCATGTTTTCCTACATTACGTTAGTTTGTTATATGATAAGGGTAGATGCGGGTTGTTTTTAAATTCATCAGCAAATGAACATGAAGACTGATTGTACCTAGGGGAAACAGAATGTTATTTTGTTTTTCCCTGTCACAAAATTCAGCATATGCAACCTTACGATTACGTGTCAGAAAAATCCTTACTTTTTGCAATTAATTTTTCTCCAGAAATTAGTTGGATTGCAGAGTTGACATTCTATTGTTGTTGTAGACAGCTAATTAATTTTGAAGAAAACTGGTGTAATCTTTGATTGTCATCTCTCCAACTGCATCTCTTATAATATTGTGACAAAGAACTCTGACAATGTCTTTTGTGAAACATGGAATCTTCTCGTTGTCCAATGAATTTTCACCAATAAATTATTTTTGGTAGAACTCATTTTTTTAGGCATTTAATGTCATAGTCTGGAGATTTTTAGGAGGTGAATGTTAGATTATATTGTTTAGATGCACAGAGCTGATCCAGATACAAAATGTATTTGATGAATAGTTTGTCCTCTTCTTCTGATATGGGTAAGGTGTGATATTTGAAATTGATCAGTTTTGAATGTTGCATATAGGCAAGGAAATGTTTCGTATTCCTTGCCTGAGATGGAGGTGGTTTCAGGGAAGGCTACTGCTTATATTGCCACATTTAACGTAGGCAAGACTAATTTATATCACCATCCAACAATAGAAAGTTGTAAATCTGTGAAATATGAACTTGTACATTCATGAGTAGATGAAGTCTTCCATCTTTATCATATCATCTGATAGATGGCTGTATACGCGGGTAGTAGTATCTGATATAGGGCTGTGGTTTTCAATCCTTATAGAGGAACTTTGAGGCAGGTACAAAGAATGATACAATGATAACAGGAGGGGTTCTTTTATGGGGAGGGGGGTGCATTACATCTCCATTAGGCCCCAAGAATGGATAATGTTCTTTTTGTATGTAGTAATGATGTTTATTACTAGACAGATTATGTTTAAGCATACATTTTTTCCCTTCCTATTTTGACTTCTTATTGTGGAAGTTGTCCTGGTCTAGCGGAGTAAGATAAGACATCAGTATTGTTTATGTTGGTACCCGCCCTTCCTTGGCAAGACCTCCGTTTCCCCTTAACACTCACACACAATGTGTGGCTTATAGGGATGGGGAAAGTAATGAAGTTGTTCACCATGAAACTGCCTCTGACATGCTAGCCAATACAGATATGAGGCTGTCAGTGCATAAAATATATCATAATATAGACTGGATTGACTGCCATATATGTCGACCAGGCACCTTATGCCCAAATGTCCTGTCTAAAATAAAGTTGGGATATGTCTTCTCTCTGTACAGCCTGACTGGTCTTGTTTCTTTTGTATTTCTTTGTCTGTGTAGACACTCAGTTTTAGGGTTTATTAGAATGGTGGTCATGCTTTTTCAATTGGGTTGTATAGCAGTGCAGTGTTTTACACATCTTTTTTCTTTTGTCATGGCCAGATGATTACTGTGTATTTCTAGACATCAAAGGCACCGCGCCAGCCTAGTTAAACCAATAGAAGCACTAGGCAAGGATCATATTACATTGGAAGCTTCATGCTTAACATGTTGCTCTAGTTTGTTTACTAGTGTATGGGTTTGGTACATGCGTATGGCAGGAGGGGGGACTGCCTTTCACTTCCCATTTAGACCTGGAAAATGATGTACTTTTTAAAAAGGCAGACAAACCATTAAGAAACCTACTCCTTTTTTTTTTTTTTTTTTTTTTTTTTTTTTTTGCTAGTTAACCGTATAGAGTTTTTGTTTTCATTTTTTGCAAAAAAAAAAAATATCAGCATTAATTTTAATAAACAAAAACCTTTGTCTGAACTGAAACATTTAACATCTATTTTACCTCAGCAAAAAATGCTGTTGAAGCTACCACTTCAACAACACTTCAATCAATTACATCATTTAAACATAGACTAATTAAATCATTTAAACTAGTATAATTGATTTTATGGAATAAGTATGGAGGCAGTAAATTTTGCCATGTCTGTATTAATCACTTAATCTTAAATAGATTTTATTCAGCCCTCCCAACACTTGTAGAAATATGGTGAGTGGATATTGCATTGAGTCTTTCGGCCCAAGCCTAGAAGCTTGGGGACCAGTGAAGACTTGCAGGTCAGGGAAACAAAAGGTCACTTGCCTTCAGCGGTGCTTTTGATCTTTTTCCCCCTTCCCAATGTTGAGGCAGTCTCCACATTACTAATGCCTATAATCACTGATAGACTGACTTGATTATCTGATCACTACTGAGATTTCTTAAATGATTTTCTTGTTGTTCTGTCAGCCTGTGTTTTTTATTTAGCTACAGTCTAGTTAGATTAATTCTCAAAACACCCTGCCTGTGAAAGATGATCGATAATTGATTATTATCTGCCAGAGGAATTGTTAACAAGACAATGATCAGTGTTAAGTGCCAAGATGAGTTTGATATATTATAGCTGTGGTGAAGGGGGATTCTTACACAGAGTTTTGTATTTAATGTTGTTTAAGGCAGGCCTGTTTTAATGGCCTTAAAAAATATAATGTATTGAGTTAATCATATTACTTTGATGTCCTTTCATTACGTAGAAGGTTTAGAGTATGCTGCCAAATGAACTAATGTGTAGTTCTTCAGCATATTTATTTTTTGTCTTACTATTAAAGTCATAATAACTCTTCGTTTTGGCCAAAAATTTAATTTTCCTGGAAAAAACGGCAATTTTCCCGTACTTACCAATGGCCAACGACCCCATTCCTGCATTCAAAGTTAATCCAGGGTTTTTTTCCTAAACGTACGGTTTTTTGTTAAAATCTCTTAAGAGATTTTAACTGACGAAGCTCTCTCTGACATTGCAAAGTCACTGGTGACCTACTTAAAACCGTGGGAAATGCAGACAACAACAACACTATATAAGACTCGTGAGATATATTCGTCTTTTTGTTAAAAATGCATTTATATCCACAATGTGTGCCATTCTGGGCTTTTCGTTATCCGACGCACTATACAAAAACTCGCAACTTACGTCTGAGGGTTTCCCGCCATGTTATTTTGGTCTCGAATGAACGCGAGAATCCGCGTGACACCATTACGTCATTAGCAACGAATGCACTTGTCGACCGGAAAAAAGGGATCGAAAGCCCTATTGACAAGCACAGATTTTAGTTTTCCTACAATAACGGCCGTTTTAGTGGTAAAATACAATAGAATATATTTCTCTGCGTTGTTTACAATGTATTTCATGCGGATTTTTGAATCTGAAAGGAAGAGTTATTATTGCTTTAACTATTTATATGTCTCCAATATTTTTTCTTTTAGTCTAATCAATAATCTGCACTACGTATGAAGAATAATATTCAGTTCTTAATTTTTATATATGCATCTATCTATATGCAAACTATTGCCACTTTAAATTGATACAGTTTTGAATAAGCAGATGTTTAAATTCACCTGCTTCCTTTGTGTTAATTTCAGGCTAGCAGTAAAATGCCCATGGTGCAGTCCCACCATGCTGGTGCCCTGGGGCCTCTCATGGTGTACAGCAATGACCACCCATTTTCCACCCCACCACCAGCTCACCTAGGCTACTCACCTGTCTCAATAGACCCTAAAACAGGTAAGTACTAACCGTGCTTGATGGTTAAGCTTGCTTATAGTGCCACGTGTGTAATGCTTTGAAACTGGAAAATTTTGCGAATGGATGTATCATTGAAATTGTAAACTGCCCATTATGCATATTTTGTTAGTTGGTTAAATGGTGGGTTTATAATGAATACAGCTGGGTAAATACTGAGATTAAAAAACATTAATTTGTGATTTAAAAAAAAATGCACTTTGGTTCGTGACCAAAAGTACATGATAACTGACTGTTAAAGTTCAAATTGTGACCAATGAAATGATACCATAAGAATGGACAGTGACAGGTTTTAAGAAAAAAATTATAGTGACAAGGTGAGAACCTGGAATTACCAGGCTCAGGGATAATTGCTGATAGAAAACCTCTAATTGGAATAGGGCAGTAAACTGCGACTGTCAACATGGTAGGAGGTGTCAGTGGACATAGTTAATAGATTAAGCTGACCACTCTCCAGAAAATTATATTTCCCAAGCTATTTAACTGTCACTAAGAACTTTTCAAAAGAAATCATCGTGATAGATTTGTTGCGAATGCTAAGGATATTTTGAGGTAAGATGTAAAACATTTCTGTGCCATTGCCTCACTTAGAAGTGAAAGCTGTCAAGTGATGGTAATATTATGGCACATTTTGATATTTTGTCTCTCTGTCACGACATGCCCTAGAGAGAGAAAGAGAAAAAAAAAGCAGACAACTGAGACTAGTGAAATCATTACCCGTCTTCACTGGGTGGCAGTTGATCAACTTTCCTGCCACATATGTATGTTTTAACAGTGATGTAATACATGACAGATCTAGGTGTGAATCGAGTGTCAACATTTACTGTAGTAGCCTGTTTCACATCACAAAAAATTACAATGAAAATGTCTCCCTGCAGACTCAAATATGTCTGTTATCAATTTGAGGTGATTTATTTGCTGAAAATACACATACTTGTTGATGTAAAATATTCATCTCTTTGCCTGGATTATTGACCATCACCTCAGAGGAAATGATATGATGTTATTGGATTTATGGGCCCTTTTAATGTTCAGCAAACAAAAAGGGTATAATTCATTGGGAGAAAGGAGTTGTACACTAGTCTGCATACAGTCTGCACATAATGTATTGGCCTAGTTTGCAGCTTTCAATAATAGTCAAGGAATCATTATGGCTTGAGAGAAGCCATAAATCCTGGCTGCTGGCATTTTGACAGGCAATATCACTGACAGACTGGCTTTTGAAGCACACCTACTATTCAGGGGAAAACCTTCTGTATTGTGTTCAGGTTTGACTATATAGAGGTGTTCCGCATACATTTTTTTTGGCAAATATCAATGTTTTGGCATATGTCGGTCTCCTCTTTTGTTTTTCCTTTCTAACACCACAAATCCAAGTGCCCTTTGGGATTTATGATGCGAACACTTCTTTTTTTGTCAAGCCTTAATGGTGGTGTTATAAATAAAAATGGTGTTTGAAATACATTATATGTTACTCAAAATTGCATGTTGAACTGTCAGTGAAATCAGTAGCTCTGCATTTACAGGTGCAACCATCAATAAAATCAATTATTCAAGTGAAAGAATCATTGATTTTGCTACCTGTCGAACTATTGAATGCCACTACTTGTATTTGACAGCCTGGAAAAAATGAATTCAATACTAACCCTTTGTATGTAATACCAGACATGATACTTTGGTATATGTGGTTCTCAGCTGCTCATTTTGTATGTTGTCTTTATTTAAATCCCAACCTTCACAGCACACATTTTGGATTTTTATATCATTTCTATTATGGTTCATGAAATTTACATTGAACTGAGATTGTTAATATGAAATGACAGTTATAACTGGTGTTGCGTGGAAAGCTCATCATTTTGAAACGAGTGACAATTTGGAAATGTAATTAACCTTAGTGTCAATTTTTGATAACTACAATGACAGTTTAACTACATGTAAAGTAATTTGGCTTCCTATTGGTTTTTGTAACCTATTTACTTGGGTAATTGAAGGTCTTAATTATGGTTTTACGTATATTGCTGATATTAAGACACGCATTTTGATGTGTTCTAATTTTTTTTTTTGTTAATCATTTCTAACTCAACATATTTTTTGCGTGAATAATAAAATGTGACTCATATTACCCCAAAAACATAAATGTAATAATAAATTGATAAATCCCAACCATAATATGAATATATTATTAATTTACTGTAATTTAAATGGCAGTCATGGTTTCCTAAGATATGCATAGGCCATATATGATATTTGTACAATTTTTGATTGTTCCAGGTTTGCCAAGGCATCCTATGTATGCACTCCCCCCACCACCAGGGCAGTTCCCACTCTATAGGCCAGATATATCTCAAGTGCAATGGTAAGAGTTTGCCCTGTCATGTTTTTTAAAATTAAAGCACAATAACATGATGTCATATAATAAAGTATATTTATCAAGAGAAGTGGCAAGATCCTAGTGGTGCTGCTAAGGATGTCATGTATTTTAGATCTGTATATAAGCAGATTTTATAAGACATGAAAATAGAATGCTTGTGTTCAATATGATCATGTTTGAAAGTTTGTGTGTGTGTGCGTATGTATGTATGTATGTATGTATGTATGTATGTATGTATGTGTGCACCCAAATGCGTAATGGTATGATAATAATTTTTTGACTCTTCCTAGATAAGACTTGCATGTATGAAGAATATCAATAAAGTAATTTTTTTTTGGGAGGTTATGAAAAGATCATTTATTTATGTATTGCATGTACACGTTTTATGTTTACCAGCACATAAATGTCCAAGTTACGGAAGTAAACATGCAATGATATGAATAGAACAAATAGCTTAACCAAGGAATATATTTAAATAGATTGAGGGAATACATGTTTTGTGCAACATGTCATGTGGAATATTTTCGAGTTTAATTTGCTGTGGGGGGACAAAATAGCAAGTAGAAGAATTTTACTGGTGATGTTGTTTTTCCTCTAAGGCAAGGAACTTTTGACAGCAAATGTTAAATACACAGTTTGCAATTCAATTGACCTTTGGCTGTGTCCTTGCCGGGCTGCCCAACCTAAAACAGACCTAGATTACACGTGTTCTTCTGGCCGCAATTCAGAGTACATGGTACCGCAAGGCGGCCGTGTTCTTTTTCATTTTTTACGCAACTGGTCTGCATTAGATGCAGCAGACCTCTACTGCTGTGTAAAGTTCAAATGCAAAATCCTATTGGAAGTACAAACAAATGCCAAAACAAGCTAAATTTTTAACACTAGAATGAGGTGAACATTTTAACTTCTTCTAGCAAGGATTTGTAAAGTAACAATGAAAACTTGGCCACACATCTTCTGCAGAAAAGAGTTTAAAAAAGCAGGAGGCTGGTTGTTAGAAGTGGTGTATGTTTGCCATGTTAAACACGTGTTGAGCCCCAACGTGAACAAAGCACTGCAAATCCCTGGAGGGATATGAAGAGGAGAACTTGTTTCTGACAACACACCTTTATTTGTAAGCACTGTGTGTTGATATCCACTTTAGGAATAATACATTATTTGCAGAAAAAAGTTTTTACATGGCAATTTTGGGACTTAACAGGGAAGTGGGATCGTAAGTTAGTAAAGTGAGAAGGCTTCTCACTGAAAACCCTGCTTCAAAAAGATGAGTTTTATACCCCTGAGAAAAGACTTTCAAGAACTGATTAATGTTACTAATTCTATGTAATTACACAAATTTGTCGTGTTAATTTCTCTGTTACTGTCTGAAGCTTATCTTGAATATAATGAGGTTAATAGTTTTAAATCTGAAAACAAAAGAGAGGAGGCACAAGTCATTTACATCACAAATCATTTCCACACCTGCATAGTAATGCACACATGCAGCTAAGAAAGAACAAAGAGGAACATCAGGTGACAGACAAAACACTGAGTCCTCTCTTCCACCAGATATAATATACCAGCATGAACTGGATAATGTTCAGTCAATTTGTCAGTTTTGTATCGGTAAGGTTAATATATACTTTTTTTACATAAATAAAATAAAAATATGGGCAATATGGGAGAAGGAAAGTCATAGCAACAGAAGTTTATTTTTATTGAAATTTGTGACAAAACAGTGTGGCAAAGGTTTCCATTTCATAAATGAACTCCAATGTGTGGTTTTCTAAGTTGTTCATTCTAACAACAGCATTCTCTCTCTCTCTCTCTCTCTCTCTCTCTCTCTCTCTCTCCGTATGTTATTCTTTTATGTTCTAAGAATTCTTATTTGAAAACAGAAAAATTCTAGCCATAGAGGCATATCATTTTGCTTAAAAATGTCTATTCTCACAAAAGATGGGATCACTCCCAAAAGAAATAAAGAAATAAAATGTTCTCTTGTTGTCTTAGGAGCCCTCCAGGCTATCCCATCACCACAGCAGCCTTTGGTGGCCATTACCCGCCATCACTCAGTACTGCAGGGACTTTCTCAAGATTTACACATCCAGGCTTCATGCCGCCCCACCCTGGGTTCCACCCAGGTTTAACACCTCCGCCCCTCCTTACTACGGGACCAAAACAGGAGCACCCACCACAATCACAATCACAAGAGAACCACAGGTAAGAAATATCTGCCTCATTTCCATGTGTGTTTTCCTCTAATTGGTACTATTTGTATACCTGAATTTTTTTTTAAATAGATAGATGATGTTTTGGTTCCCAGTATTGATCTGTATAATTCATAATACATCAGGTAAGATGAAGAGATAGTGCCTGGATCTGTTTTTCTTTTCATTGTGTCCTTTTTGTCTAGAAAAAAAAACAGAATTAGAAATATACGGGTTCAGTAAGAAAGGGCAAGTTATTAAAATGAAGACTTTTCAGCCATTGGTAATTTAAATCATAGGGGAGGTGTTTAACATTATGCTGTCAATTAACCTGTTTTGCTTGCTTTTTTGTAATTCAACAAAGACAAGCTAAAAACACAGCTTTCATCTGATATGGCACTTGAGATTAATGAGAAATATTTTACATTTGTACATATATTTTAAAATATAAGCACTCTAATGGCCTTTAGTTGGGAATAAATTGACTCTGGGATTTTGACGAATATATTTTTGCTGTTTGGCATGAGGGTGTGCTGACGTTTCTTGGCCCAGTATATGTGTGTTTGACATAGCCAGCACAGGTGCTGGGTTCAGTAATTCTTCCATCTGCTTAAAGTTGAGATCTGGGAATGCCTGCTCCAATCCCTCTTCATTTCCCATACTCACACTAAACAAGCTCTGGTTGATACCCCAGTAGGCTGATACTGCACAGTGTAATTCATTGGAGAAAAATACACTGATGATGTATTTGTAATAGCTGATAAGTTTATGAACTTTTCATTGTCATTTCCCTCTCAAGATGGCTACAGACAGTAGAACACATTGTCATGTAGCATTGTTGTTAAATGGAGTGTCACGTACAGGTGATGAACCAATGCTGGCTATACCAAAACTGCTGCAGAAAGATACAGGCAGGTATTAGATAGAATGATGGGTGTCAAACCATTTATGTTGACAGGAAGCAGAAAACCAATCTTATGATAATGATGGTGATTCTAGTTGAGAGAAAGCAATAAATGCAAAAAAATTCAGGCACACGTGTAATATCATTCATTTCACATTGGAAAGGCGGACCGAGTGATTATAGCCACATCATCATTATCTCCACAGCTGAAATATTCTGAATATTGTGTTGGTGGTCTAGTTTTCACTACAATCCCCCCAGTCATGTCTCTTGGTCATTACACCTGTCGGAGAACCCACTGATCAGATAACATGCAAATGAGCCTCATATCATTACATTTATCTTGTTTCAATGCCCATTCTGCAGTGCCCTCATGAATCTATGCTGTCTTGGGCTTTGGCAGATGGGTTTTGTACCAGTGTCATCAGTTTAATGTTTTGGGTGCTGCTGTCATTAGGGAGGAAATTTCATTAATAATTCCTGCTGCCAACTGCACAACTATTAATCTTTTTTTCGTCAAAGCTAAAGCAATAAGGGAAAATGAATGCTTTGCTGGGGTGGTAGATATTGATGTTGTATGGAACTGGAGAACTAAAGACAGGCGATTATCACTTCTCACTTAATTACCTGAAAGAAATAAACCACCTTATTTGCATTTATGTAGTTCAAACAGTTCACAGGGTGTTATTTATGATGGCCTTTTGAAAGGTGGAATTTCGTATGCTTCTCTTTGGTCCATATCATTCCATGAATTTAATAACATGTTGCTTTCGGGTAGTTGATGAGGAGGTGTCAAAAGTCTCTTTGGTTTCTAAAGTATATTCAGAGGATGATATGTATGAAGGGGAAAATATAGGAATACTGTTGAATTTAGCAGTCCAATCTTTAGAGCAAGCAAGCAAAAGGGTTTTTTTTACCAGTAGGTGTTCAGTTTTATTTATGTTTTGTTTATCTAAGGTAAGTAATGTCTTGTTAAGAATCCTCTTAAATTCTTTTCAAATTTATGAAAAAATAAAGCAGTTTTCCCCACTTGATGAATTCCTATCACCAATTACTGTTTGCTATTGGGTATAGAGTTCAGTATGTAAAATGATAAGTCTCTTTCACTGAGTGTCACACAGAAAAATGCTGTAGCTGTGCCACAGAGCTACTTACCAATTATGCTTGACCTTGGGCTCCTTGAATTCAAAGTGATCTTGTTTTGAAGAATTTTGTTTTAAACCATAAGCAAGACATTGTGCATTGTAAAATAATCTAGTTTTCTTATTTTTTTCCTTTTGATAATAGGTTTTCTACATTTTTAGAGTCAGTGGTGACTAATCTTTTTGTAGGGTGTTTTCCTGCAAAAATAACTAATAAACACTTATGAAAACCAAATTAAGATACGGAAAAAAAGATTAAAGTAAAAGGTTAACATACACCCCACCCATCCACAGAGTGCTTGTTATAAAGTAACAGAGGCTTAAGTAAAGCTAAGGAGGCTTAAACAAAATCTATTAGAATCAAAATTGAGTAATCTTCACCAAAGTCTTGATGTTGACCCAGGAGTCAGATCTGGTAACTTAGTTTTCTGCTGTTGTGTTTCAGGCACCAGAGCTTACATGAGCAAGGCAAGAGCAGTCCAGATGCAAACGAAGCCCAAGAAAAGAAGAAACCACATATCAAAAAACCTCTCAATGCATTTATGCTTTTCATGAAAGAACAGAGGGCCAAAGTAGTGGCAGAGTGCACATTAAAAGAATCTGCAGCAATTAATCAAATTTTAGGTAGAAAGGTAGGTGACGCATAAGCTGATATATATATATTTTTTTACAAGGGGGGAAATAACTCATCCGAAGATGAAAGTCTGTTCTGTAATTTTAAGTGATTACTTTGTGATGATCTTCTGTTATGATTGTGTGATAAATGATCGATTTGAAAGTCGTTCGGTGAAGGGATCATATGGCCCTAGTATTCTTTGTGTGACAAGGAAGACACTCACATGCATGGCAATATCCATGATGACCTTACATTTGGCATCTGTGTATGGTGAAAAAACCACTTTGGAAGATTAACGTGAAATACTAGATGTTCAGTTAATAGATTTGATTCACCTTTGTTACTTTGTATGTTGCCTTTTGACATTGCAGAGACCCTACAACCTTACAGTGATCTTTTATCTTTTGTCATGGAAAACATGCAAGATTTATGGGCATGAGGAAAGGGGGGGGGGGGGAACAGATGCAACTTTATTTTAAAAAAAAGATGAAAAAATTATTTACTATTGAAGAGCAACAGTGACAAAGCTAACATTTATTGAATGGGGAAGATGTTTACCTTGTCATGTGCAGATTATTTATATCCACTGAATTGTTATCATAAGTATAGCAGTGGTTACTAATCCACTTTTCCTTTCAATATTTCACCCCTCTGGTGGCATAGATTGGATAGATCTGAGCTACAAAATTACTTGATAGCTGTCTGATTTAGAATTTTTTCTTGAACATTTATGTCTCTTTTCTTCCAGTGGCATGCACTTGATAGATCTGAACAGCAAAAATACTATGAAATGGCCCGCAAAGAGAAGGAGCTGCACATGCAGCTGTACCCTGGCTGGTCAGCACGAGATAACTACGCCTGCCACACGAAAAGGAAAAAGAGGAAACGTCAGGAATGTCAGGGAGAAAAAGGTAAGGTGTTGTTAAACTGACCAGATATTAATTCAGTAACAGTCCGGTATTATTCCATATTTATCTTATTGGGCTAACTGGTGTTCAATCATAGGGTAAAGGTGATGGAATTGGGGTTCATGCTCTTGAAGGACCTTGAGAGGGGGATAGAGATTGGGTTGTAGCTGGCACAGGATAACAAGAATGTGTGGCACAACATTGCTCCCCCCCCCTTTCCCCTTTTCACATGCATGAGATATTACCCTATGTTGTAAATAAATTGAAGTTTGCATGTTCTGTGGATTCTTTATTTTAAAAAAAGTAATGGTTTATTGCTGGTCTCGTAGGTAGTGTTTCAGGGGTTTATATACTAGTTCAGGCCTGGGCTGGCTGAATTGCCTTTTTTAGCATGAGGCCTAGAGCAAGTAAAAAAAAAAAAACATTCTTATGACATGCATTTCAGATTGCAATAACCCAAAGAAGTGCAGGGCGCGGTTTGGAGTGGACCAGCAGCATCAGTGGTGCAAGCCATGCCGGTAAGTGCCCTGGCTCTGCATGCCAGTCTGGTAGCGGAGGCTGATGCAGAAAAGTTGCAATGACGGCACTTCCGAGCTCTGTCCACCACCCACACTCTTATGTACATCTCTGTTTATTAAGTGGAATGATTGTTGTGCTTCTCATTTCCCATGTACTGAATTGATAAAACACCTTTTCAGTATCCACTTCCAATCTTTGAAAGATAACTTGAATGAGACTTATTTATTTTCGTATTATTCATTTGTTTATTTTTTGCAAAAGCAAAATAAATTTCTTCCAAAAACATAAATTTACTTATTAAAGTGGAAATATAGAAATACACTGACAGTTGCCATATCTGTGCTGTGATTGGTGGACAGTGCTAGGGGACTCCATGATGGCTGCCCAGACCATGCAGGCCTGTTTGTCATGCTGTATTCACAAACTGGATCATGTCAGTCATGCTTGTGGCCCCTCTGATCCCACCATGCCTCTAAACTTCATCTTCATGTTTTAACTGTCACCAGACAGGCAAATTGTGTGGTGGCTCTCGTGTTATCCTCTTTTCTGTGTAGTAGGCAAAAAAAAAAAATGAGAGGAAATCAATCGGTACTTGACAACAACGTGGATTGACAACATGACTAATAAACAACAACTACTACTACAACTTCCAAATCATCAGTCAATCAATCAATCAATCACTCAATCAACTTCGACTTTTCTGCAATAGCCTTCTCGTTTCAGAGATGTGCATGACAAAGAGAGCGAACAATGTCCAACTCAGGTCTCAGATGCGAGCAATCCTTCGACCACTGACATATCTTATAGTCAGGTATAGCGAATGGTTCCACAGCATGCTGCATGTCAGCTCCACCATATCTTACTGTATTATTATTATTATTATTATTACCAAATGGTGCTTGTGTCCGTTATTTTAAGTTGGAGGTGTTTGATCTCTTCTTTCTTGCATGCACAGGTCTGGCCCAGCATGATGGAGGCTGCCTTGCAGTGGGCGAATATTATGTATGCATTTTGTGTCATGAATGCAGCCGCAATTACAGGAACGTACTTTAGTACTACAAGTAGTTGTGACTTTGATTTGATTGTATTTTTGGATGTCATATTTGACATGTTGTACTCGAGTATTTGCATGACAGCTGCAAAATGTATGATTTTTTACATTTGTTTATTTTTTTAATTTAATTTTTATTTATTACTTGCTTTCCGTGGCATTCATACCAACCAACTGCATATCCATATACAAAGTAGACCTTCATCATGTGTTCTTGGGGCTGTGAAGCCTTCTCTGTTACCAAATTTTATTTCAGAATGGATAAAAAAAACTTCATAACTACAGGAAGCCCTTCTGTATCTACTAACTCATAAAAAAGAAAAAAAAATACTTGCCCCGTATTGGTCGTCGCCAATCCATAGTTGCTGCTGGTGCTTGTTTTTCCTCTACTTTGCATGGTGTTAAGTTGTCACTAATTGGGACACAGGCCAGTAGAGCTTGGCTGTAGATCTCTTACTTTATTTAATTTTGCAACAGTATTTTAGGGGGATGACACACAACATAGTGTGGACTTACGGTGCATGGTGAAGAGTGAGATTAGATTATTTTAATGCTAAGTTTCATAATATGTACATATTATATCCTTGTACATACTAGTTGAATTATCATTATTATATTCTTATTTTAAAATGGGTTTTGTACTACTTTCTTCAATTTTGCCACGTGCAAGGCATGGGCAATGCTCTCTTCATTTTAAAATGGTGATCTTTTTCTTCACTATTGAGAAGTTCTTATTACATGTATTTCTTTTTACAATGTGCATTCTATTTTCACAAGACTGGATACTGAGAAACAGGCAAGTAAATGAGAAAGTTGATGTGGTTTCATAAATGAATCAGTTTTTCTTTTAGTTGTACAACACTAACATATGTTTTTTAAATACCACTGCAGAGAAACTGGGTATGTTGTGCTTTGGCGCCTTGTGAATGGAAGGCATAAGGCAGGCTGTACATGCATATAATATCACTTAATACTTATTGTTTAATTACAGCCGAAAGAAGAAGTGCATCCGCTTCCTGATGGGAGATGATGAAGATGAAGATGATGATGATGATGAGAATGCTAGTGATGCAGAGGATCAAGCAGGAAGCGTGCCTCACGTGGACTCCACAAATGATCCAGAGAATACCAACAGTCCAGATCAGTATGGACATCACTCAGACAATAACTCAGACAGTGACCAGGAGATTTTAAAACACAACAGTGGAGACAATGAATGCTCTAGTACAAACACCCTAGTGTCCCACCACCATCATCACCAAGATGCCCTGCCAAGTACTACAACTCCACAAGTTCCTTCCTCCTCCACTTCTTCGTCAACGAGTGAAGCCATAGCCACATAACACTTACATGCGTATTACGTACATTTACTACAGCATGGACATCATGTGAGCTGTGCTCACAGACTTGATCATCATGTGGAACATGGTGGAGTGTTGTATTTATCACTTTGGCCTGGAGACTGAGGTCAGTCAGAGTGAAACACAGATGCATCTGAAAGAATCTCTTGTTCCGTGTACAGGTGAATCAATATTATTCCACAGAGGCCCGAAGAACCACAAGGAAAAATGAAAATTTGGGATATGTAACATTTATGATGAAACGGAATTTTCATATTCACTGTGGTGAAAAATACTGTTTGTCAGGTTTACTGGATTCCAGAATGAAATGCCGGAATGAAAAAAAAGAAAACTGATGTGTTATCCCATCTTGTAGGAGCACCTGTATGTGTTGGGGGTTTTGCAGTTAGTTCCATCTGGGAACATAGATTTGAACTTTTTGCAGACTAGACTGGCAAGTTGCCCTGGAAATTGAACAGTTGCTTGGCTCATAGTGGAACATTTATTTTTGCCAATGGGTTTAACGAATTTGAAAAAAAGTTATCATTCTTTTCACTAAATTGTCATCGATATATACTTTTTTTTTCATTTTTGATGAAAAAGATGGTAAAAAAATTACTTTTTATTTGTAACCAGTGTAAAACATGAATGCACCGACAGTTGTATTTTCAAGTTGATCTCAGGTGCCTATGTTTAAAAGTTCTTCAGTTTGGTCCTCTGTGGTTTTGGTTCCACACCAAAGATGTGCAACTTGTCATGCAGAAATTTAGATTTATTATTGTTGTACAGTGTAATATAAAATGTATTCTTTTAAGAAAGAATCTTTTCCTACTCAATCAGTGTAAAATTATTTATGCATGTGTCATAAAATTTATTGAAGCTAGAAGTAAAAGTTAAGTACCCTAGACAAATTCTTTTAAACAGTTGTACATTTTAAGGAGAAATTTATCATTTTGTATAAAAGCATTGTAAATATCATTATTTGAAAGTTTGCTGTCTTCAGAGAAGTAAAATAGCATCAAACTTGTTCACTGTTGCTGAGATAATAGACAAAGCAATTTTGTCAATGAATTTCAAAATAATTTTTGTAGTAAAGCATGCTACCACCAACTCTTTATCTTGTCACATTTCTGTTTAGAAATATAGGTGCTAATTAAGCAGTATGTTTGCCTTGAAACCTGCTGTGTGCAGATTATGGAGATGAATGGTTACTTTATGCAGAGTTCATTGAAATGATAATCAAATTAAGATGTTAGACATCTTTTATTGTTGTTTTATTTGTTGTATATGGAATGAAATTATACAAGTATCTTTACAGTCTGAGAAACAAATTGATGATTAAGAAGGTTTTTAGAGTTACTTTTTTAATAATCAGCAATGTTTTATAATCAGAACTGCATTTTAAATGGTCAACATTTAGATTTTTAACTTTTCTTGGTTAACTGCTTCATGGAACAATGAATGTCAGTGTTTTAGAAGATGTATTTTAGTAATTATTGGTGGCTTAAATTAATTTGATACGGATTTGATAAAGCATACACTTCTGTGATGGTATCACAGGACACTTGCACAGCTAGATTACTAGTGCCTTTGGTAAAGCAAATTTTCAGCTATAAAATGATTTTTAGTAAAAAAAAAAAAACTATTTTCAGCTTCTGCATTTTTATTGTGAATACAAAGTAGAAGTGCCTTAGCGGCGCTTTTTTTAATTTTTGGAATTTTTTCTCCACCTCTTAGTTTGCATCAAAAGGGTAATAATGATATTTTTCTGTGATGTCTCTAGTATGTGTATAGCTAGAGTTAGTGCGTCGTAAACCTCGTCGAAGCATATCATTAGCAGTGGTTAGAGAGAAAAAAGTCCTGTTGCCTTGGCAGAATTTTCAATATTTTTATTGCCTGTACAGACTGTCTCTGTAATAAAACAATCAAAGATCTGATTATATTAAGTTACTAACGTGTTTAGTTGTTTTTCTGTTCATCATCATGTAAATACATAATTACAAATTTACAGAACGTGATATAGCAGAAATTAAAACGAGCAGACCAATATACTTGGCGTTTTTTTCGCAAGTAATAAATTTGTAAGAGCTTTGGCAATTTATTATTGATAATTGCGTCTAAGCTAAAATGGATTTTAAACAATATCAACCATTAACATAATTGTCCTTGTTATGAAGTTATTTTTGGTTTGAAGCGAAGCACGCTGCGCCATACAAAATACGAAATATGGACTTCGATGTGTTAGATGAGAATTGCTTATCAAAACCAATGGCAAAGCTATCGTTTTTTCTACGATATGAGTTCCATCCCTCAAAAAATCTCTACAGCTATTATTATGGGAAAGAAATATTTTACAAATTATTTACTATAAACTTGAAATTCCAGAAGTTTTCAGATTTGGTTATTTCTATTTGATTCAAATGATTGTAGTGTTACATATTGCAGTCTCAGAAAACACCGCAAATAGATAAGAGCTGTATAAAAACTGTTTGAAATTACTACTGCAATAAAAATCAAACACTGTTCAAAGTTTCTCAAATTTCTTCTGTAGAAAATAGAGGGTCATTTACAACGTTTTATACTAAAGGCCTACTCTTTATTTTTTACAAGCCTTCATGATTTGAAAATCAACACAATAATAATAATAATAATAATAATAAATACGCCACAATAAATATCAATCCTGCAAGTGTGCTAAGAGCAAATTTCTGCGAGATAGATAATATTAGTATATATGCTAATATAACTTTTATTTCAATTTACCATTTTTAGATAGTAACTAAAACGCACACTCTTAATTGTTGCCCAAAATATATCTCAATTCTACAATAATAAAAGTGCCTTTTTCAAGTGTTTGATTAATTTATTTGAATTCTTTGACTCATTTACAAGTAATTTCCATATGCCATCGGTTGTAAAACTGATTTTGCAAAATTAAATATTTCTATTTTAATAGAATAACTTATTTTCATTACGATAATAATTCTGGTATGAAAGAGAACCGTGTTGACGAAACGACGATGGAAACACGCCCCTCAATAAAAATGAAGGAATATTCAGTATCTGAAAATAAACGTCGCTTGTGCATTTAGAAAATTCTTTGAAAATCGCAATTAAAAACTAATAAGGTCTACAGTAAAGGTGGGAGATCTACGTTGTCTGACGTATTAGAGGACTTGTGTGGCATGTACACGTACAGTAGGGGAGACCGGGGCACGTTCGGCCCCGGGGCACGTTCGGCTTTCACTCGTATTTTCCACAATTAACACTTTTGGTCCAGCAGCGACCCCTTTACGTGTCACTTGATCTATTTATCAGGTCCTACAAAAATAAGGCTTCTGTGGTGCACTCCGTTCGGAAGATATGATTGAAAAACTTATTTTTCACGTGTTAAATTTTTTACGGGTTTTTTTAATTTGGGTCTACTTTAGCATTAATTAGTTGACTTACTGTCACCAATGCATTATAATATAAGAGCATATAGGAAGCCAATTTAAATGAGGTATGGCACCACACTGTCGTCTTCTTAATTATGTTGCTATGGTAACATACATTCGGAATGCAGGCTTGGGGCAAGTTCGGCCCCTCAAGGTGGGGCACATTCGGCCCCTGGGTTGTGTACGTTCGGCCTGGGGCCGAACGTGCCCCGTGGCTTTGGCGAAAGACTTGATCTAAAAATTATTATTTTTAAGCCCAAAAAGTTTGTTATATGCTAACATTTCAGCGCCATTAATGGGGTTAAAACTTAAGCTTGTATCTTCACATTTTAATTGTCGCGTTTTTTCAACCACGCATGAAGCTTTTAATTCAAATATTTAATACATGTACATATCATTAACTTATATTTTCCAGAGAAACACTATGGCATCTGGCCGGAAATATTAACATTGTTTAAAGATCACTGGAGTTGTTATCTAGTTTTTTTTTTAATATTTCCTTAATGTGACATTATTTCAAACAAATTGTGTATGTTAATATGTTCTTTGTGATTAAAGTTGATGTTTTGCGTTTGAATGCTTTGTTGGGTTTCAAATATTAGAAAGTTTTCCCGTTGGATTAAATGTGGGGTTTCAAAACTGGCGTAGGTTGGTTCCTTCATATTCTGTAATTGATATACATGAGAAGTATAAAGACCTATGCATTAAAAAATAGAAGTTCAATATATGTAGTTCCAGGACAAACATGTACCAAACAAACAATTTCAATTAGGCCTACATATCTTTCTAAAACCTAACTATATTATTTATTTCAAGTATATCGTCACTGTTTAGCACCAAAACACATATTTTTAAGGTATTCATGTGAAATGGAAATAAAAGAAATCGGTAGGAAAGTATTTGAATTTGCAGGCCGAACGTGCTCCATCGAGAGGCCGAACGTGCCCCAGGCCGGGGCACGTTCGGCCACGTGTTGGAAATTTATTTCATGTTAAATTTCTTAAAAACGCAAGGTCTTCTTTACATTTGACCAATGTATAAAAAAAGGAAATTTAGCAGTCTATCTACTCAAAACACATCATTGAGATTCGTCGTCAAACAGCTGAACTACAACCGATCAAAGGAAAAGGGGCCGAACGTGCCCCGGTCTCCCCTATATTTCATTTTTTCAAATAGACATTTCAGGGGATTTGATCGTGGATTTAAAAAAATTTCCATTTTCTTTTGATCTTAAGCAAATGTCTCGAGAGGATATTGCAGGAATTATTACAGGAATCCATACATCAAGATTCGTGGAAATCATCCAAGATAGGCCAAAGTCTCGCAAATTTACATGCATGGCAGATATCTTGGGATTAGGAGGAGAGTGAGATCAGACTAACTAGAATTTATGAATTTTTGTGATTGTTTTTCCCCTAACTTCCAAACATCAAATTTGTCTATCGCAAAAAAGTACGAAGTCAGCATGTTTTGCATCTTATTTCTTGTATCAGTAATTGTTTTCTTAGACGACATTTCCGGCGCTGAAGTTAACCGCACCTCATGCGCACGTTTTCCAGTCTTGTATGACGTCATGTAAAATAAAGTTCAGAGATAAAAAAATGGTAAAAGACTGTACTCATAATTGATCTTGGAAATGCTATTTAGCTGATACCGCCCTCGCGTCACACATTCCTTGGTACAAATAATAGGCCTACTGCTTGGCAACATTGCGCACATATGGAATTTGTAGATATGAATCTATTTGAATACTGGTCACTAAATGTGCGGTCGTCTGGCTTGTTTTGCAAGTTAATACGGGATTCTTTTTCAAGACTGGCACTTCTCAAAATTTTAGAGATTTCAGGATTAGCTTATTTCAAAATGTAAAATCGTTCCTTTTTTTAAGGATGATATCAGATCAATATGTGTCCCCACTAACCCTACCTTGCGTATGTTCAAGATAATCAAATTGTGATACAGTAGTGCTTCCAAGCATCGTACCTGACTTTGGTACACGTTCTTTAAATAAAGATTTCCTCAACTTGACAGCGAGGGTTCAACATTAATTCTCCCGGCATGCTAAATATATGAGAGCCACCGCAAGTTCGGCAACTTTTAAGAGGGGTAATTCTCGACTTTTAACCACGATCTCTTAGCTAGAGCTTGCTCCATTACGAGCAGCATTTCATTTGTCAACAATTTACAAATAAATAAAAAAATAACAAAAATAAAAGTGCTTTTAAGTAACGAGTTTATTCACAACAGCAATCTAAGAGCCCCAATTTTCAAGCACATTCTATTTCATCATTTGGTATAAGATACACCCCCGTATTTCAGAGTATAGATACTCTTACCAACATAATTTACCTCCAAATTGTTAATTATGCTAAACATCTACACTGGATTATCCTTAATTTCAAACGAGACACAATTTAAAGTTGATTTTAATAATAGAATGACCTGATTAATTTATAATTATGTCTGTCACATGAATACAGAAATATGTAGGCAAAAATAAAGTTTTTGTCCAAATACCGAATCCATGCTTGGCATTTGGAGATCACAAAATCCAATCATAGTTTCCTGTTGTCGTGTATACAACAGCTTTTCATGACAGACGACCAAATTGTTACAGCACTCAATACAACAGCCTGGTATAGAAAAGACATCAGTTTTCACAAGTCAGTGACAGAGGTCCTAAATTGTCAGATAATCTTTACTTCACCCCAGTGATACTTAAACTTAAGACTTCCTATTATGTAAGTTAAAGAGATGTACTGAAAGTGATTTTGTGCACAAGGAGAATCCAAACAGAGAGCAAAAGAGAACAGACCCAAAACTAAAAAAGGTTAATACTTCAAAATCACCAAACTTTTTTTCAGCCACTGAATGTTGTCAGCAGTAGTTGTACACAAAATTGACTTTTTCATTAAAATATCCAGATGCTGCCTATTCAAAATCATTTCAATCTACTTTCACAAAAGTCTACAATTTGGCCGTCTCTGCGCACCTTCACAATTTCACAAAGTGCCACTTGTCGACTGAAAAGAAGAAAGGACATTATTAAATATAGCAGCATACTACTATCAGACTTAGAATCCATACAAATGTGTATGTGTGTGTGTGCACACACATGAAGTCCATGAAATAAAAAGTAGTTAAATAATAGAAAGTTTATATGTAATTCATTTGTGTGAACATAACTTCAAAACTGATGCACCTGAACCCAAAGTCATATTTTAACAAATGAGAAAGTTAATTAAAATGAGGTGTTTATTTCTATGGATATGTAGAAAATTCCTTAAATATTCATCATTCCACCTAATGATCTTTACTTTACATGAAATTGGTCACCTTACCTTCAGGAGAAATAGGCTGAGCTGGCTGCTGAGGAGGGCACTACAAAATCATAATAATAATAATTCAATTAATTTCTGTTCTGGATTCATTTTATTTAGCATTTTATTGAAACTTAACAAAAAGAGTACACAAAATCTATTAATCTTTAAAATATCACCAATCAATTAAAAGCAAGGCTATTTAAAAACAAATCCACAAACTGTTTGGCATAAATAACTGTCTGCTGTAGAAAGTGGTGAATTATTTTTACTTACTGCCTCCAGTACTTTGTTTGCAGCATCTTGTGTCATAAGAAACGGACTTCCGGCAACAGTTGTATTTTCACTAGAATAAATGCATGTAGTAAGAAATCATTTCACCATTTAACCCTTGCTGACATTTTCAGGAGCACAGCACTGCAACGTTTCAAAAAATCTCTTTTGTTATTTATTTGACTGTGTGTGTGTTTATTATAATTGTTTTTGGAAGGGATGCCTTATGGCTACATATGTTTATAGCACAACCACATTGTTAACGTGAAATACAAAATCAGAACTTGATTATGGCTTCTCATGGAAAAAGTAACATACATTTGAAAACCTACCCCAATCTTTTAAATAGGAACACTTACCAAGTCAGTTCCCCTGAATCTGTCTGTTTGGCTACCATTTCCTTCCAATGTTTATTTGTGTCTTCTATAACCTTTAAGGCAAACTCCTAGAAAATAAAGTCAAGGCATGCTGATAACATTTTGACATATCTACTGCATTCTAAATTTGCATCACTGACATTATGTGTTCATACTGAACTTATGTAAGATCTTTTCTTAAAAAGCTGTTACTTGATACATAGAATTTTTAACTCTGAGAAACAAGTTTAAATATGTTGTTGCATAAATTGTCATATTGTGCAAATCTTTTACAGTCATTGAAATTGATTTAAATTTCTAAATCCTTTTCTGAATTTTGGCAAGAAATATTTTCTGTGAAATCTAATTTTTCAGTACTTTGATTGTTTCATACTTTGTTCTTGGCTGCTCCATTGAATGCAAACTGGTTCTCTGGTTTTCCATCAGGGATTTTGTAAATTCTAAACCATTCAGTGGTAGCCTATAAAACAAAGACTGGGGTTACAACAGCAAGAAAAGCAACATTAAGAAATGATTTCCTCACACCACAGTGTAATATGACAACTACCACTTACAAAATAGTAACAAAACAACTAGAAAATAATAACTACACAAAAACCAACGTTAATATTACTGATAGAAACAGAGAGATTTATTTTAAATAAATGCAAAGTTACAAACCTTAAGTAGTCCTGGCAAGTGAGTTTCAACATCATTTATATCTGTAAAAGAAGACAAGACACCATTTGTCAACAATCAATATGCATTTTGGATGTGTGACATTCAAGATAAGACTGTGATAATATTTTAATGTCATGCTTTGTAAAGTTAAGGTGTACAGTACACATGTCATTGATTTCCAACTTGTTTAAAAAAAGTTTGTCGAATATTAATTCTGTTACGTTGTAGCAGACAAAGAAATCACATTGGACAAAACAATCACCATTCAACTTGTCGGCAAGTGGGTCATTCACATCAATTGCCATCAACTTCCAATCAGTCTCTCCTGAAAAATAGCAAAAAAGTTCACAATGTGCTTATTAGCTGGAGCCCCTAGAAGGGGGGGGGAGTAAGAGATGGAGGGAGGGTGCTTGTGAGGTACTATAACAGTTGAAAATACTTAAATGTTGCAGACAGAAATAATAGAAATTATTTTGGCAAGCAGCAAAGAAAATGTTGGATCTGTAAATTAGTCTTAAACAAGTAAAAGGTATTAGAAAGATGAACTAGCAAAATAGCCAATGAAATATTCAAATACCTTCATCAATCAGAGCAAATGTGCCTAAGACCTTCACTTGCACCACTGCCCCTCTTTTGTGGACCTGAAAAAAAAAAAAAAAAAAAAAAAAAAAAAAAAAAAAAAAAAAAACATCAAGTCAACAAACTTCATTCCACTAATTCAGAAATTATGGAATTGATAAAGCAGGCTGGTTGGGTGTTAAAGTAATTAAATTTTTAATAAATTTATCACACATAATCATATGATGACAATCAAACGGAGTATTGAATAAATTCAGAAGTGAAAAGCAGAGCAATGCAAATCAGGGCCAAGTTTCATAAAGGATCGTTTATTTAATTAGCACTAACCAGTGTATAAGCCTAACCAGTGGATACATTCTCCTAACACCCATTAACTAAAAGATGGTTAAAATTGTGTTTCATAAACAGCGTTTAAACAGCCGGTTAGTTAATTGTTTAGTGCTTAACTGGATAAAATATTTAAAGGTCATTTAACGAACTGGCTGTTTAAACACTGTTTATGAAACACAATTTCAACTGTCGTTTAGTTAAAGGGTGTTAGGAGAATTTATCCACTGGTTAGACTTAAACACTGGTCAGTGCTAAACGTCCTTTATGAAACTAGGCCCAGGTGTTTTGCCTGGACTTTTCCTTCACATACAAACTTGTATGTGGTATTGGGGGTACACTAAACATTTTTGTCAGGGGCCTTTATATAGGCAATTTATATTCAAACAACGAGTAACAAAAATAGTAATAGATGGGAGGGCTACTACAAATTTTTATATGCTGTCCAGTCTTAAGATAGGCAGTCATCTTGTCACACAGGCTGTCCAAATTATGGCAGGATGACTGGTTGTCTAAACCCAAATGAATGTAGATCAGTCAGGTTTCCAACTCTCTCCCAAATTTTTTTCCAATAGATTTCATTATGATTAAAAGGCTACATAACTATCATCAATTCATTGTTCATATCTAACATTGTGTATTCAATTTATAACTCACACATAGTGTCCTAACATTTCAAAATCAACACTCATCTCACCTTGTATCCAATTTCACACACATCTATGGGATCATTGTCACCTTTGCACTTTGTGTTCTCATCCACATGTGCAGGATGCTCCCAGGTCTGAATTGAAAAATCATGTAATATTGTATATCAATACCTTAAAAATTTATAGTTTCACAATAAAGTCTATTAAATATTTAGACAAGCCCTGACTCCTATGTCATCCTCTTTTGTCAACTTCCTTTCTGAAACATTAAAATCCACTCATTTTCCTGCTACGATTGGTTGAAATATAAACTGATAAAGAATTAGTTACAACAATTCCATTGATTTTTATATCACCTGTGGCAAGGCGCCATAATTCCATATATAACCATGATGTGGAAAACAGTTCTTCACATAACGAAGCTTGCCTTTCTTCACATCTTGCTTAATTGGATTCAACTTCTCCTTTGTGGCAATCTGAAACAATAGCACAGAAGTGATTAAATATTTTACATCACCTAATTAATAATTCACAAGCATTAAGATATATACACATGTAATACCAGTTTAGATAATAAAACAAGTGATGTAAATTAATAGTTGCACATATGTCAGTTGAAAAGCAGGCACTAGTAAATTATATTTAAGAAAATTTTGGAGGTTATATGCCAAATGTATTAACTACAAACACAGTGAGAGTCAATTCAAACACAATGGGTGAAAATATTGTTATTCCTATCAGCTGTATGATTTGTAAAATGACAGACTGTATTCTATTAACCATCTAATACAAGTAACAATGATTAATGTTGCAGGTCAATAGTGCATTTGGTCAATCAAGAACAGCAGATTTGTACAAAATCTGAGCACTGGGCCATAAGCCGTATTGATTTAACATCATAGTGTGAATGTCTCTTAAATGCTCACAATCAAATTATCATTTTTCAAAGTATAGCAGTAGCAAATGGTAACTAGTCACAGCGTAGCCTTCATACCATATCCAATGAACAAGCTTATCTTAGGCAAAGTTGACCTTGATCTATAATTGTTGACACACAAAACATACTTCCATCTTTACTCAAGTCTCCTGTGACCCCTTTGTCCTCACTTCTCACACACGCACACTCACAGACATGCCTGAAAACAGAACATCATGAATACAGCACAAATCCAATGGATGAATAGACCAATATATAAAGCACGCACACAGATTAACCATGCATACGTGCACATTCACATGCACACACACACACACACGTACCTCCATCTTGGCATTCGTCCATCTTGGAACCTCCACCACCATGTTAAACACTGTCTTCTCTGCATTACCGTACAGCGGAATATCATGGAATGGGGAGATCAAACCCTGGGGGCCCTCTGAATCAGAATAGAACAGATTTGAATAGCTTACTTGTTTCACTTCCAATTACAATAACAGCAATTAATTTTTTCCTCTGTATCCTTACTGACTCAATACATGAATATATTTCTTACACTCACCACTTAATACCACTATTTTGAGAGTGATATTCAAGGCTGAAAATAATACTGAAACTATGATAGACATCCAAGCATATCATTAAGGATGTTGTAACCCTTTATTATCATCCAGATACGGAAAATGAGGTTTTCCCTGCATCTAATTATGCAATAATGCATCTGTCTTTGTGCTGATTTAAGACAATAAAAAAACCCCTCGAAAATATAAAATATTGGCGTTTATATTTATTGTTACAATGCATAAGCATAGGCAACTCAAAGCTTTAATTGTCAATTTAACACCCATTTTGAGGAGAGATAGCAATTGGTATGGGGCATAACTTCATCCTTAAACAAGATTTCATCACGAAAAGTGGCAGAGTTGACCATGAGTGTATGGGCTACAATCCCATAGAGTCATTTTGGTTCAAATGTTTTAGTTATGGAGTTGTGAGACCGTAATTACAGATTTTCAGTAAACAAAGGCATTATTTTGCTTTTTTAACAATAAAATCTGAACTAAACATTTTAAGAAAAATTGCTGGCAGGATTCTGTAGTACTAAATGTGCCATTAAATCGACGTAGAAATGGTGATTGTGGGTGCTCAGGTAAGGGAGAAATTTGAGAAACCAATTTTTCAGTTTTTACCCCAAAATCGCAATTATGACATCACCCTTCGTATGACGTGTAAATCAGGCCTGTAGCCAGCAATTTCAAAAGGGGGGGTTCTTTTTCTGAAAAAGTGGACCCTTTTCTATAAAAAATTCATGTACCTAGATCAAATTTTACCCAGAGTGTACCTTTTCCCAGCAAAAAGAGCAGTTCTTTCGAACCCCCCCCCCCCCCCCCCCCCCCTTGGCTACGGGCCTGGTAAATGATTATTTATTTAGTCACTGAACACTGAAGATTTATCTATTACCCAAAAGAATGTATGTAAGGCAGTAAATAAGGAGTTTTGGGCAAAGGGTGACAATATCCTCAAGTCATGTTAGAACACTAGGCAAGACAATTTTTCTGGTGCTTATGCACCTCAAGTCTCTGGCAGGCTCCTGTCTTCTGGTGGGATTTCCATTGACAACTATGTTGCCTTTTAACACCTATTATAATATAATATGAATAACCATGTATTATTAAAGAGATCAATATTTTGCTATAATGCTGGACTTCCTTCAGGCTGTCTTTGGTGGATTCCACAAAAATGGGGCATGTTTTATTACTAGAAATTGGATTAGAACTTTTTCAATGAACATCAAACAACCAGCCCTAATAGAAATAAATACTCTGCCAACAATGTGGAGAAGTAAGTGCTGCATGCTCTATCACAACACCTTGGTACACATTGCTGTTTATTCACATATAAAACTGCACTGTATTTCTGCCCAATGTTGTTTGCCCACAGCAGGCAAATCACTGGCCTTTTGTTAATCAATGTCTATTAACTACGTCATAGTGCCCACTGTTCAGTATTAGTTGCTGTTCACAATGATCTAGATGTGGTCACTTATACAACCACTATAGAATGATTTACTTCCATATTAAAGAACATGTTTGGGGTACTTTTAAGAAGGCACTCATACATGTAGAAGGTAACTCCTGGCATTCTGGGCTACTGATACACTTGGGATATCAGTTCAGAAATCAGTTCCAAACAAATAATTGCCAAGATTTAAAAAATATTTTACAAAAAAACATTTTAATCACTCTATAATCACTCTGATGCCATTCTGCACAAATATATGAAACTATTATTATGTGTGCATTATTATTTTCTTATCATTAAATATTCCAAGTAGCTACTGCTACAGGTGCCCTTAGCTTATGTGGTCTTCCGATGAGGTCACTTAGTCTATAACTGTTTTTAAGTTAGCACAGCTGTGAACATGCCTGTAATCTGCATACATTATATACCTGGTCAAGCTGATGCATAGAAAACAGGTGACAGACACAATGAAAGTAAGACATGAACTTAGGTGGGCGTGACAGCTTATTAAACATTAACTGAATTAAAGGACAACATGTGTTTTGTCATATCAATTCAGAGAACACTATCATTGATATACAATACAGAATGCTGTCACTGATATGTGATGTACTTTAGACCACGGTGGAAGTGAAAAACAAAAGACTCAGATGTGGTGTAACTCACATAACCGCACGTCTCGCATGAATGCATTATAACCCACTAATGGACCATGGTCTAAATACACCTTGCCACATAATCTCCGCTGACTTGGGGTCTATCTATTACATAATTGGTGGGCTGATGGAGGAACAAACTGTTACATCATTGAAAAAAATCATTACTTAGTACTGATACTTTCTACACTTCTGCAACAAACGGTCTACTGGCAAAGATATAAAAAGGTTTATTAATAAATAAATCGATTATAAGAGTTGCAAATGTAAAAGTTTTGGAGTATTGTGGTAATATAAGCAGAAATGACAACAAAATATTATTGTTCACATCCAAGTACAGTTTGTCACTTTTGCCCCCCATATATTATTGAGGTTTTTTGGTCATTTGATCCTAACTTCCAAATATTATTTTTATTCATATGGAAATCTAAGAAAGTCTAATCCCAAAAATTAGGTACACTTGAAGTTAAAAGGAAAAGAACAATGAGCTTCCTTCATAGCCCTGAATTGCCATTTTCTTTACCTATTCAATGAGGCAATATTTAGACTTCTATGGCAGACTATAAAATAACAAACATTCTAATTGTATCATCATTAAATTACTGATTCTGTCAACCTGCAAACTAGGCAACAATAACTGATGTGTCCTAAGATACTGGCCGCATGGAAGATTTAAGGTCGGTGATAGGGTTAAATACGCTTAAAATCGTGTTTTTGAGTTTTTTGTGTGTTTATATTAATCAAAAAAGTATCTAACGTTGGATGTAATAATTTTTATGAATTTGCATCGCAAAATGCGTCTTTTGATGAGTTTTTCAACCGGCACGCGCCCCAGTCAGGCTGACAACTAAGCCACGCCTCTGTTACTAAGGGCCGTTGCCATGAGGGGGTCAGAGCACAGTTAATGAGTTATAAGCCGATTACGTGTGCGGTAATAGGTCATAAGTCTTACATCAGCTTAGCAGCGAAGAAGTCTAGCTAGTACACTATGGGGAAGAGAAAAGTTCGTGTTAAAAGTCCCTTTCCAGAGGAAAGAAGGAAAATTTTGAGAGTAAGGCCTATGCGTGGCGGTTGGGGAAAACCGGCCCTATTTGTTCAGTCGGATGACTGATTTCTGTATACCTAATAAATGGGTGAAAGAGTTAATCGAAACGTCTAAATTAATTGACAAATGAAAGAAAAATCGATAAAAACATAAATAAAAAAAAAGCTAAAAAAGGATACTTTTAGCCTAGCCTTTAATTTTTGCGATATATATCGTCGAGCGTATCTGCGACACGTTACGAAACCGGAAATGATTGTTGGTCGCCGTTTGCAAAAGGTAAATCTAATGTTGACAAAATAAAATTTTATTCTCCAAGATATGATATCATGGAGCTTGAGAGACACGCGAAAAATTGTGATTTGAATGGCCAAACAAGAGAAATCCAAGCAAAGGTTGACAGCATGATTAAAACAATAAAAATAAAAACGCATGTTAGCGGCTTTGCATTTTGCGATATTTGGAGAAAAACAATTTCAAAATCACTGATCAAGCGGGAAGAAAGAGTTCAAGTGTCCAAAAATGAAAATCACAAAAAGACCCCGAGAATAGTCAAGGCTAGCAGGTAAAAAGCAAATAGGGTCTAAGTGTCATGTGTGTAAAAATAAAATATTTATTCAAAAGCCTTCTCTCAGCCACTTTTACCGCTGAATCTTGTGCAGCTGAGCGTCTCCCCTTTATCTTAGCTGGCATTTTGAGCGAGACCGCTCTGAAGTAATCACTGGATTTTTCCGTTGATCTGACGACTACCAAGTGCCGTGCAAAATAATCCTGCAGCGTTACCCGTCAAAAAACTCGTATCAACACAAGTGACGGACACTTGCTCTCGACACAGTTTTATCTGATCACTTTGCCGATAACAAAGAAGGAATCTCTCAGGTAAAATTACTCGATTGCCGAGGAAGAGCCATTGAAACGTTCAAATGCAACTTCACACCTCTTAATTGCGGTTAAACGTAATCGCCTTTGTTAGCGCTTCCTTCTACATATCCTTGACACCCTACTGGGCATCACAAGGCTAGGGCCCTCTCCAGAGCTGTCAATCAAAATGGCGGCACGCTTACATGCCTAACGAGTGGTCGGAAAATGTAACAAAAGCACGATTTTCTGCCCCTTCAAAGCACCCAAACAAAATATTTTTAGATGACAATAAGCAATGGTTCCAGCTGATCGTATAACCGATAACAGGTAAATTTGCCAGCTAAGCATTTGACTAATAAGCCCTGTTAACCAACCTGTGAACGTTTTTGGCTGTTTTAACAGCTTTCTATATTGACGAGATAAGTGAATCGCTGCCAAGTATATCTCACTATCTGAGCAACCGATCGTTACAAAAGTTGCACCTATTGTTGTTAGGAATGTGGACTACAGCATGATATCAGGGGTTTAAGAGAAAATTGTTTGTTTGAAAGATATCGCCTTTTGAAGTGAATAAGCCATTGAAATATGGGGTAATTTAACGTAAAAGATGATAAAATCAAAAGTAAATAGTTTAAGACAATTCCCTGGTACCGCGCTGAAGTGCTTTCACCCAGCTTTATGAGGCCTTTTGAATCACTTGAATAGCTGTCTTGGTTATAGAGAAAATCCCAATACCGAAAACGGCATTTTTCCCCTCAAATTGGCGCCAGAGCGTCATCCGTTGGACACTGTACTTAATCCCCGTCTTTAATTGGCCTTTTGGGAAGTTTGTTTTAATTTTTTATAAAAACTTATAAGCCCAGGGCTTTGTTTCTATGACTTTGGTCCTTTTACTATCACCGGCCTTAAACATGACTAAAAATAAACCCTTAACATCCTGTCTTTATTTCTACTTATTTGCTTACTTTTTCCTTTTATCTCTAATCTTTTATTTGACTATCCATTATTAATATGGCAACAAACTAACCAGGTTGAAACCTTAAAATTACAATGTTGAAATGAAAATTATATTGTTACAGGATTAAAGAAATGGGACAGCGTGCCAGTAAATATTTTCACAGACCTGACGTTATGCAATTGTGTACTTGTCTGATAACTTTTTAATCTATTTAACCAGATAATATCAGGTGCACTTCATGGGAATTTGATATGAGCTAGAAAAATACAATGTAATGCCAGTCGCTAATTTAATATTAATCTTTTTACTGAGAATTGGCTTAATATGAAAGTTAATCATCAAAAAACATTCTGTGACAATCGCACTTAAAAATAGCAGGAGATATGCTTATCATACAGCAACTGTCCCAGCTACTGTACCTGTCCTCACTATAAAACTGTAGATACTGAACTTTGGCATCAGGAATTAGAAGATATCTGATTATAATTTAAAGACAACAATTGATAATTGTTTAACTGTCACCCTTATAACTTATAAAAACCACAGCCCTGTACTAGCAACTAGCATGTCATGTCTGATGGCACATGGAGACAAAGAAAAGACCAGTTGAAAAAAGATGCAATGTCTACAAGTGAAACAGAAAATATATTGTGATATTCTACCAAAATATAATAAAGAGGACAATATCAAAATGAAGGAAGATATTTTGCAAAGTTTATATCGTTTTCCTAGCCATAATAAGATTCCAGTGTTGGAGTTGATTTTTAAGTCTTTGAGACCATTCTGCATGAGTTATGTCAGCCTGCATTAAGTGAGAGTCTCCATGGAGTTAATGCACATTAGCTAGGTGGACATAAGATATTTTAGCCTGGTTATAAATGACCAGAATGACTGTTAAACTGTCCCTGCCCCTTAAAAAATTGAGTGTTTTATCACAGAAGAAAGTGGATAGTCCTTTCATAACTCTGGATGCATACTTAGGGCAAACAATCTATCCCTGTGCATTTACATCATACTAACTGGAACTAGAATCGCCTCAGCTATCTCCTAATAATATATACATGTAAACAGTCTATTTGAAAAAAAAATGCAGTCATATTCATTTAACACTGAGGCATTTAAAAAAAAGTAAATACAAAACAAAAATCAGTCATTGAAGTGACAGTGTCCATCACTAACTGGAATAAATCCATGGCGGATGCACTTGCTGTTCTTACCATTAATTTCTGCTGATGATGCTTTAAACAATGTATACAAGTTGAAAATTCTAGCTGATTTAATGTTCAAAAGTCAGGAACTTGTGAACTAGTACTTATCGATGACAATGGACTGCTTGTTACATGTACATCTAACCAATACGGATATAGAGTCATAAATCTAACACAACAGCAACACAGCGCTAGCACTGTATCGGGGATCGGGGACCCTGTTTCAAAAACGTTTGAATACTGAACTCAGTGCTAAACACTTGTTTTATTGTCAACATTCATTTTAACAACAACAAAATATCAATAAACAAGTAGATGATGTCAATCAGAAATGAAATTGACAGATTGATACCAAGAATGATCTTCAAAGAGAATCATCACTGACATCAGTGGCACTGTCACTGAACAACAGAGCAAGAGTGACCCGATTTAAATCTCAAATTTACTCACTGAAGAACATCCTGTACTCAAGGGAGTTCGGGGCCCCACATTCTACTGTTGTAAAAGAAGACATTCTAATTATCTGCGTGCAGAGAAGACGTTGTCTGGACCTCAGGGATTTCAGAAAAGGCGACTTCGGACAACCTATACGCCCAACGCGCCACAGGATTGGCCAACCACGTTGCATGTGTTGACTTTCGCCGGTAACGGAAGTAGTAATGTAACAAATGTAGTGCGCAGGTGCGAGCAACATTCTACGCGCCATCTATTGGTAGAGAATCAAACTAACCACCTTCTGTACATACACCCATCAGGTGTTTTCAATCGAGTCAGGTGCGTCCGTCAATCCAGAGGATACTGTACAAAATACAAACAACGTGGCTTTGATTTTTAATATGGCTAGCTTATGCATTGGTTGTAAAATCACTAAATTTTTGTGAAAAAACTCTTAGAAGTTGAATAAAGAACATTGGTTCTTGACATGATTTACTACAGAATCATTGCATTAGAGGTGACACTTTTTTTTTTAGCTAGGAGAATATATGCTGACTATTATGAAACACGAACGATTATATGTAGCACGCGAAGTGTTTGTTAATCCAGGAAGGCCGAGTGTTCTTTTATGTAGGCCTGTTTTGTAATATAGACATAATGATTCAAAATCTTCGGCAAAACCCTTAATTCGCCACTATAGGACCCTCTATTGGTTCATTTAAATAGATGGAAATGGGTCTCTAATCTTTTATCGTTTTTCACCTACTTGATTAAAAAGGGGTAAATAATTTAAAAGAGAAGAAGATGCATATTTCAAAAATAGAAGTTTTTTTTTTTTTTTTTTTTTTTTTTTTTTTTTTGTATTTCAAAAGTATAGGGGGGCCTATATTTTTAAAAGAAGAAATTCAAACAGTGAAGTTGAGTAATAAATTCTATCTATTCAATATGCTTGTAGGAGAGAGAACCCGAAAAAATACTTTTGACCTTTACAAGCCTGCTGTAAATATAGCTACAACAACGAGGTTATTTTTTTTAATACGCCTAAAATAGAGAATGTGAAATCATGTTTTGTATTGTATTTAGCATATACATCCGATGCACTGAACTGAACATGCACACACGCAAAAACACACACAGCGCAACATATTTATTTTGGTGCACGTCCCATCTAGTCCGTAGACTAAATGCGTTACTTCCAGAATTCTTATCAAAGCACCTCCCCTGTATGTCAAGGCTGAAGAGCACAGCTCAGGTCTCCATTCTCCCAGACAGAGGGCATTTGCGATTGCTGTCAGGTAAGCTCTTAGTTTTAAATTCTCACTTAAATTAAAATGAGTAGCTAGGGCATAGATGGTTTCTCATGGGTCGCCCCACTTGTTATGTGCTTTTAAAGGAGTGTGAGCATTGTTTCTTCAGTGGATATTCCAACTGGAGAAACAAAATGATGATGATTCCTGACACAAACGTTGACAGTCATGGGATCTAAATGTGCCAGCCTACATGTATGTAAAGCCAGCATGTCCTCCCGCATATAAAACAGACATGTCGTAGAACTTGTTTCAGAACTGTAACGCACTTTGAACACATGTTTAATCCAAACAGACCTACATTTTGTTCATGTAGGTCATAAGGCCTATGTACATAAGATAATAGAATACAAGGGCATTGTAGACCCATCTTGTTATTAAGCCCCCTTTACACTGGACGGCGTCCTTTTTGCGCCCCGCAGTACGGCCCTGTTTGAGAGTAAAAAAAAAATAATAATAAATAATTTTACGTGCCGACAACTGGCCGATCACTGAGCATTCATTTTGAACCAAAGCGATGCTTGTGGCTCCTTTCTACGACCACAGCGATGCCAGTTTCATGGTCGCACAAAGGACACAGAAAGAACGCCGTCCTGTGTAAAGGGGGTTTAAATAATATCATGCAATATGCATCATGATGCTGCCTGAGCGAAAAAATATATCAAACACACAGTGAGACTTTGCTTCAGTGTAACTTGTAATCTGAAAGCCAGGCGACATAGAATAACGACTTATAGATAAAGTTGGAATGTATTTCTAGAAGACCAGCTGAAACCTATAAGGAAACGTTGCCAAATTTGTAACTAAGATCTAATATTCCGTTTATTAGATCTTAGTTTGTAAGTACAGTAATAGATTAAAAATTATTTGTGTAAAACATGACTGGATGACTGATCTGGTTGTCAAATTCATTTGCGTTTTGCACATGCACATCCAGATTCGAGACTCGGTCGGCGCTCTTTAAGTTTCTTTGAACAAACAAAAATTTTAGTAAATTAAGTTTATATAGACTGACACACAACGGTGTCTTGGTGATAGGAGCCAAATTAAAATAAAACACATAGGAACTGTATTGTATATGTATTCACTTTATGATCTAAAGCAAACCAGGCCCATTAACATGAAAAAAGGGCAAAATGGTGTATTCCATATCCCCACTTAAAACTTCAAATAGCAGAACCTAAAAAAAGACGCAACATTTATTTTCCCGAAAAAATAACATAAAAGCCTATCATTCGATCTTCATTTTCTCAACCGATTCGTATGAATCGTGTCTTTTCTACACGGCACATGAGTGTCTATAGCAAAGTTTATCTTATTGATTTGACAATTTATTTTCTAACTGAATGTCTGATCCAGCAAGTGTTAAAGGATAATTCGGACAAGACAAAGAAAAGGAACTATCAAAAGGGTTCTTAATCCTTAGTCTTATCTTCTTTCAAAACATATCCGAAGATTTGTAAGTGCTAAGCCGTGCCTACATAAAAAACAAACAAAAAATTGTTGCCATGTAATCATATCCACTATATGTTTACGGCACATGGCAAAAGCACATCAGTGAGTTGTATTAATATTCACACGCATGTTCTGGTTACAAGGAGACTATTTATTATCCATGCAGAAGGCCCACAGGAATATTCAGCCGAAGCCCTTAAATTAATGTTGATAGCGAAATTAAATTAAATTTTAAAACAAAAGGACGAATACAAAATATTCTGTGAAGACGCTTATTATTCATAATTCGACGATTGTTTTTCTATTATCTATCAGCGATATATTATAATTTTCTAAAATAATTTCCTGAATAGGCTGAGTGGTCAACTTTGAAAAGTCGAGCGCGCCTTTCTGTACTCGTGTCTTGCCTCCCACCCCCTCTGTCCACCAAGTAACCCAGGGTCATAATGAAAAGTCAATTTTGCCTCTTGAAAAGCGTTTTTCACAGCGTTTAAAACATTGTTTTCAATGTGACGAAAATGTTTCTTTGGAACGTAGCCATCACGGAACGATCTACAAATAGAAATAAGTCGTGGAGTGCTCAAACGAGAGATGATACTCTGCATTAGTTCGCTTCTTGTTTCTATTTCATCTTCGGTGGGAGAATGGAAAGTTACGATGGATTCATTGGGTGTGTTAAACCCGTGGCAAACCTGAAAAGGGACGTTTTTGTACAGTTCGCCACTTAAAGATTTCGGAGTGGTGGTCATACAAAACCCAATATCGGTTAATGTTTTGAGCTGATCGTAGGTCATAACTAACAACAGTTTTACTATCTTCTTCACCCGCGTTCGTGATGACGATTTTAACTGCGAACAAAAAATAGCACTTCGCTCCCGGAAGAATGAATTAAAGTACTTCCCCACTTGAGAGAAGGTCGCATTCAGTTTTAGCTTTGAATTGCAAAAGCTATTTTGACTATCACTGTCTTCGCAGTTTCTCATTATTGTTTCAATGATTTTTGTTAAAAATAAGTCAGAGACGCGCTCATCGTCTGTATTCATTGGGCAAAACGTCATAGAAAGAAGCGTGTCAAGAAGTTCCACCAATTTCCAATTTATCTTTGTTTGCAACAGAGGATCGGCTCCGCTCTCACATCCAAAATAATCCTCGTCAATATCCAAAATGATCGTCTCCGATTTATCTATCCAGTTTTCTTTTGTAAACTTTTCAATAAACACTTGGTCCATGACATCCTCAGAGATATAGGACGTCTCCACTTTGCACCGGCCTGGGTCCAACTCCACGACATCAGTTCCTCCACTCAGATAGGCGACTTCCTCGTTGAAGTAAAAACAAACTCTTCTGTTTGTATCGTCCGGCTGAAAAGTTTAAAGACAGATATTGCATATATGAATTTCAGTAAACTTAGTTCAAAACAAATCATAATTCACTTAATATTCTTCCTGACATACAGGTATCGCAGGAAAATGTTGACATCAGGTACCTTTATTTGAGGGGGTTAAACATTTCATTGTCTGAATTATTAAAGATAAGTAGCTTCTCAGGGGATTTAGACATCAGGTATGATTTTGAGACATTTTCAAACGAGTAGACCAACAGTATATACATGCACAGAGGGTGAAACATATAAGAGCACGCGCCATTACGGGGACCAACACTCCTCTTCGGAACTACGCGCTGTTTGACTTTTTTGAAAGAAAAAATTTACCTGGCATTGACAGAAAACTTTTGCAGTACTAGCTTCGTCTGTATTAGGAACGAACCAGCCGATCTCGGTAACGGTTCTTCTGTAGAGGCCAGAGTGGTTCTGACGATCCCATGATGGCCATACCCACACAAACCGGTTGAAAAGACCCGACATCACAGCCTCCTGGAAGGTAGAGGTATGTCCGGTTATATCCAAAATGACCACCACGTTTTCAATATAGGCTACAGTGTTTGTTTGAGAACAACATCATATAATAACAGTAATATCACACATGTTTAATAAAGCTATAATGCTAATCACCTGTCTGAGAAATAAACAGTTCAGTGAACGACTAACAAACTTACAGGCCGACTGCACACCGATCAACCAACAGCTAGTTAACTTAAAGAAAAATAAGGCTTTTAATATACAATCATTAATACTTTTTAAGGAAAAAAGTTGACTAGCACTTACTACGACAAACACATCATTTTTCTGCAGCATATAAACGAGTTCTTTGGGGGTTTTAGGCCACCGAAAGAATGGGTACTCGTCGTAATAGTCGGGCGGAGCCTCATCGCTGTGACCGTCTATGTGAATCTGGAGGGGAAATGATCACACAGGTCAAAGAACATGCAAGAGAGTCTAAATGATGTTGAAATATTTTTATATTTAACTAACCAGGCAAAATACATTTAAAATTACGACGACGACAAAAAATCGCTCTTCCTTGTGACAAAGAATACATAAATAAATAAATAAAAAAAATAGTGTGCCGTCCTCCCCCGTTTTTGTCCATTTGATTTAGTTCACCTTTCAGTTCATGAACAAGATAAATGCAAATGGTTCTGAAGTTCAATGAAGTGCACACTGCATAGATGTTTTTTTGTCCAATATTCTTCGAAATTCTGTAATCTTTAACACTGCAGCCACACCTTATATTTTCCGTGTCACTGTATAAAGTTAAGTGAAGTATGTTCGTGAATTAAAACAGAACGTGACTATCAAGGAGTCGATCTATTGTTTCCTTGAAAGAAATTTGTGATAAATGTATCAGGTCATTTCCAAGTATGAATCAGGTAGATAAGAGATATAATTCGAAACCATTACATTTTCATATTACAAAGTGCCACGGTATAATGACAGTGACAGAGTGGAAACATATCGTCTTCGTTCTCTTCCTGCCAAGCTGCGTCTATTAAGTAAGGATATCTATCGTTGTCATTCTTGATACATGTAACATCGGAAGCATTTTGGTAGGCTTATTCGTGTTAGTTAGGCAGATTAAGCTACCACTCCCACGCACACACACACACACACACACACACACACACACACACACACACAGACAGATTAATATACCTGAAACTTTATGTGCGCTCAATCTATTTTAGTAGACTTAGAATATGAAAACGTGGCAAGCACACATGTTATAATACCTGTATATACAATCTAAATGCATGTCCTTCTAGTAATTTACAGAATGGATTTAGGTACCTCACACAAATTTTTTTATACAAATTGAACGGACGTACAATGGGCAGTTTTACAAAACTTGAAGAAGTGTGCATATAATTATAAGATATACATCTATACAGCTTAAAATAACCTTTCAACACTCACCAATGTATTTCCAGACTGCGGAAAGCTACCCGCTTCAGCTTCGGCAAACCAGTAACGCAATACTGAAAAACAGCCACCGTATATCTGAGTTTTGTATTATCATGTTCTTTCACCTTGCATTTTAAAGGATCGGTTAACTTGTTCCTCACCGCAGTTCAACACTTCTTTATTGATAAAATGAAACAGGACTAAACTTAAAAGAAATTATCTTATCAACTATTGGTTTTCCAGCGTATTTTCCATGTTAAGAAAAGCCCTCCTTTTTCTCAAAAAGGCTATTAATCCTTATTTTAAACGATTTTGTATGAAGACAACTAATTTGACTTTTTTCTACTGTATACGCGCATGTGCAGGTGCACCTTAAGAACAGTAGGATTGCTGTTCATATCAAACTGGACATTACAATACACTATTTGGAAATACATGTACATCTTTAACACTATTTTTCACCTGTTTGCGTTCCTCGTTTTAGATTATTTATAGTCACACATCATACTAATTTTAGACATTGATTGTCATGGGATCAATTGTGTTTAAGAGTTTTTCATTAATCCAGGGAGACCTATATTTCATTTTGATTATGGAAAAAAGAACGGATGCAATAAAAGCCACTAAAACTGGAACTCGGATAACGAATAAGATATATTTGTATTTACAAAAACCACAGTTACCCCGCTATATCTTTAAGTAAGATTGAAATGTTAAATATGGCACCGGGGCGCTTTAATTCATAAGTCGGTTAATTTTAATATAGAACCCCAGTCCTAAGTATGCCCACGGTTCACTGAGTACCTCATCTGAAGGACATATATCAGCCTCGATGGTTGTTTAAATACCCTTGTGTAACCTTCGTTTTGAATCAGTAGCCAGATTGAACCGTCATATACCTCGGTAACGTGTATGTTATGCGCTGTGGATTAGTACTTACGAGCTCGAGGAAATCGATGAAGAAATTCATGAGATGGTGTTCAAAGCCACCCCCGCTGCCTTTACTGTCAATTTCTACAGCATTTATCGTTTAGTTAAGCCCAGTTGCCAGAACCACCGTTTGGACAGATACCTTTAAACACACTTCAAAATTTCATTTATTGCAGATCAGACTATTAGATATTTTTCTGATTTCCCTATCGTTACTGTAAAATTGGTTTACATGCGTTCAACAGGGCAGTGACCTTATTCATCTACCTAATAAATCGTGGAGAGAGAAAAAAAAGCCACACAGCGAGATCCAAATAATCGCACTAATGATTGGTAAAATACAGTTTCCTGATAACTCGAAAAACCAATAATTGATAAGATACTTTCTTTTAAGTCTTTTCATATAATTAATTTAGTATACGTGGCCGGATGTCACACTCTGACGGACCATACGAGCTTTTTACTGAAACGGAAATTAAGAGAAATGCCAGAAGAAATATGATTCAGTGTTGTATTGTCTACAGGAACATGGAAACCAATAGCTGTAGTCCTGTGATTCATAAATATGCTTATTACGTGAAAACGCCAAATTGTTACAGTCTTTATGATTTCCATCATTCTTTCTCTCTTTATTGCTCGTTTAATAGAATTAAACATACATATTCATGCTATGTCTTTTATTTATTTATTTATTTATTTATTTATTTATTTATTTATTTATTGTATGCACAAGTAAATCCAGGATATCCGGGAATCATCCTCTTCCCACAATTATATGTCTTGTGTTCTTTTTTTTAATTCAATTTTAAAATATGGTTCTGTGGATTTCAGTAGATTTCAGTAGATGATGGTAGGCGAACAATTCTGCACTAAGTAAGGGGGAGGTGCACGCTCTCACTCGCTCCCCCTCGCACCCCTCTACGTCCGCTTATCAATAAGTATATTCACTTAAAACCTGTACAAAAATCAATATTTCCTTTATCAATGAGATGCCTTTATTACAAAACCTAAACCATATTTTCTAAAAACGGCAGTAAGATAGTAAAAAGCATGCAATGCTCCGTAGATAGATTTCTCTCACCTTCATGATGTTCCTCGAACACGACCACCTTTACCTCGGGCGTGGTCATCCTAAACCCCGGGGTCTGCATGAGCCAGCATGTCACCACCACAGTTAACGCCACAACAAAACACAGAAGACCTAATTGAAAAGCTATGGAAGATTTGAGCAGTCTGCGAACCGCTCGCATACCCATCTTCTTATCTTTTCGCCTCTTTTTTTCTCTCTGATTCACGGCACAAAATCACTGTACATTTAAGCCCATTTTATCTGTTATAACTGGTGTCCAATTCACCTAATGCATGCTGTCATGGATCTTTACGCTAGTTGATTTTCCAGTAAATCATGAGTCGTGACAGAGATAGCATCGGGGATTCGATTGGAATATGTGGATCTCCAATAGCTCATTTAAAGAGCAAAGATACAATTTTGATGCAGAGGCACATTGGTATTTTGAGATTTGTCCCATCTTTTTGTGTCTTTCCTTCTCATCTCAGCAACATAATTTCTATAAAATATCCGAGTAAGTCTAACTGCCTTTTTATATAGCATTTGCATTTGCTCTGCAGCAAGGCACTCGAGGTCTACAGTATTTTTCACTTGTCCCAGGATTGAGGGAATAGGGGTTGGTTTCCTGCACCTTGTAAGAGACATTTTAATGTGCAAAACTGCGAGGCAAATGAAAAGACCTGTGCCCCTCCATCCCATCAACAGCAAAAGAGGCAAGGAGAGAGAGAGCGTGCATTTAGAACAGATGATCCACGGAGTAACTGATCCGCCGACTAAATATGGCCGATCCCAACTGTGCCGCTTAATCCTCTGATGGTCACCCCGTCTCCACACGCGCCATTAAACTGATTGAATCGCGGCTCCGAGGTTTAATTGCAAAGCCAGTGCAACGACGGCGCTTGTGGAGACGGGGAAGCATTCAGAGAATTAGTCGGCGCTGCTTTTAAGTAAGTTGGCCATATTTAGTTCGCGGATCAACTTGTTCTGAATGCCCCATCCGTTTAATGGTGCGTGTAGAGACGGAGAGACCATCAGAAGATTAGGTGGCTTACTTTTAATTGGGATCTGCCATATTTAGGTCCTGGATCAGTTAGTCCGCGCACCATCTGTTCTGATTGCGCTCAAAGAGAGAGAGAGAGAGAGATAGAGAGAGAGAGAGAGAGACAGGGAACCCTTGTGATTTACATTGCCTTGCGCATCTAATGAGTAATAATGTTTAAATTACCGTGAATATATCATGCCTAGTGGGTCGTACGTCTCTTGGGAGTTTATCTGATCTATTTATACAGGGAAGGAGCAATAATTCAAATACCAAGAGAACAATTCTATGTTTTAGCTTTTTAGACAAGCGATAAGAAGTGTAGACCTGTGTTATTCAATTATAGAACATTGCCCTAACGTGTTGAATGTCAATCTATTTTTCTAGGAGAGAGAGAGAGAGAGAGAGAGAGAGAGAGAGAGAGAGGCATATAATTAAGATGGATGTTTGTTATTTTTCGAGTTGGAATGTATGGAACTTTATATAGAAAATTATTTTTGTTTCTTATCTTTGTTAGCATAATTACCAGCAGAAAAATGTTTAAAACGTGAAAAAGTTGAAAAGGATTTTAAAAATTACTTCGCCCTTGCTGAACTCGATCTACATGAATATCAATCCAGATGGTGTATTATCGCCTTATGAACCCTTAATATTTGATTAAAATGGACACTACGTCTTTTTAAAGTTTAATATTTATCTAAGATTCCGTATATCTAGATAAGAGGGTAATGCAGGGTTTTGTGATCAAATGATGTGTGTAGCCACTCATACATTTTCAGATATGCATTCAATTCAGTTTAAGCCACGATATTCAATATTTTGAGTAACGCCTATACATTTTTGTCTCGTTTTTGAAGAAAATTGGAATGAGTTTACTGTGTGCAAAAGTGGCCTCCATTCTATACTCTTGACCACGGCACTTCTTCACTTCATTTCATGAAAACTTGCAGGTGAATTAACTACCAAGTGAAGTATGGACAGTTTTAAGGTTGAAGGGCTTGTGACCGCTCCCTTTACACCATTCAAAGGCAACGGGTATGTATACAGTTTCAGCTGCTACTGCTGTTTCAGCTTCTGTGAGAAACGAACCATGTTGCTACATGTAAATGTGATGAATACTTGAAATACTACTGTAAAAACCTTACCCGCTGTTTTTTTAAACGCAACCATGGAATCGCGTGACATATGATGGAGATGTAGCCTAACATTCTGCACTGATATGTTTTTGCGTTGATCGAAATAATAATAATAATAATAATAATAATAATAATAATAATAATAATAATAATAATAATAATAATAACAGAAAAGAAAACGAATAGGTAAAATGATATGTTAATAATTTCAGGGACATAAACTTTGAAATGTTTCAGTCCTATGCCGATTATCTAGTGAGCATGGAAATTTCTGCAGTTTTTGGTAAGTATTTGTGTGGGTTGAAAACTTAGATGATAATATCAGATATGGTGTGTGTGTGTGTGTGTGTGTGTGTGTGTGTGTGTGTGAAAACACCTATTTCATCTATAAAGTTTATTTAGGAAATTTTAAATAGCAGTAAAGAGGGAAAGCGTGTTGGAATCAGAGGTACTTAGGCAAAGCTAAGAAAATCGATGTTCCCCCACTTTTGTCCAATGTGTCTTTGATCCCAAATCCATCAAAACGCATTTTTCTCTCTGGGGAGACAGGATCAAGGAAGTGTCAAAAGTGTGATTATACGTGGCCACGAGTGCTGATTTGATGGATTTGCCACCAAAGTCTTTCAGGAACAAAAAGAGTCGGAAATCAATATTTGAATCTTGTATACGTGGTTTTTATACTGACGATGTTATTACTCATGTCTGTCTCTTGTAGAGCTAACTATTCTATTGCCCTTTAACATTTAAGCATGTTTGAAAATATATACATATACTGTTTGCAGTGAATGGATCCACAGGAGAGGGACTCTCTCTTACTGTTGAGGAGAGAAAACAAACACTTGAAGCTTGGGTAAAAGCCGTCAAAAACAGGCAAGTGATTGAGAACCTGTGCTGGCGTTACATAGTTTAATTGTTTTTCGGTGACACTTAATGACAAAAAAATACTTTTATATATTAAGCAAAGCAAAACGATTGATAATTTTATTCTAATGAAAGATTCAACTTATCTCTTGGCAGTATTACATTAACTATCATCAACTCCATCATTATGAAATATTTGCATTTAACTTTTGTAGAATGACGATCATAGCACACGTTGGCGCTCTCAATATAAAAGACTGTCAAGCACTGGTGAGGAAATTTTTTTGGCATTATCCTCTAGAATTGTTTGATAAGAATAAAATAAAACAACCACTTCTAAGCCTGTTTTTAAGTTCTGGCTAGTATTTGTACATGTATTATTGAATAGATAAAAAAGATGAGACTGAGAGAAGTAATGTCATACTTTTAGTCTCAACACGCCCAAGCAGCAGGTGCTGATGCAATTGCTAGTATGGCCTCGCTCTATTATAAGCCAGCCACAGAAGGTAATTTTCTGTTAAACTTAATTTCGTGCAAAACTGACAAGCTACTGGTTAGAATATACATCAGAGATGTATGCGAGAATTGAAGTGTTGTTGTTAAATTTACCTTAATGTTGTTTGGCTGACACTTTGCCTTAAATATATTCTGGAGTTCCATTTTGGGGCAGATATTGGCTTTGATCTTTTATTTAAAAAAATATCCTTTTATTCTTGATTCAGAGGATCTTGTGGCGTATATGAAGGAGGTGGCGGCTGCTGCACCTAAGTTACCTTTCTACTACTATGACATTGACTTCATGACAGGAGTCAACCGTAAGTTACTCAAAAATAATTTATGATTTTTTGTACCACTTTTTTTCGAAAGTTGTAGTTTGCGTTTTCATTAACACTAATGACTAGTTCAGTGGAAAAAGGAAATTACCAGGCGTGAATGACCAAACCAGGTCCTTTTTGCTCGGTCTACGTTAAAAATTTACATTATATGCCCTGTTTTCAGTGAACAATGCGAAGTTTTTGCGCCTAGCCGCCCCAGCCATCCCGACTCTTAAAGGAGCAAAGGTTTCCTCGAGAAGTTTACAGGGCATTGCGGACTGTTTGACAGAGATTCAAGGGACCAAGATGCAAATTATGATGGGAAGTGATGAGGTGAAGGCAAATTATTACTTTCATATCTCACACACGAATTAATGGGGCCATTGCAGGTTCCTTCTTTTTTGCATTAATAACATATAATTATAGATAAATACAACTGAAATACATCTGAGTCTTTTCCGTTTACTCTCTCGATTTACCTCATCAGCGTCATCTCTAATCAACCCACATTGCTCTTCTTTTCAATTTTATGACAAAATTAAAAAAATATGGTAGATATGTATCCATTAAGCTGAACACAGAAGTATGTTGACAGGCCCGTAGCTAGCAATTGCAAAAGGTTTTTTTTCTGAAAATGTGGACCTTTTGTCATGAAACCTTAGTTTACCTAGATGAAATTAACCCAGAGTGGTCCTTTTCTTAGCAAAAAGGGTGATTCTTTTGAACCCCCGACCCCCCCCCCCCCCCCCCCCCCCCCCCGGGCCTGTTTTATATCCCGTTAATTATTCTCTTATCCACCATACACGCTTGAACACCATTTATACTTTCTGTAGCAATTTTTGGCTGGGTTAGCCTTTGGTGTGGATATTCCAATCATGAATTCCTTTGTGGCTCCTATGTTCCACCGTATGATCAAGGCATTCAAGAAAGGAGATATGGATGCTGCTAAAAAGGAACAGGTATCACCCCAACCAGTCTTATCAAATATTATTTAGAATTTGTACTTCCATTGCCACCCTTGTTAGTTAATCACATAGTATAATAATACCCTCTACCAGGGCCGCAGATTTTTTGTATTGTGAATTAGCCAGAGACGCAACTGTGAATATCTAGTGAAAAATCAACCTGTGGCCTTGGTAGAGGGTAATAAATTAATGCATTTTTCACTATTGTTACTCATACTCAATATATCTTAACGTGGCAGGACTGACTCCAGTATATTGTAATGAATTTGGAATAGTTAAAAGAGCCAAAATTATGAAAGTTATATAGAAGTTTTGAAAATGCACTTGACAATCTTACATGAAGTTCCGCGTAAAGTTTTATTGTAATATAAATAGTTTCTTACCGTCAAATTGGATCAAAACTTTAAGTTGTAAGTTTGACCATTGTAAGTTTTTTGTTAATTATCCAGATGCATTTATTAACATATACCAAGGTTATGAAGGAATATAAGCCAATATGTATTCAAATTCCAGTACCGTTGCTTGCAAGTTTCCAAGATCAAAGCAAAATATGGTAAGTACAGGTACTCGACAAATAAACATTTTATTAGGATTACAATCACATAATTTATTCATACCAAAATGTTTTTGCCAAAGGGTAATTAATTTTGTGGTAATTTTTGATGAAATACCGGTATGAAGTTGTTCAGTTTTATTAAAAAGTTGTAAAGTTGTATAAAGCGTTATGAATTACATGTAGGCCTACTAGCGATCTCCTTACATACAGCCACGGCTAGGCACCCCAAAGTTCCAGTTGGGTCCTGTTTCCTTAAAGAACTTAAGCCAAAAATTGACTTAATCTTTTAGACCAAGACTTGAAGTGTACCAACAATTCTCGCTTTATTCAATTGGACTATTGTAGATTTATCTTAAACTGAAGTGGGTCAAGCTTTTCGTCTAAATGTACAGAGCAATCTCGGCCTAAAACGCTTTTGACCACTCCTTACTGTGCTTACGATAACCGTTTTTGACATGAACACTGGACAACGCGTAATGGTATCGGACGAATCCATCCAGTCTCTCCCTATTTTATTGTAATGTCAAATCCGCCTTTGAAAAAATGCATATTTTACATCTTTGATTTAATCAAAACCTGTATCATTTTTGCCAAAAAGGTTTTTTATTTAACCACTCTTTCGTCAAAGTCAAATTTAATATGCTCTCTTCGAGCTGATATTGCGTTGTTCCAGGCGGCGGGTTTGCAGCCAGTAAGGCAGTGATGAACGTGAGCAGCGGTCTGGACATGGGACCTCCACGACTCCCACTGAAATCATACAGCAAAGAAACCACGGAAAAAATCAAGAATGAATTAACGGAGGCCGGTTACTTTTACTGGATGAAAGAAACATGGAAATAGTTTATCTGGTCAGCAGATGTATTGGTTATCAGAAAAGTTATCACAAATACCACTTGCAAGATGAACAAGCATATTTTGTACGTTTTGATAGGATAATTGATATCTAATACATAAACCATGTGATACACATTGAGATTTTTCTATCTCAATATGTATCACATAGTTTACTTATTAGAAATGTTTCAAACTGAACGTGAAATTGTGAACACTTTATAGGATAATATAACAACTGACAATCTGATATTGACACTGAAATAAGTAAACTGAATGCTCAAGAAACAGATTTATTCAAGTGTACCTACATGGAAATATGCTACACTTATTCAGGGATGTTCCTCCGATTTCCAAATCTTCACACATACCTGTATCAGCACTGAATAAAAATTAGCAACTTTGCCTTGGCATTTCAGTTGGTTCAAAACTTAAAATTCTAAAAGGCACACTTCAAAGGGAGAAGTCAAATCAAGTAGTGAGTTTTTCAATTGACTCTGTCAGGCTTTGTGAAAGCCTTTGTCGCATTGCAATTAATAAATAAAGAATCCTTTGCTCTTAAGTCACTTTTGTCTTTACCTTGAAGTCTTGCATCTTTGAAAAAGTATGCTTAAAAACATTAAATTATTTTTTTAGTCACTGAAAGAGTAATTATAATTATACCATTTTCAAAGTTTAAGTAAATCTACTTAAAATGACAGAAACCACATCATGAAAATATGAAATTAGAAATAAACTTTGTTTCTTATATTCCATTGTCCTTCAACGTTGCATAGTTCAGCATTGGGTGATGTTTTCCAAATATGTATTCCCAAAAATATGGTAATCTTAATAACGATTCTAAACAAGGCTGGGTCACACGTGAGTTTCCATATCAATTTTGTAAAGCCTGTTATGTATGTAAAATGGCATGAAATAAGGTTTTGTGCCTAAAATCTTTGAAGGTGAGATCTTATGACATCAGGATTCTCTTCTTGTTCTTCGCAGTTGTGTTCTTCATTTCCTTCATCATTTCTTTGTCATCTGCTTTCAAATTGAGGTATGTTTCCAGACGACCAATCATGGAGTCAATCTTGTTGCCAAGGTCTTCACAATTGCCTTCATCACCTAATGATTGTAAAGTGTGGACACATCTTGTCAGGAAGTGAAAATCTTATTATATTCTAAACTGTGAAGTTCTCTAGACCAGTTTTTCACTGTCCATGTTTTATGAATTTCTCATTGTTTTCACTTTACAATGACATGGTTGAAACAGCTTAATGGTCATGATTTAAATATAGAAAATCGACTCTAACTTATGAAACCTTTGATGATTGAAATTTTTCAAAAGAAACAAGGTGTGATCTCTTCTGTAATTCCTGTTTTTCAATAATTTACACTAAATCAACTTTTTACGTTTTTTTTTTCAAATAAAAAGAAAATTTGCACCCTCCCTGCAAAAATGATTAACTAAAAAGACAGATAAACATAAAATAAAAAATGAAATAAATATTTAAAGAACTAAATAAATAACTAAAGGAATGCATAAGAAATATTCCATTACGGTAACAAACATTGCACCAATGTGCAAAGACGAGACATGCAACTTTACAAATATACTAACAGCATACTTACCATTCTACACCCAAACTCTATACAAAACCTTAATAACACAAATAGAACTATTTATGACACAACTCTTACCTCCAACATACTGGAACTGGGATGGCACGTAAGGCTCTGGTTTCTTCTGGGTTGACATGCCAAATAGTCCTTTAAATCTGGACACCATGAAGTCGACAATCTCATAATCATTCTTCTGTTTGCTGAGGTCAAACTTGGCCCAGGCAAACGCCTCCATGATCAGCGTCAAGAACAGGTTCACCATGATGAATGACACTATCACCATGAAAGAGACGAACACTATCCGAGCAAAGAAGGGGTTGATTTCGTCAATCTGGTAGAAGTCAAATTTGTCTGAAAAATAAGATTTCAATTGTTAAAAATGATAATTACAAGTATCTTCAGTCATCAGGTTGCTTGAAAAAAGTATAGAGTTTTTCTGCCACCTAAACATTCCGACAAATCAGTATTGCTACCCAGTAATGAATATAGAACAATAGCCATATTTCAAGAAATGAGGTCTGTTCTTCAATTGGTCAAGACTGTTGGATCAAAACTTTCATTTTGTGGGTCTATAGTTTAATAAAAGTAAAGTTAGCCAAGAGGAGTGAACATATTCAAGTATTGCAGAAACACACAGTCATATAATAAAAAAAGCCTATTTTGCATATTGTCTTTTTTCAGAACTTTTCTTCATCTACAGAAGTGCTAATATATATATATATATATATATATATATATATATATATATATATATATATATATATATATATATATATATATATATATATATATATATTAAACCTGGTATGCCAGTGCTGCCACTTTGTGGCCATACTTACTCAACATCATGGAGAACATGGTTTCACAGCACGTGATGAAAGTGCTGTAGTCCAAAAGCATGTGACCAAATATGTTGTACATGAGCTGGGCATAGGCAAAGAAAAGTACAAAAAACACAATGCCAAATGTAATCATGGGTTTGCCAGCCTCTTTCAAAGTGACACCGATGATGGACATTCGTTTGTTGAACCGCAGCAGACGCATAGACTTCAGAACTGCTAGGAACACCAGGATGGCCAGGAAGTAGCCATACATCTGAAAGAAAAAGACGTCTTAATATAGAATGACTATTTTTCAAAAATGCACATCAATTTTAAATCAAGCCATGATTTGCCTGAAAAAAAGGGAACAAGGTCACAATATTTAAGTGTGGGTAATAGATAAGCTAATGTATGAAGCTAATGCATTAAGTCTTAGTAAAGTATTTTTTATCCCTTACCTCATCCCAGTAGCCAACATACTGGAAGTTGACAAATTTGTGTTTATTCTTCTTGAACTCTGAAGATGTGAAGTTTCCAATGAGCAGGCGGTACATGCACATCACTATAGCCAACACCAGACATACAACCACTGTGAACTCAACAACATTCCAGAATTTCTGAAAAAAAAAATCATGATTACACATGAAAGGAGATTTATAACTTTAGAGTGATACCCACTGTTTACATTATAACAATATTTACAAAAGCACTTGAGTAGAGTGCAGATTTCTGCCGAGGCAGCTCAATTCTCATCATTTTTTCTGAAAAATTTATTAATTTATAAAATTTCACCTTATATATATATATATATATATATATATATAAACATCATATAGCATACATACATATACAAAAAATATAGTATTTCTTTAAATATTTCTATACTAAGAGCGTACATATATGTACTATGGTTTTTTAACACACACACGCACACCTTCTTACATAATATACTGTATTAAAATGAAACCCTATATACATAATATATCATGAAAACCTCACTTCATTTTATTTATCAATTTAATCACCAAAACTTAAGTCCATTTCTGACCTTTTCTGAGAAAGTTATCAAATTCTGTCCATAACTTTTTCAATTAGCCTGTTAGCTAACAAACCAACAAAAGCAGAAACATCTCTGGCAGAGGTCGATAGTACTAATAGATACGGAGATATGCTCTTCTGAAAATTGATTCCAGACTCTCTCTCTGCTTCACTCAACCGAGTAATATTCAAAACCAAATCAGTTATTTTATGCAAAAAAAAAAGTCAGCTGGTTTCCACTGTTCAACATATATGTATACACATCACTGAAGCAAATGAATGCTAGGATAACATCAGCATATCTACCTCCTTTTAGCAACATTTAAGTCCAGTACTCACCTTGAAATATTCTCTCCTTTCTTGCTTGATAAGTCTGATCTCCCTGACCAGGAAATAGATGATAAAAATTATAGTGATCAGCTCACAAGCCATCACTACAAACATGTACGTGCCATAGTAACGGTCAAGACGGAGAATCTGCACCTTGTAGAAAGGCCAGGCACCTGAATTCAAAAAGACATAAAAGAATAAATGGCAAAATAAGCACCATATGGTCTTACATATATATTTGACGTGTGCGTATGTGTGAGTGTACATCAAACTCAAGACTTTAGGAATCATGAAGGAATCATGAAGTGCCTATCCAGCTGAATTGAAAAAATGCTTAATTAGTGAAGCTTTCAAATATAAAGACACTTCACTAAATCTAGGGGTAACATCTCTACAGCTGTGGATTCAACTGTTATTAAAATATTTGTGAATTAATAACTATCACTTCAAAGCTCTTTAAAATTGTTACAAAGACTGAATTATTTGACTTTAATTTTCATTTTCTTGTTGCTGAAAAAAGTACATGCCAACTAAATGGAAAAAAAAAACATTTAAAACAGAAAGTTCACAATAAATATGCTCACCTCCACTCTCTGGGAACTCGATGGCAATTGAGGAAATAGCAAAAAGGTTGACATTGGGATTCCACACAACAAACTCCACAAACAGAGCTCTGGCATATCTGTCTACCCAGCGGTTATCATACAGTTCTTTGATGGCTGTTCTGGCAGACTCCATAGAGGTTCCTAGCTCTGCCACATACCCTCCTCCACCATACATGGTGAGGAGCCCAAACACTGGGTAGCCATCTGTCTCACCACTATCCCGGAAACGCCAATAGTTATCTGCTTGCATAGTTGGATCTGGGAATGCAAATATATCTAGTTGGTTAAATATACAAATATTCAGAAATTTTATAATAAATTTGACAATTAAAAGGCTAGAAGATATTAGATATTCTCTTTGAATTTGGCTCTTACGTAAAACTTGCAAAATAAAAAGAGTGATAAATATGGGTGTACCAGAGGTATTGAGTGGTTTCCAACCCTTCTGGTAGCTGTCCTCATCTTCACCAAACATGCTGTAACTTTCACGACACTCCTTCAACATTTTACTAATGGGATAAGCACATTTTCCTGAAAAAAAAATCATGTCCATAACAGACCACATTAGAGCATCACCATATATCATAAAACAATTCTATGATATCAAACAAAGTACACCACAACAATGTTAACCAATTGTCATGCATATTTGTTTCCAGCAAAACATGTAAAAACCCACAGGATGCATAAAATAATGATTTCTTATCACTTCTATACAGAGGATACTAGGCTGAGACAAAACATTAATTTGTGCTCAACAATTTATAAGCCAATTTGACCACCATTCCATTTGGACAACAAATCAACAATATGTTTTTAAGTAACACAAGCACTTACCAGGTTTGGTTCGGACCAGACGCAAGCGAGGTGCACCAACACGATAAGACTGGTAGTCTGCCAAAAAGCCAGTGAGGAAACTCTGGTCTTGTCCATCATAAAACTTCTCAGAGAAGATTCCTGGTATGACAGTCTGGTTGATGTACTTCCATACATCACCTTGAGTGCGTACCTGAAAGTAAAGAAATAAATGCATGCAAAAATAGTTATTAATTAAAATAAAACAGTAATATGAATTCGTCAAAAATCATTTTTCGCTTCAAAACAACTTTATAAAAGTGACTACAAAATGTGCAATTATGAAAAAACTTTTTCTTTGAGAAATAACTTCCACTGTTTTTTTTATAAATTGTAAAAATCACTACACTTGTTAATAATTAAGACACTGAATTAAGGTTTACCGAGCCGAGGGCAAATCCATCAGGCTGATGAGATCCCTTGGAGAAGACCTCCTCCACATTTGAGTAATAGAAGTACGACCAAGGATCCCTGTTGCCATAGCTCACAGTAAACAACATGTACAGGAAAAACAAGTACACCAAAATCTCCCGGATAATTTGCATCATGGCCATCTCCTTGAAGCGCTGTTCTCTTGCCGACTTTAAATACTCTTCATCTGGCGGTTCTGGTGCATACTTGGCCTTGGCAGGAGCCAGTCCCTTGGCAACATCCTTATCAGTGAAGTTCTTGTGCAGATATTCCTCGTTGCTCTTCAGACCCTCTTCAGGACCAGCATCATCCTCAGTATCAGGGTTTTTAATGATCAAGGCATAGAATACTGCCAGAATGAACACCTAGGAATTGAATGACAAATGATAGCAAAAAAAAAAGTGATAACATAAATGGTTCAAATATCCTACTAATGATGAAAATGCTGTTCATCTTGTAAACATTTTGGGTAAAAAAAATGAAAATTATACCTTTAAAGAAAAGATACTGACAACATAAAGAAAAGATCCAAAATGTCCATGTTGTTCTATTTCATGACATTAAGCCTACAAATAAGACCCCGTTCCCAGAGATTAGATCGGTCCAAACTAGATTGACTTAACTCCCTGGGGGTTCACGCTAAATAGCTGTCAGCCAAGTGGGCACAAAAGTTAATTACCACCTTACAGCTTGTAGTAGGCGGGACGGACATTTAAGCCGGATTATCTGACAGTTATCTAGTGAGACTCCCCATGGGGATAGATCGATTTAAATGTCTGGGAATACGCCCTAAATTAGTAATTAGGCAGAACAAACAAATCTCAAAATCTACATACCTTAATTGGCTGGGTGAAGCACACAGACTCTAGGAGTGAGATGAAGAAAGATGCCATCCATTCCGCAGACTTCTCTGCCCCAAAGGGACCACCAAACTCTGTAGTGAAATAAATAGAGACAACCACACTAATGAAGCAAACAACATAACCAATGTAGATGCCCCACCATGGGAAGCGGAAAGCAGTTTTCTTCTTTTTCTTGTCTTTTTTCTTGTCTGATTTTTCATCCTCTTTTGGTGTAACTGGTCTCTGTGGTGCAGCGTCTGGCATTCTGTTGTAGCTGAGGAGTGTTGGCTCTGGAGTTCCTGTCATTAGAAGTCGATGCTGATGATCACCAGTTTCCAAAAACTCCTTCTGATGTTCTAGTTCTCGATCTAATGCCGAGTTGATGTTTGCCGTTGGTGGGCGCCATTCGGATTCAGTGATGCTCTTCTTCGGCTTCTCCTTGGAGAGTCGGAAAAGTTGGACAATCAGTAAGTTGATGGGGAACACAATTAAACTGGCAATGATTCCTGTGATGATACCTTCTAGTGTAAAACTGAAGGGTCCCACTTTGTAGGTCTGTGGTGTTGTATTACTGTCAGCCTTGTAGAACATGATGTTGGACAACATGGTGGTAAACAAGAGTGACAACACACAGGACAAGCGCTGAACACGAGTGAATTTGCTCCTGCGTGGGCGTGTGAAGATGGAAAACCAGATGTGGCCATCATACAGATTCTTCTTGGTTTGTGTCCAGAACAAATGATTGAATTGGGTCAGTTCTTCTTTGCCAGCAAGTGGAATAACACGATCAATCTGGAAAATAACAATTAATGCTATGTAACTTTTCAAGCCAAATAATGAAATCCAATCTTTTAAAATAAATGTTCCACAATATTCATGGAGATATATCATGGCATATTGTCATTCATTCTGTTTTCTGTATCTTTATTCACTTGATGTGTACTCATATTTTCATAGACATTAAAACAATTTTCTTGCACTACCTTTTAACAAAATACCACTCATGTATCCAAAACCATTGTTACAATACAGTAAGAAAAAATGTAATTTATGTACTCACCAGGCCATCATCTTCTTCAACAGCAAACCAGCGATCACAAATGAAGAAGAACTTTTGTTTGGTCTGAAGATCTGTCACCTGAAGCCTGCTGAAGAACCACGATGGACTCTTGCCAGAGTTGTCATGCCACACCCTGTATTATATCAAGTCAAACTGTTATAAAAGTTGCCACACCCTGTATTATATCAAGTCAAACTGTTATCAAAGTTGCCACACCCTGTTTTATATCAAGTCAAACTGTTATAAAAGTTGCCACACCCAAGTCAAACTGTTATCAAAGTTGCAAGTTCAGTCAGATAAAAAACATTTTCACTCTTACCAGTTTCCTGTGGAACATAAGAACATAATAAAAGCAATGCTGAATTAAAGACACATTTTAAAAATGTCCAGCACTCTACTGGCAATTTAAAATGGACTGTATGACTCTAGTACTGTTTTAAGTCATACCTGATATGTGCCAGTTGCCCAAGTGGGCGTGGACATGCCATCAGGAAACAATCCACACCTCCACGTTCAAACACTCTTCTCCTGTCATCATCAATCAGGCGTGGCTCAGTCTCATCCTCATCTCCTGTAAAGACCATGCTGACTTTAGCGGTGGTGCCGCCTCCACTCCTTCCTCCTGTGTACACCAGCAGTTCATACAGGTACTTGTGACGTGGATCATTATCTGGCAGAGGTGACGTCCCTGCCTATAAAAAATATGAGTAACACCGATTGAGAGGTGGAGTACAGTAGCATCTTGTTTTTTTTTCTTTTCTATCTATCCGAAAGTTGATATTATTCCCAGAAGATAACGCATACTTTAAACACGCTGTGACGTCTATGCCACTTGACAATTATTACTGCTTCTCTCAAACTGCAAGTTAATACACTATTTTTGTGTACATAGCATGTCCAGGGATTATTTCATTTTTTGGATTTTACATGAATTATTTCAGGCAGGTATATTACTTAATTTGGTGTAATACTCTTTTAAATATGGATGAGCAAAATCCAAAATCCAAAGATCAACTTGGTACTCAGAAAAATATAAATCTAATTTTAACTATGACACTCATACCTTAAGTTCATCAATCTTATCTTGTTTTCTTGCCCAAATGCACATCACCATATAGAAGCACACAATGCCAATCATGGTGGCAAAGATAATGGGGTTCTCGTCCAACTTATTGAAGGCAGAGTCTGTGAAGTCAATAGTGTTCATAGGGATGGAGAAACCTCCACCAAACCAACTCTGAAAGAAAATAATGGTGGTTAGAAATACATGAAACCACAGCTGAAACAAATTATATAATTATACAGATTGATTCTGCATACTATTTAACTAAAATCATGCTGAATTTTTCACAATAAAGCCCACTTTGAGTCACTTTTATAAAATTATTTAAAGTTTATTTGTTGCATAATCTTACAATAAATCTAGAAAGTATTTTGCGACAGCAGAATAGTATTAATTTTAGCAATACTTGATAAAATTTAATTGTGCAGCTGTCACTAGCGCAGCAAGTAGCAGTGAAGACAAGGTATATATCACTGCCACATGAAAGTTGAACCACACCTTTGAGGCTGCCTTCTTAGGTGTTGCTGCCACAGAGGTGCCACCTGACGAGGTGCCACCTGACGATGTGGTATCTGATGTGGCACTTTCATCTTCAGCTGGGTCACTTAGATGGTAACAGATACACTGAATAGAGTCCACTGTGGTTAATGGACCAACCTTTATTAAAAAGAAGAACAAAATTAGAACAAGGTTTTCATATATCAAATATCATGGTGGTAATCAATAAACTTAAACTTAAGCAAGAAACCCACTTTCTAACAAACTGCCTCATAGTCAAACTAAAAATGATTTCCTTTGTTTTTCATTCAGTTGTTCAAAATCTTGTTCAAACCTTCAGACTAGCTATTAGATAACTGTAACAGATACATATAGCAGCACATTACAGATAAATATATCATACATTTTTTGGTCATTGTCAACTGGCTTATTTATATAAAGTACGCCTAAATATAACATAATTAAAGACAGTTCCATACAAATATAGTGTGACAGAATTGAATACTAATATTACAATCTACTTAATATCATTTGGTTTTTAATTCATAAGACTTACTTCACAGCCATCAGACACAAAAGCTTCCTTCACATCACTCCAATAAACGCAAGTGGCAAAAAAAGTAGACGTTTGATATCCAACACCCGTTTCTGTCAAATTTTCTGAAATCATATTTGAGATTTGATAAACATGGACCATGATTCAAAGACATCTAACTGAATACGTGATGCAGCTATTAGCATTTTCAAATTTATAGGTTACATAATGTATTTCAGATTGTAAAAAACAACACAATAGACGCGATGATGTACTTACTACAGACTAAGTGTATAAAACCTAAAAAATAACTGAAATTTATACAGCTAATTATTTGAACGGAAAAAAAGTTTGATAAAAAAAAAATTGCCAAAGAGGTATCACATTTAATTCTGATATCACTTACCATTCCATAATTCACTGGTGTTGTCAATATTCAACCGAACTCCCCAGTACAGAGTATATGGTTCAGACCTAATAAAACAAAAATATTTACAGTTTAAACATACTTTGTAGTAAAAAATATCCTTATGTGTCTGACAAAAAAATAAAGCTTCACGTATGTCTTATGGCATATTTGAAATACAATTTAACTTTGGAATCCAGAAAAGCTTCAGCAAAACTAAGACCATCAACTGTAACATTCATATTTCAGGATAATTTTAAAAATAAACACAACCATTAAATCACATTTATATGGTATAGTATTTCTGAAGCTCAATGTAGTAGTTTTATTCAAAATCTTACTGGTTAATCCAGCTGCCAGGAATATAACACGTCCATGGATCTGGAGGGATCCCGTAGTAGTATCTGTTACTGGTGTCATTCAGGTCCCCAATATCATCTTCAGTCCTGGGCACAGAGCAGTTGAAATCATGGTCCTCTTCTGTGGGACGTCTGTTCACTCCAACATAGACCATGTAGGAATAATTGGCAGGGGTCTCCAAAGTTTCATTCAATGTGGTACTATTAGAGTCCAAGGAGGAATTTGATACGGAGAGGAGTCTACGAAGGGTTGCTGAGGATGAAGAGTTTGTGGATGAGGATGAGGAGTTGGTGGCGGTAGTGTTGGAAATTGAAGTATCGTCAGTTTCATTACTTGGGGGAGGTGGAGGGTCCCAGTAGGTGCATAAAATAATGGCAGCTGCATAAGCCGGAGATGACACTTTGTGAACGACAAACTTCTTGCTAGTTGGGGTTGTATAATTTGTGGAAACCTCTGGCATTTGTGGATTTTCCACTATGATCACTAGGACGACTGGTACATCCAATTTTGTAGCATTAATTGTGCTTCCAGCATCATCAGTCATGGACAAAGCAACCAGTCCAGTGGTAGGAGCTGTTGGGGCACTTGAGGAGTTGCTGCTATTGCTACTAAATGGATTGGATGTCATGCTTGTCATCTGAAAATACACAGACTTAATGTGATCATTGTGTAACATCAACATGGTATTGCGCATGTGCTTGGTATGGCCAGAGTAGCAACTGGAAATATATGGGTAGGGAATACCTTCTGCGTTCCACATGATTGGCCTTATTTTTTAGCATGATGCTTTATTTGAGCCCAATATTCTGCGTGAAACGTGATTCAGGAATTCTTGGTGATTGACCCGAATATATCTTCGTTATTGGTGATTGAGCTGTTTTAATTCTTGGTGATTGGTGATTAAGGGGGGGGGGGGAGGGGGGGGGTATTCCCTACCCTCATATACCTATGCATCAATTATCAGGAAATCTTCCAGGTAATTTGACAAAAGCATAAGACAAGTCCAAAAAGTCACATATATTTCAAGATATCTTATTGTTGGTCCTGACTGCTGAGCATCATAAAAACAAACACAATCATTTGATTCAAACTGGTAGAATATACAGACACAAATGCAGAGATTTTATGTTGCACAATGTGAGTGCAAATGCGGAGCAGCATAAGATAATGTGATCTATATAAGAAATACATTTTACATGGTGGTGGGGGCAATTCTTTCTTAAATCATTTTCAAAGCTCTGTGTTGCAGTTTTACTCAAAATTACCTTAATGGAGAGAGTGGAGGAAGTCTCATTGCCAGTTCCAAGGAAGTTTGAGGCAGGTGGAAAGTTGATTTTTGTGTTACCAGCAGACTGTGAATCTGATAATAAATGAAAGAATAAAAATGATTGTCTACTTATTCAAATCAATTCATAAACAAACATGACAAAATATAGCATACATGTAAACTAAGTACTCCTTGTTTTCTCAAGAGACAATCTAAAATTCAAGTGTTTACTAAAATGTAAACTCACTCATGTCTTCTGGATATATCCTGGTGATATTGGTATTCATGCTGGACGAGTTCACTGTGATTGGAGGCTGACTGGTAACCATGACACTGGCCAGCAGATCAGTCACATCGTCCATTACAGCAAACAGTCTCTGCAGATAACATAATTACAAAAGATGATCATATCTTTTATACACTGACATACTTGTGTGCATGTGTCTGCACACAGGTAGAGAAAATATTTTATTTTTACTCATCATAAATTACTTAATTATAAATATCACTGAAACCATCAGTTACATGTCATCAAGGGTTGTGCAAACATCATTTTCTCCGTTTTAATGCAAAGAAGCAACCCGACTCAGTAAAAAGTTTGCTTAAATTAGTTCAATATTTCAATATTCCACACCAGAACGAGCCTACAAAAAGATATAGATACAAGGCACAGGCATACTCCACCCATGTGCTGTCATCCCAGGTATCACTTCAATAAGGTGATATCAGGAAAATCTTCTAAGATCTATTGACCAGTATGTTTATAAATGTAAGTACATATTTGCAATAATAAAAACAAAATCTTCAACTTACGGTATTCAGGGCATTGATATCACTTTGCAGAACATCACCACTCTAGAAAAACAAAAATTTCTTTTCAGTAGATTGAAAAAATGTCAAAATATGTTATATAATCACTGACTTTGGCTGAGGACAATTTGTTGCTTTACTGACCTCTGAAAAGTAATGTTGACTGAGGCACAGCTGAAGCTGATAATTTTTTATTATCTAATTTAATACAGTGTAATTATTCCATAAATATATGTGAAGCAAATGGGAAACCAATTTTCATATTTTATTGACAGCTACAACTCAACTTTGCATCAACATCTGGTTGTGCCATTGCGCAACAATGGGAAAGGGGTGTCAAAGGTAGAAAATGTCTTTACCTTTTGCAAATTGTCCATATTCAAGTTGAAAATTAAAAAAGATTTGAAATAATTTTTGACAACTGCTTATAGTGATCAAATTCAAGTACTTTTCAAGGACAAAAATGACAAAATAAAATTCCCTTATAGCAATTTTAAGTACTTTTCAAGACCACAACTGAACTCCAAGGTACTGAACTAAATTTAAGCCTGTACAACCCTGCCAAATACACATGCATCTAAATATATGACTCATTAATCCAATTAAATTAACCCTGATCATTTTTATGATCATGTATAATACATATGCTAAATTAAATTTGTTACATGACTTACAATTTTAATTGACAGATAGTAATTAAAATATAAAATCAGCGTATTACAGGCATTGAAACTTCGCAAAAAAAGCTTTACTTCTTACCTTCCCAAGAGTTTTTAGTACCACTGTCAAGGATCCTTAAATAATGAAAACAAAATTACCATTTTGCACATATTTGTATTTGTAAGATTGTCTTTGGCAAGCTGTACAGTTCCATTAAGAACATAGGTATATATTATGTGGAAATGAAAAAAAATTATGTCAAACTACATATGTATAAACAAAAGATTTCTGCCTAATAGCCAAGGTTAATCTTTAAACATTTGACATATCCTGAACAATAATTCAAAAAAGTAAGCAAACCATTACAGTGACTGTAACATTAGAAATTACACCAGTCTTTCATAAGATCAAATAAAATAAAATCAACAAACCAATAATCTCTTGGATCATCTGGCAATTGGGCATCAATACAGAGGGCTCCATGTCATCTTTGTTATCATACAGTACTTGATATGCAGATTCAGTGAATGTTGTAATACTGGCCTAGAAAGTAATGAAAATAAAATTCAAAGTAACCATCCTTGATTACATAAATGAGTCTTTAAAACAAATTTTGTATCATAAAATTCTATTGCATGTGTAGCAGTAAAGTTTCAAGGTGCTTCAACAGCATTTGGTTATACTAGGATCTCATAGGTCAGACATGGACTGGGGTATCTTAGGTGTATGGAAATTACTTACCACAGCATCATAGGTAATCTCATTAGTAATCTGAACTATGCTTGCCACTCCAGATATAACAAGACGAGTGATAGATAAACTGGTCACAGTCAGATCCCCTATAACTTGACAAATTTCAGTACGGATCTGGAACAAAAATCAATATATATCATTATTTCATGGATTGCTCAGGAGTTAAAGAGAGATGTACAATGCAAATTTATGTTGAGATTGCCAAAATATGTTAAACAAAAAATATCTAGTGATAGCTTTGAGATAAAAACAATCAGTTTGCCTGGGAAAAATCTCATTAAAAACTGATCTAAATTGTGATTGGGAGTTTCTGACTTATCAATATCTGAATAAGAATATTTTATGAGAATTGCATGACTGTATTTTTTTCAGTTTTTCTTTTACCTTTCTTTTCTCCACTGGAAATATAAAATTAAAGCAAAAAGTGTGTGTGTGTGTGTGTGTGTGTGTGTGTGTGTGTGTGTGTGTGTGCGCGCGCGCGCGCGCGTGCGTGCGTGTATCTGACATATCTTTCTCCAGAGCAATAATCAAGTTGAAATCTTTATTTGACCTAATCTGTAACCTGCAATGCTTATTAAATAGCAGTCAATCCCATGCTCCTTATAGATGTACATAGATGGTGTGTGTTTCAAGTCTTTTCTTGATTAAAAGAATGGCATATGGGATGAAAGAAATTAAGTTAGCAGCTGCTTATACCTGTGTCCTTAGTACTAGCCAAGCATTGTATCCAGTGTTATATTCGAGTTGAAGACTGGAAAGGCTATTTTGGTGGGTGGTGATTTCTCCATTTTGTGCATCTGTGCGGTCTGCCTCAGGCACCAGCAGCAGCTCACTGAGGGTAGCATTGGTGGCCTGGATTGCTGTGAAAAAAAAAAGAAAAATCTCCAGGAGTTGAAAATAAGGTTTTGAGGCACTTGTAAATTGGGAAAGTGCTCTTTGTAACTTAACTGCCCTAAAAAATTGCCCAAAGTGTAAATGTACTTCAAATTCATTTTACCCTGCACACACGCTTTAAAATTAAAATTCTTTCAACAGGAAAAATTATACAAACTCTATAAAACTGGTAATATTTTCCACTTGACACTTGAATTGCTTTGGAAATCACTGACAGAATTCATAAAGAAACTGGTACAAATGCTATAACTTTTTAAAGCTTATTTTCCAGAATTTACCAGTTAAAAATAAAAAAAAATCTTTTCAGTCTACATAGTCATATGAATGAAAAATATCATTTCCAATTCAAAAATGAAAGCTCCCAAACCAAATAATAATAATAATAATAATAATAATAATAATAATAATAATAATAATACTTACAATCCATTAATTCAGTCCGCCCTTCATACTGGTTATTGACATTCATGTACATGATCAGGACCACCAGTGTTTGCATCATGCCACGTATATCCCCACTGTTGCTGAGAGTTGAGATATACCCCTCCGGACCAGTCATGTTCCCCATCATGGATGCCATGACTTCTGCTGCTGGAGGGTTCACCTTGAAATAAACAACATTAAGTGGTATTAATCCATTTTCTTATGATGGTCTCACTCCATCACAATTTTAGTTTTACCCAACTATTCAACTATTAAGTTGCCAATTTGACTATTCAGTAAAATTGCATCTTTTTATTAGCATTATATCATCTTACATAAGTGCAGTTATATAACTAGAGGATCAGAGAGGCGATACCGCCTGGTATTGTACCACCAGCTGGAGTAAGAGCATTCGTATGGGAAGGAAAAAGAAGGGGGAGGGGCTGTCTCACTAGCTGACGATCTTTCGCAAACAAAAGCCATTGAATGAATATACGATTGCAACGATCCCCCACTGTTCTTCCTTGCTCTTTGGCCAACGAAGACTCAAATATGAAAATCGCGTCCTCATCTCTTTCACATTGGGAATGAACTTTCGCTAGCAATTTGAAAGTTGTCTTTTTTGTCTGCCAGTTTTAGAGATAAAATGGAAAAAAAATTTGCAAAGTTCAGTTCATGGTGAAAAGTAGGTCAAAGGTCAATTTCAAGGTCACTTTAAGATTGCCAGTGTATGACTTCCTATTCAAGTTCAATAGTAACTTTGGACCTATCTCTGCCAGTTTTGGATATGAAAGGGAAGCAAATTTTGCAAAGTTCAGTTCATGGTGAAAAGTAGGTCAAAGGTCAATTTCAAGGTCACATTTGGATTGCCAGTATATGACTTCCTATTCAAGTTCAATAGTAACATTGGACCTATCTCTGCCAGTTTTGGATATGAAAGGGAAGCAAATTTTGCAAAGTTCAGTCCATGGTGAAAAATAGGTCAAAGGTCAATTTCAAGGTCACATTAAGATTGCCAGTATATGACTTCCTATTCAAGTTCAATAGTAACTATGGACCTATCTCTGCCAGTTTTGGAGATAAAAGGGCAGCAAATTTTGCAAAGTTCAGTTCATGGTGAAAAGTAGGTCAAAGGTCAATTTCAAGGTCACATTAAGATTGCCAGAATATGACTTCCTATCCAAGTTCAATAGTAACTATGGACCTATCTCTGCCAGTTTTGGATATGAAAGGGAAGCAAAATTTGCAAAGTTCAGTTCATGGTGAAAAGTAGGTCAAAGGTCAATTTCAAGGTCACATTTAGATTGCCAGTGTATGACTTCCTATTCAAGTTCAATAGTAACTATGGACCTATCTCTGCCAGTTTTGGAGATATAAGGGACTAAATTTTATAATTTTGGAGTTCCCATAATGTGCCATAAATTTCCTACAGAAAAAATTAATTAAAATAAAGAAAAGGTCATTTTGGTCAAAATTCTTGAAATGGGAGGTACTCTGAAGTTCCAAAAGTTCAAATTTGATGAAATAATGTCAATTATGACCACAAGTTGTCTGCTTTGCCAAGCCTTATGTTTTATTTTTCCATAGTTCAAAATTTATTATCCATTACTAGTCAGGCGGTTAAGTCCAAATTATATCCAGAATTGTGCAAAAGATGATAAAAGCATGAAACTTTCCACGATGAATATTTAAGAAAGCCGCTCATCCGAGTACTAATGAATTTTGGAGTTGCCCCCGATCCAAAAGAGACAAACACCCAATGGTCATTCATCATGGAAAGTTTCATGCTTTTATCATCTATTGCACAATTTTTTGGCTTAGCCGCCTCACTATACCGTACTGCACATTTTGCTTTCACCACCAATATGTACTTTTTGATAGCGTAACTCGAAAACCGTTTGGAATACAAAAAAAAAAGAGACCACCTCCAGTGTTGGGCTTTACATGCTCTACAAAATGCAAAAAAGAATGGGTCTCTAGCATTAACGGTCCCCGAATTAGAGACAGTTTTCAGTTTCGGCATCTTATGGCCGCTACTCCCGTGAAAATGCACCGATTGACCCCAAATTCACGGAGATGAAAGATGACCTGAAGGGTAACACTTTCCAACTAGAGGATCAGAGAGGCGATACCGCCTCCGAATATTGTACCACCAGCTGGAGCAAGCGCATTCGTATAGACCCCCACATACACAAAATAAGGGACATAGCCACCAGTTTTGTGCTTGACAAGCTGTAAAAATGCAATCAACAAGAATTTTTAAACTTTTGCAAAAAATATATATGGTACAATCAAATTTAAGTTCTTCGTAAGGTAGGTCAAGGGTCAATTTCAAGGTCACAGTAAATTGCCAGTATATGACTTCCTATTCAAGTTCAAGAGTAACTATGGACCTATCTCTGTCAAGTTTGAAGTTAAAAGAGAAAGAAATTAGCAGAGTTCAGTTCATGATAAAAAGTAGGTCAAAGGTCAATTTCAAGGTCACATTTAGATTGCCAGTATATGACTTTCTATTCAAGTTCAATAGTAACTATGGACCTATCTCTGCCAGTTTTGGAGATAAAAGGGAAGCAAAATTTGCAAAGTTCAGTTTATGGTGAAAAGTAGGACAAAGGTCAATTTTAATGTCACATTTATAATGCCAGTATATGACTTCCTATTCAAGTTCAATAGTAACTACGGACCTATCTCAGCCAGTTTTGGAGATAAAAGGAAAGCAAAATTTGCAAAATTCAGTTTATGGTGTAAAGTAGGTCAAAGGTCAATTTTAAGGTCACATTTAGATTGCCAGTATATGACTTCCTTTTCAAGTTCAATAGTAACTATGGACCTATCTCTGCCAGTTTTGGAGATAAAAGGAAAGCAAAATTTGCAAAGTTCAGTTCATGGTGAAAAGTAGTTCAAAGGTCAATTTCAAGGTCACATTTAGATTGCCAGTATATGACTTCCTATTCAAGTTCAATAGTAACTATGGACCTATCTCAGCCAGTTTTGGAGATAAAAGGGAAGCAAAATTTGCAAAATTCAGTTCATGGTGAAAAGTAGGTCAAAGGTCAATTTCAAGGTCACATTTAGATTGCCAGTATATGACTTCCTATTCAAGTTCAATAGTAACTATGGACCTATCTCTGCCAGTTTTGGAGATAAAAGGGAAGCAAAATTTGCAAAGTTCAGTTTATGGTGAAAAGTAGGTCAAAGGTCAATTTTGAGGTCACATTTAGATTGCCAGTATATGACTTCCTATTCAAGTTCAATAGTAACTACGGACCTATCTCAGCCAGTTTTGGAGATAAAAGGAAAGCAAAATTTGCAAAATTCAGTTCATGGTGTAAAGTAGGTCAAAGGTCAATTTTAAGGTCACATTTAGATTGCCAGTATATGACTTCCTATTCAAGTTCAATAGTAACTATGGACCTATCTCTGCCAGTTTTGGAGATAAAAGGGAAGCAAATTTTGCAAAGTTCAGTTTATGGTGAAAAGTAGGTCAAAGGTCAATTTTAAGGTCACATTTAGATTGCCAGTATATGACTTCCTATTCAAGTTCAATAGTAACTATGGACCTATCTCTGCCAGTTTTGGAGATAAAAGAGAAGAAAAATTTGCAAAGTTCAGTTCATGGTGAAAAGTAGGTCAAAGGTCAATTTCAAGGTCACATTTAGATTGCCAGTATATGACTTCCTATTCAAGTTCAATAGTAACTATGGACCTATCTCAGCCAGTTTTGGAGATAAAAGGGAAGCAAAATTTGCAAAATTCAGTTCATGGTGAAAAGTAGGTCAAAGGTCAATTTCAAGGTCACATTTAGATTGCCAGTATATGACTTCCTATTCAAGTTCAATAGTAACTATGGACCTATCTCTGACAGTTTTGGAGATAAAAGGGAAGCAAAATTTGCAAAGTTCAGTTTATGGTGAAAAGTAGGTCAAAGGTCAATTTTGAGGTCACATTTAGATTGCCAGTATATGACTTCCTATTCAAGTTCAATAGTAACTACGGACCTATCTCAGCCAGTTTTGGAGATAAAAGGAAAGCAAAATTTGCAAAATTCAGTTCATGGTGTAAAGTAGGTCAAAGGTCAATTTCAAGGTCACATTTAGATTGCCAGTATATGACTTCCTATTCAAGTTCAATAGTAACTATGGACCTATCTCTGCCAGTTTTGGAGATAAAAGGGAAGCAAATTTTGCAAAGTTCAGTTTATGGTGAAAAGTAGGTCAAAGGTCAATTTTAAGGTCACATTTAGATTGCCAGTATATGACTTCCTATTCAAGTTCAATAGTAACTATGGACCTATCTCTGCCAGTTTTGGAGATAAAAGGGAAGAAAAATTTGCAAAGTTCAGTTCATGGTGAAAAGTAGGTCAAAGGTCACTTTCAAGGTCATAGTAAGATTGCCAGTATATGACTTCCTATTCAACTTCAATAGTAACTATGGACCTATCTCTGCCAGTTTTGGAGATATAAGGGACTAAATGTTATAATTTTGGAGTTACCATAATGTGCCTTAAATTTCGTACAGAAAAAATTAATTAAAATAAAGAAAATGTCATTTAGGTCAAAATTCTTGAAATAGGAGGTGCTCTGAAGTTTCAGAAGTTCAAATTTGATGAAATAATGTCATTTTTGAACACAAGTTGTCTGCTTTGCCAAGCCTTATGTTTTATTTTTCCAGAGTTCAAAATTTATTATCCATTACCGTACTGCACATTTTGCTTTTACCACCAATATGTACTTTTTGATACAGCGTAACTCGAAAACCGTATGGAATACAAAAAAACCGAGACCACCTCCAGTGTTGGGCTTTACATGCTCTACAAAATGCAAAAAAGAATGGGTCTCTAGCATTAACGGTTCCCGAATTAGAGACAGTTTTCAGTTTCGGTATCTTATGGCCGCTACTCCCGTGAAAATGCACCGATTGACCCCAAATTCATGGAGATGAAAGATGACCTGAAGGGTAACACCTTCCAATAATATTATTGGTTAAGTCTGTGTGGTGTCTGAATAACAGGGCAAAAAAAATTTTTTTCGTAAAAAATTTAATTTTTTTGAAAATTTTGGCCCATTTGACCTTGAAGTAAAGGTCAAAGGTCAAATCCAAGGGTATATTTGAAATCTACACATATGACTTTTGGAAAGCCGTCTATAGAAATTTTTCCCATAACTCCTTCCGTAGGGTAGATAATTAGCATTTAATTTTGCCATTTTTAGACAAGGGTGCATTGCAATGAGTGCCACACCCAGACCCCAATACCGACAAAGCCCAAATTTTACGTGGAACGAGTTGAGATTATAGGTGACCTAAATCCATGAGATGGGTACGGGGGCCCTTACCGTCTAGGAGGAGAAGAAGCGGTAACGGTAGCCGTCCGGCGGAGCCGGCGGAACGATCCGGACGGGACCGAAACCATGTGTACCGCCAGCGCTAACGCTGGTGGTACAATAATATTATTGGTTAAGTCTGTGTGGTGTCTGAATAACAGGGCAAAAAAAAATTTTCGTAAAAAATTTTATTTTTTTGAAAATTTTGGCCCGTTTGACCTTGAAGTAAAGGTCAAAGGTCAAATCCAAGGGCATATTTGAAATCTACACATATGACTTTTGGAAAGCCGTCTGTAGAAATATTTCCCATAACCCCTTCCGTAGGGTAGATAATTAGCATTTAATTTTGCCATTTTTGGACAAGGGTGCATTGCAATGAGTGCCACACCCAGACCCCAATACGGACAAAGCCCAAATTTTACGTGGAACGAGTTGAGATTATAGGTGACCTAAATCCAAGAGATGGGTACGGGGGGCCCTTACCGTCTAGGAGGAGAAGCGGTAACGGTAGCCGTCCGGCGGAGCCGGCGGACTGATCCAGACCGGATCGAAACCATGTGTACCGCCAGCGCTAACGCTGGTGGTACAATTATTAATCAGCACTGATACATTGTATCACCAGTCCCAAATTATCTGTTTGTCTCATCTCAAAATCATTCATATTTGATATTTCCATCATTTCTATTTCAACAGTATTTCATTAAATTAAATTTATTTTCAGTCATTATAAAAGAAATTCTTAGGGTGCATTCCCAGAGATTTAGATCGATCCAGAGATTTAGATTTAGATCAACCTAACTCCCTGGGGGTTCACGCTAAATTGCAGTCAGCCGAGCGCGCACAATAGTTAATTATCCCCTTACAGCTTTTTGTAGGTGGGACAGACGCTTAAGCCAGCTAAGCTGACAGTAATCTAGTGAGACTCCCCACAGGGATAGATTGAAGTAAAATCTATGGGAATGGGGTCTTAGACTCACTGTTGTCGTCATCTCTATGGAAACTACACCCTTTATGGCATCAGTGGCTTCAAGCTTCAGCTGAAGAATGAAAGAGTTCTCCGAGTTCCCTTGTGGCAAATATGCATCTTCTCTCAGAAAAGGATTGGGTCCTGAAAAATATTTCGTTATTCATATAAAAATATATAATAATTGACAAAAAGGATTAACATAATTCAATTCCCATCCACGTGTGTCTAAATGACACCTGTCAGAAATTAAGAAAAAGGACTATGCCTTCTAGACCTACGTTAAAAAGCAGTCTCAGTAACTATAGCAATTTGTGTTCCTTTGCCTGCTTCTAAGTTCACAAGTCACTGCATGCCTTTTGCCTAACCAACCTTCATCAACCATGGACCATTCATCAGCTGACGTGATTCTGTAGAACAGCTTGTAGCCCAATGGCAAGTCATCATCCAAGAAGTCCTCGAAGCACTCCACATTGTACTTGGTTTCCAGTGCTGAGCCATTGGACGGCGCAACTGTGCAGTTACCTGCTCTTGGAGGTTCGTTAATGGTAAAAGTTCTCCGATTTTCACCTAAAAATAATAGAGACATTGTAAATTATCAGCAGGAAATAGTGATAAATATATTTTAATAAGTGCTAGTTGGACCAAAAATGTACACGCACCTCTTCAAAGTCAACCACAGCTGCTTTCAAAGCCAAATGATCCACTTTTGTCATTGGTCATTGCTTTGTTGCAATGCACAAGGATAAAATAATACTTCACGAGAGAAAATTCTGTTAGATGGATGTAACAGTAAATATGCTAAAGTTCTAATCATGGCTTTTAACCTGATACCTACCATAGTTATCAGACTGGCCTGGACGCCATGCTTTAGCAATCAGATGATATATGCAGCGGTCAGTCTCCTGGAAGAGGGTGTTGTCCAGATATAGTCCAGATGTGGTGATTCCAGTTCCCTGAACTGCTCCTGTCCACTGATCATGGGCCAAGTAGGGGGTTGTGTAGGGATTTTGGCCTATTGTACAAATCTGCATCAACTCCCATCTATAAAGCCATGAAAACAATGGCATCAGGAAACTCTTGATTCACCTGTATATATTTTGTTTATCCCAAATATTTTTTAAGGCAAAATTTCATGTCAAATGACACCTTGGTCAAAAATGATTGATTTCTGAGCTTAATTTAATTTCTATCAACACCAGTTGCTGCAATATTGCTGCAAATTGTAATTCCTTCTTGAAAAATTGCAGCAAATTTGCTGCAAAATGGCTGTAAATTTGCACAGATAAATTTTTCCTTGCAAACTCCTGCAAACTTGCTACAGCATACTTTGCCTTTTCATTTTGCCTACTGGAAAAAAACCTTAGTGCCTAATTCATTTGCCAATGAAGGCCAATATCTTGGCTTTTTTGATAAAGTACCATATTAAAAGTATCACTTCAAACTTAAATAACAATACTTGAAAATTAATGACTTACTGATATTCATATGCCTGGCCTCTCCTCCTTGCTTTAATGGAAACTTCAGTGGTGAAAGCTTCCTTGGGGTTCAGTTTTTCAGCACAATTGGCCTTACACCTTAAAACGGTTGAGAAAAAATGTTCACAGATGTTCATGCTAAAAGAATCTGACTTGTTAGAAGTAGGTTAAGGTAACCAAGTCACAAGGTGATGACAAGGGGTTCATTATAATTAAGGAGATCTAGGTTGCAATATGATAGACAGCTTAGCAGCACCAGAAAACATTTCCAAATGTATCATATGGAATTAAATAACCTCAGAAAATAAAAATTTATGTTTATTAAATATAAAGAAGAGGGAAAAAACTTACACGATATCAATATCTGGAGGATCTCCCATGGTGACGTTAATCCCATGAGTTACCACACAAACCCTGTCATCTTTCTGAACAACCACTGTGAGTTCTATAACTTTCAACTCATACGTTTGGTCTGAGCTGAAGATGATTTCTCCAGTGGTCCAATTGTCCATAATACCTTAGACAAAAATAGTTACACTTGTTAAACAGCATATTGTAGAATGATACATTGCAGAGCAGTAAATCATCAGATAATGAATTTAAAACTTAACAACTGACAAAGAGCTTTGTCCCTATACAACAGGCCATATGGTAAATATAAACTGCATGATGCCAAAAAAAGAAATTCACAGCTCCACAAGCAAATATGATGCCTGAACTACATTCTGAAATGAAATGCAGAATTTTACTTGATTAAAAATGTATCCCATTCATATTTTCACACATGAAAAGGGGGATTGTGAACTGTACCTGGTGTGTCAATCATGTCGAACTTGAAGCAGCCTCCTGGATCAGCACCCGTTTCAATATCATCACAGGTGGAGGAACTTGGTTCTGTTTGTTGTGTATAATTTGCATTATACTTAGGTAGCTCCTCACAGGCACGGCGGCAGAGCCATTTGTAGGTTATACCAGTCTGATTCCCTTGGCCAACATCGGGGTCATATGAATTGGTAAGCGCATCAATTGTGAAGTTGGTTCCCCATTTTCTTCTAGAAAATTGGCCTATGCAAAGTAAAAAATTAAATGAATAATGTTTTTATAGTTAGTTCTGGGCAAGGAGATATTATAAAGGTGGTAGTTTTCCTTTGACTTGTTTGTAAGTGACACTTTCATATTTAATCATTAACACAAATGATAATTCAACATAATCTTTTTCAGACACCTCTTTAATATTAAACTAACCTGCAGCAAAGCCACAATGCAATGGTGACTTCACAATCCGAACATAAGTAGAGGTCACATTCTCAATGCCAATCTCTCCATCCATAGACACATTAAGTGTAAATTTATAGCAGCCATATGGCAGGGTATTGGGTGGAATAGTAAGAGTCGGGAGGGGTTGCTCACTAGAGTACAGGGTCAAGTCTGGCAGAGGGTACAGCTCCTCTACTAGTGTTTCACAGTCCAGTTTATGCACAGTCCATGTGTAGTGACTTATCTTGGTAGAGCTGCAGTTGATTTTCACTGAGGCTTCTACGTCTAGTTTTTCAGACTTGTAATGCCTTTTGGTATTAGGCATGAAGTTATCACAGTCCACTTGACATTTCATGAGATCAAAGCTGACCTGTGGCCACTGGCAAGGTCCTCTGGTCACTCCAGTCACTTTAAATAAATCCACCCTAGACACAATATTGTCGATCTGAAGGGAAAGGTTGAATACTCCAGTGGTCTGAAAGATGTTCTCCACTGAGATGGAAAAGGCCACAGTAGGATTTGCATTCTTCAGGTCTTCCAGTTGTGTGGACGAGGCATCTGTGAAGCGTGATGAATAAGAGGCCCATAGTGCACTGTGGCTAGACTGACACTGACTCTGGTCCCCAAGGAAAGCGTAACGTCCTCCGTCACTAAGTGAATCCTTGAAGTCAAAGAAGTAGCAAGCATCTGTAGGAATAGATGCACCCCCGAAAACCACTTGATACAGGAAAGTAGTGTTCCTTGCTGCAGAGCTTACACCTTCTAAGACAATACCAGGGTTGGCTTTAGCACTCTTCTGAAGAGTTATCACCTTAGACACAGCTGCCCAACTGAGGGGATTAGATGCATTCAGGGTAACATTGTAGGTGCCAGGGTTGAGGAACAGGTAGGCAAAGGTTGGATCGCCAAATTTTGTCTGCGTACCGCTACCGTCCCCCAGGTTCCATGTATAGTTCACTGAGCCGCCCCCTTTTGTAGTGCTGGCATTCATGTACACGTACTTCTCCAGAGGAAAGTAGTCTTGTTGTGGACCAAATCCAATGGAGTATACATCTATACTATTGACTGTCTCAAATGAGTACACCTCCCACTGGAGATTGGTAATCTTCTCATAGATATCAATCACAAAGGGGTAGATCCCCTTGCTGGCCAAGTTAAAAATCTCAACTGACACTGTGTACCTGTCACCACGATAATATTTGTGGGAAAAGGAAATGAAGAATGAATAATCAGTGAGGTTTCCAGTCATATTAGTTGAAACTTCCAGAGGTCTGACTTCGGTGCTGTTGCCGTCACCAAAGGAAATGTTATAGAATGCATCTGAGGGCAAGAGCACACCGTTTTCATGGAGCAAATGATATTCAATCTCAATCATCCACTCTGGTTCCAGCACCATGCCCATTGAAGGACCAGTCAGCTTGAACCCGTCCACAGGAACCTGGACGATGATTGGTGAAGGGGCCGAAACACGGGCACTACTTAAAGAGTTCACTGCTGTGGCATTTAGGGTGAAGTTACCACCACTGGTGTATTTGTGCAGGAAGCAGTTGGGAGCTGTTCTATTGTATTCAAAAATCTCCAAAGGTGTTCCGTCGCCATAGTCCAGTGTGACATTGAGTCTACTTCCCCAAGTGACTTCAACACAGATGTAGGAATTGGTGTTTATGACAACAAAATAAGGATCTGCTGTAATGGCCAGACCAAGGATGGGTTCATCTACTACCAAAGTTGTGGCTAGGATATCATAGCTGACACAGTTGGAGATGTTCAGGGTGACATTATATGTGCCAAAACTGAGGCAAGTATCATGGTCAGTGACTGGAGAGGAGGTACTGATATTCAAGTATGTTTTATGCCTATGTAGGAATGTGGGTTCTATGGTGGCTGGTGCAGAGGTGGTGTTTCCACTGCTGCTGTCATTACCACTGCTACTCACGGCACTAATTGCAACACTAGTGACAGTTCCATTGCCACTGGTCTCCATCACATGGTATGGGATTTCATACTCATAATAGGCATCTGTAGCAACTGGTACATTTCCACCAAAGGCAATGGTGAAGAAAGCATCACAGGTACCATTTGGCCAGACTGCAACTGGGGCGTTGGAATCCAAGGAGAAGTCCTCAACAGCATGTTCAATTTTCACCGTCACCAGTCTCTCTTGTCTGTCGACTGGGTTAACTGCTGTGAAGTTGACCACATATGTACCAATATTGGACCATGAATGGCAGTAGGTCAGCACGGTGTCGTTGGAGATGACAGGATGGAAATCTTCAAAAATTGTCCCATCTTGATAGTCGATGGTATTGCTGACTGTGGAGGCACGGGTCACAGTGTAGTTGAAGCACACCTGTGTGTTGGGGGTGACGCAGAACTCACTGGATACTACATTCAAGTCCTCAATCCCATAGTCAATGCAAACGGTTGCGTTAACAGTGTATGCTGGTGTCACCAGGTTGGTTGCTGTGACAGTGACATCATAGCAGCCAATTTGTTCCTCGTAGTCCTCTGGGATGATGTGGACATAGCCAACCATGGGGCAGCAGTTGGGGACAATGACTTCACGGGTGCAAACTTGGGCAGTGGTTGTTCCCATTGTTGTTGTCGTTGTTGTGAAGTTTGCATCCATTGTGTAATTCAAAGTCAAATCATCAGTTGTTGTACTGAAAAAACCTGTTGTGGAATTCATATCACCTACAGTGTTTGCTGGCATCGGAGTGGTTGGCAAAGGAGTTGTTGTCGAGCATGGAATCTCTTCAAGAATGACCCCTCCCGTACATGCATCTGCCATTGAGAAATTCCTGCTGCTGTTTCCATTGAATGTAGAATTAAACTCTGCGTTGCTGCCATTTGCCGTGTGGATCTGGATGATTGTTTCACTCATGTACAGAACGGGTAGGGGCGGGGTAATGGCCATGCCAGCTATGACACACTGTATCGGGATGAAGACAGTTGCCTCAGCTGAGTTGATGAGATTGCTGGCTGTCACAGTGACTGAGTAGTTGCCAATCTCTTGGAAGGTGTGGTTCAAAAAACCACTCAATCCTGTACATAAAAGACAAAACAATTAACCAATGTGGGCATATTTTGAAAGTAAGAAATTTTAGATATTCTCCTTAAATAAGCTAAATAAGTGTACAGTATAGCAAGACTCAAATGACAGTTTACATTGTTACACAACGACAATGATACAAAATAATCCAGTGATTAACAAAAGCAGAGTCACATTTTTGATTTACAGCATGTAAAACAAATAAAAAAACAACAAAATAATTATACTGGGGTGATTAAAACAGAACAAAAGGATAGCTGATGCAAAAATTTGTTCAGTGAGAAAGAGTATGTGACACATGATATAACACTACCCAGGTTTTCTGCCACAACAGCATTGTTGGTCTCATCATGAAGCAACTGGACTGTGGCGCCATCACTCATCACAAAGTCCCAAGTCACATTGGTGCCTATACAAAATCATTGAAATAAAATCATAAAACGAGCAATGAAATCAATTAAATCATCAAAACAGATAGTACGGTTATTTGGTTAAAAGAGCTGAAATGCATATACTGAAAGCCTGAAAAATGGATGTATTTTAAAGCTGTGCTTTCAGAAGACCAGTGCAATGACAATGCAATGATATTGATTTACTATCATTCTGTACATGAATGAATTATAACAAAGAAGGTTTTAATAGACCACGATCTCTCTTGGATTTATAACATGCAGTGAAAAGGACATACCCTGAGCAATCTCAAATGTCACCTTTGATGGCTGTGTCAGAACTGAAGCTACTTGTTGTGATGTAAGTGTTAAATTTTCAATGGTGTCTTGAATGATGATTTCTTGCTGAAAACAATGATGGATAAAATAAGTTATCACTGTTTATTTTCTAGCATTGCAATGTGCACAAGCAATGCCAAATTGAACATAAACTTTGATATTGTATATACCTGAAAATTATTCAACAACTTCAGATTTATCTTACCTGACATGATGCAGAGCTAATGTCATTGTAAGCATACATGGTGACATTGTACACTCCTGCTGTGGTCCAAACATGGGTCATCTCGCGCACATTATAGGTGACATTGTACGAATCATCACCAAAGTGCCATTCATAATACACCTTGTTGCCTGGATGAGGTGGAATGGACAATCTCACCACCCCATTAGTAGGTTCTGAAATTACAGCAGCCAAATGTCATCAACACTTTATTTTATTAAATACACAGTGTTAATTTACCAATATTAGACATCTGAATTTTTGTTTACTGGGTATATTAAAAGATTACAACTAACTGAAATCTAAGACTTTTTCTGTTCTTGGCCAAGCGCAAGTTGTGCAATGTTCCCCAAATACAAAATGACTTTTAAAACATACAATAACATTCTAAATATTGAAATCAATAATGATAAAAGAAAACAAAATATTTAACATATCTAATTACCTGATTCGTTGAACACCATACAGACATTGGCCACTTTAGCCTGCACATCAATTAGACAAGATACTGTCTCCTGAGTTGCATTAGCCCCAGTGTGACGGTTTCTCACAGTGAGGGAGACATTCTTGGAAAGATTGGCATCGGAATAAGAATGAGAACGCCTCCCTGTAACATTCCTTGTCACAACAGCTTGGACATGGTGGTAAAATGTTTCTGAAGCCTCTGACCCTGACAGAGTGTAACCGCCTGTTGTACGCGTGCCGAACCCAGTCCCACTATTATGGAATCTCTGAATGACACCCACTGAGGAATCTGAGATAGCAATGGTGACTGCGCTGGGCTGGTAAACTGCAATGACATCTCCAGGTTGGACGGCGATGTATTCGTCCTTGGGTAGGCTGAATGTCTGCACTCCTTGCTGAGAAACAGTGATCTGCGTTTCGGCAACAAAATCAAATGTCGTGAGTCCGCTCCAAGCTGCAGGTCTGACGGGCACTAGAGGCTCTGCGTCAGAGGGACAGGCTCTCTTGTGAAGGTCAAACTTGGCTGTGCACTGTCTGCGCCAAATACTGGTCTCTGCATTGCAGTTGGCAGTTTCACTGATACACGTGTATGACCGTAAGCAAAATTTGTTTCCAGAAGTGCATGTGGGCCTGAAGACCTGTAAAAAATGGACATTTTTAAGTCTGCTATGAAAACCGTTTTGATGACAATTTAGCTCAACATGTTCTCACTGGTTACCAAATGGCATTTGAACTATCAAAACCAGAGCCAAAATTAATTTGATTCATCATAAATATCCACACAAATGCCTGTCATTTTCCCATTTACATTAAAGACTTACCTGGAAGTACACATCTCCATTTGCGATGCTGTTATATTTCCATCTGGTTATGTAGCCATGGGTCTTAAAGATGTAGTTCTTTTGAAAGTAAATTTTAGCTGCTGACTGACTTGTAGCAGCAGCTGGTATGTCAACTAAGCCAACCTTTACTTCTGCAGCATCTGGAAACCATATATAAAAGTGTCTTCTTCCATCCTTTTTTTGCCTCCAAAGAAATTATTTTCTTTCCTAATCTTATTATGAAACTTAACGAAAGATGCACAGTGCAAAGTTCCTTGTTAAAACCTGCTTAAACTTTTACAAGATATACATGTAGCTCTGCTGTAGTCATGTGCATTATCAACTTAATGAAGGGTAAATCTTATGGTAAAGCTAGAAAGCCTATGACCTATGGTTGCACATTAAAGAGATAAAAATGCATTTGAGAATGTTAGCTTTCAAAGGCACCATACCTTGAATGTGGAACTCTAGAGGGGCATTGCCATCATCCATATTCAGGGCCACATCCATGTTGGTACCAAATGGCACGTCAAATGTCACATTGAACTCTTCTCCCTGGGCCACATGAAGAGGGCAGCTGATATTTGTGCCTGACACAGGGGTGTGAACCTAGGGAAGAAGCAGAATGATCTCCAAGTAATTGGCTTCTGAATCAATACAATCAAAGTCATATGAAATCCAATTATGGCAAACAAACTTTTGACAAGACATATATTTTGCAGCCTATACCATCTCAGATAATTTAATTGCTTAAAAAGTGGAGCATTACATTACATTACACCAAAATGGCTCTATTTGAAGTGACACCAATTATTTTTCAAAGGCATTTTAAAGCCTAAATGGCTATGGGCAATTTAGCTAGAAGGTAAATTTATACATTTAAGAGGATTTGTACTTTGTTTTCATTGTTGTTCGAGTGTAATTATGATAAAAAGTAACTTTCTTTTTAAATTACTTAATGTTTTTTTTTTTCTACCTATGAGCTCATAGTGATGTGGCAGTTACGTGATCAAGGTCCTTTGATGAAGGTTTGTAACAAAATGCATCATAGGAAGAAAAAAGTTTAATATCTTAATTGCTTAATCTGATAAACCATTCAGTTTTTTGTAAACCTGACTCAATTAATGTTACTAAAAGTAAAACCATTTGAAAATGGATATGAATATATATAAAACAAATAAAAAATAAAAATTACAAATATACTGAATAAATTAATTCTTACCGTCACTTTTTTGGTGGCCACGGCAGTCTTGCCATAATCATCATATGCTTGTACCAGGACCTTAGAAGATCCTTGCCTGCAGAACACATGGTTGACAATTCCCCCTACAGTGTCATTGAGAAAGTGGGGCGAGGAGTTGCAGTCATCACTAACTTCCACTACATAATCTACTACAGCACCAGCTGTGTTGTTCAGTTCAATGGCCACTGAGACCCCTCTCTCCACCATGGCTTGAAGAAAAAATGTGAAAGCTTGTCTTATAATATTATCTGTAATTTTTCAATAAAATGATGGTACTGACCCCATTCCCCTGGTTTGAGCTCCTGTCCCAGGCTGAGAGGTCCTAATATAAATTGAAATACTACATGTACTGGTATTTGGATTCTCTTGGCCTTTTTATATAATAGCTTTTACATGTTCTGGTAGTAGTGGAATCTAAAATAATAAAGGACTGAAAGGCATTTCCTAGATTTAATATACTCATGACAGTTTCTTTTCATCAATGATATTGATTAACTGTAAAACGTTTTACACCAGTAGATGCTATCACTGAGATGAACCACTTGGCAAATGGTTGCTCTACTATTATTAGCACGAAAATTCATGCGTTAGCACTCCTATTGACGATTCTGATATCAGATGTGAGAATATCACAATCGTCAATAGGAGTGCTAACGTATGAATTTTCGTGCTATACTATTATCTGTATGTGTAGTAGGCCTACTGCGATGTGGTTGTTCCGCATGGCCAGAAATGTGCAGCGTTCACGCGATACGCGAGGGCGCAACAGTAGGGCTTCACGTGACTCAACTAACCAATCACAGCACAAGAATGTCATCGCACACAGACTCTGTGATAAGTGCTCAGCCCATTGTCAAGTAGTGTTAGTTCATGGTAACAAGCGTCTGATATGTGCAGAGAAGTTTATTATTATAATATTATAATATTATAATATTGTTCTTATTGTTACATTATTAAATCAAACTCTGTATCCAAGTAGTAACTATACTGTGCCAAGTCAGGTGCTGATGATGTGCAGATGTCATATATTCCAGTATAAGCCATTACCACTGATTTATAACTTTTATTTTTGTTTAATATGTTATTCGTGAAAGAGTTCATGAAAGATTATTTTAATTTGTTAAATCGTGATCTTATTCTTTTTATATTCAAATAATTGAATAATGTGGGTAAAATTGGTCTTCCACTTCTTATTTGCATTTTTCCTTTACTACAAGATTATTTTGGAACAGTTGCAGCATTAAAAATTTAAATAAATAGCAATCTGAAAGAAGAATTTTCCATAATTATTAAATGACGATAGGAATTTTGGATTAAGAGATTATTTAAATACTGAGTAGTGATATGGTCAGTCAATTTATGTAGAATCTGATAATATGATTGAAAATACTGATTGAATTCTTGGCCTTGCACTGGGCAGTTGTACATTTGTGGCAAGTGCTCTTTTTGGACTCCATTGTACAGTGGTAAAAAATCTTCAATTGCCATGAAAGTTTTTCATCAGACTCTGTATGGTGCTGCTATCTGCTGGTGCTATCGGCAACGAATTAATTTGCCTTTGTTTCTGAGTGAATTTACCGTCTAAAATCACTATCAGTAGGACACATACTGTCGATGCGGAGTGATATAACGTCGTTTTCTCGCGCCAGGACGTAACGTCGGGCTCAAATTTTGTAAAAATTTTAACTTGGTCGAAGAATAGCTATATACTCTAAATAAATGCACACTTAGCAAGTCTAATACGATATTATGATTGTTGGGTATATAGACTTCATATTCATGTACACTTCTATTGAAATTATGTAGTTTAGAGCGAGCTTGCGTTCGTCAAAGTCGCACTGAGCGGTAAATTTTGACCTTGGCAACACCGTAACTTTGGCCACTATTCCTCAACTAGAGAGTGTGCGGG